>NC_081136.1:8614246-8927464 GCF_958295425.1 Solea solea
AGAGTTTGCATCCTGCTAAAGAGCATGTCCACACCCATTGGCCTACTTCCCTGATCCCCATTCCAATTACTAGCCTCCAGGTGCAGCAAATTCATGTAATCTCCAATTAAATAAATCTGTTATTGATTTAAACTAACATAGCGCTTACGGAACTGCATTTACAAACGCAATACTCACAAAAAGCATGTGACCCTGAGTCCCTGCTGCTCGTGGACACACCTAATAAAAGCTACTAGAGTCAAGATTATGCTACAGTATATTGGTCTGCTGTATCTGCCAGTGCCTGGAAAAGTAGCAAGAGAAGTGTGAAAGTTTCAAACAAATAAATAAATAACATAATAAACTAGTACCGCGCGCGGTTCTGAACGGGTTCGAGCCGACCCACGCGGGTCGCCGTGTGCCACGGCTCCCCGCGTGCCTCGCGCTCTCACCCGTTCATTCACCGCGCGCGGTACTAGTTATTTTCAGTACTAGTTATTTTCAGCGGCGTCCCCGCGCATGTCGTTCCAAATTTCGAGGGGGATCGGGCAACGTATGACAAAGTTATAGGGCACTTCCTGTTTAAAATGGCAGACTTCCTGTTCGGTCAAGTGCGCGTACGTAAACGTGTTCAGGGAACTTCCCTTGTCTTACATATCAAGTTTTGTGCAGATCAGATAATCTTAGAGTTTACTTCCTGTTTCGGGCATTCCACTTCCTGTTGGGAGGTCATCTCTTGCAGACATGCTCAGGACAGGTCCCTGGTGTCACATAAAAGGTTTCGTGCAAATCGGACAACGTACGGCAAAGTTAGAGGGCACTTCCTGTTTAAAATGGCCAACTTCCTGTTCGTCTCCGTAAACGTGTTCAGGGAAGTTCCCTTGTCTTACATATCAAGTTTTGTTCAGATCGGACAATGTAAGACTTTACTTCCTGTTTCGGGCGTTCCACTTCCTGTAGGGAGGTGACCTTTTACGGACATGCTCAGGACAGGTCCCTGGTGTCACATATAAGGTTTTGTGCAGATCGGACAACGTACGGCAAAGTTAGAGGGCACTTCCTGTTTAAAATGGCCGACTTCCTGTTCGGTCAACGGCGTCTCCTTAAACATGTTCAGGGAAGGTCCAGTAACTCACATATCTAGTTTCGTGTCAATCGGACAATGTAAGACTTTACTTCCTGTTTCGGGCGTTCCACTTCCTGTAGGGAGGTGACCTTTTACGGACATGCTCAGGACAGGTCCCTGGTGTCACATATAAGGTTTTGTGCAGATCGGACAACGTACGGCAAAGTTAGAGGGCACTTCCTGTTTAAAATGGCCGACTTCCTGTTCGGTCAACGGCGTCTCCGTAAACATGTTCAGGGAAGGTCCGGTAACTCACATATCTAGTTTCGTGTCAATCGGACAAAGTAAGACTTTACTTCCTGTTTCGGGCGTTCCACTTCCTGTAGGGAGGTGACCTTTTACGGACATGTTGAGGAAGGGTCTGGGGTCCCACATACTAAGTTTCAAGTGGATACAACAATCCCTGTTGGAGCAGCATCAAAAACTATAAACGTAATTCTGTCTGCTATCACCAGGGGGCGCTGTATTTGAAAATGAATATTTTCATATAGACGTGTTCAGGGCCGGACTGTCATCAATCCTTGCAAGTTTGGTTCAGATCGGACCAGGATTGGCAAAGTTGTAACAGTTTGTTTTTTTAGAATTTTCTACCACCACCAGGAGGTGCTGTTTTCAAAATGTACCGTTTCAGCAACATAGTCGTCTTCAGCAACTAACCAGCATCAACTATAGCAAGTTTGGTTGGGATCAGACCTTCGATCGCGAAGTTATAAGAGTTTCATTGTCTGTTATGAAAAATTATTATTATCTCCAATTTTGGCGCCCCCTATCTCGTACGCCATACAATATTTTAAAAAGCTTTTGATAACTTTTGATGCTCAACTCGTCCACATTGATCTCACCAAGTTTGAAGGTGATCGCACAAAAGCTCTAGGAGGAGATAATTGAAATACAAGCTGTCATATTGTCTGCTGTCACCAGGGGGCGCTGTTTTTGAAATTTAATATTTTCATATAGACGTCTTTAGGGCCGGACTATCATCAATCCTAGCAAGTTTGGTTCAGATCGGACCAGGATTCACGGAGTTGTAGCAGTTTGATTTTTTGTCCCAAAAATCCGACTTTGCGTCATTGCCATGGCAACACCGTTAAACGATTTGTCGTCATATTGATCACGCATCATCTACCATGTGTTTTGACTGTTGTCACCAATTTTCAGTGCGGTACGATTATCTGTGTAAAAGTTATTCCCGAAATCGTAAAAAAACTTTTTTTTTGTGTATTTTCTTTCACCACAAGAAGGCGCTGTTTTCAAACTTCACCGTTTTTTCATAGACGTCTTCAGCCATGGCCCATCATCAATGGTAGCAAGTTTGGTTCGGATCGGACCTTCCATCGCAAAGTTATAAGAGTTTTGTTTTTCTGATGCGAAACATCAGAATCATCACGAACTTTGCCGCCCCCTATCTCGTGCGCCGTGCGACATTTGAAAAAACTTTTGATACCGTGAGCTCCTCAACTGGTCCACAGGGACCTCACCAAGTTTGAAGGTGATCGCACGAAAACTCTAGGAGGAGTTAGTTCAAATACCATTGCTGCGAATTCGCCAAAATCGCCAAAAAATGGCCAATCAACCCAAGATGGCGGATTTCCTGTTGGGTTTGGATCATGGTCATAATGTAATTTTTTCTTCATCCTGACCCACTACACATGTGTACCGAATTTCGGGCATGTGCGATAATTGTGTTGGTCATGGTGAATTTGGACAGGTGGCGCCGCACTTATTGGCCCCTCCCACATTCAATTTTCGACGCACATTCCCCGAACCTTTTTCAGACGTAAATTTACACCACGATTGATGCGGTCACAAAAATCTGTGAGTTTTGGGGTATGGGAAAGGCCTCAAAAAGGCGATTTACTTTAAGGAATAATAAGAATAATAATAATAACTAGTACCGCGCGCGGTTCTGAACGGGTTCGAGCCGACCCACGCGGGTCACCGTGTGCCACGGCTCCCCGCGTGCCTCGCGCTCTCACCCGTTCATTCACCGCGCGCGGTACTAGTTATTTTCAGTACTAGTTATTTTCAGTACTAGTTATTTTCAGCGGCGTCCCCGCGCATGTCGTTCCAAATTTCGAGGGGGATCGGGCAATGTATGACAAAGTTATAGGGCACTTCCTGTTTAAAATGGCAGACTTCCTGTTCGGTCAAGTGCGTGTACGTAAACGTGTTCAGGGAACTTCCCTTGTCTTACATATCAAGTTTTGTGCAGATCGGATAATCTTAGTGTTTACTTCCTGTTTCGGGCATTCCACTTCCTGTTGGGAGGTCATCTCTTGCAGACATGCTCAGGACAGGTCCCTGGTGTCACATAAAAGGTTTCGTGCAAATCGGACAACGTACGGCAAAGTTAGAGGGCACTTCCTGTTTAAAATCGCCAACTTCCTGTTCGTCTCCGTAAACGTGTTCAGGGAAGTTCCCTTGTCTTACATATCAAGTTTTGTTCAGATCGGACAATGTAAGACTTTACTTCCTGTTTCGGGCGTTCCACTTCCTGTAGGGAGGTGACCTTTTACGGACATGCTCAGGACAGGTCCCTGGTGTCACATATAAGGTTTTGTGCAGATCGGACAACGTACGGCAAAGTAAGAGGGCACTTCCTGTTTAAAATGGCCGACTTCCTGTTCGGTCAACGGCGTCTCCGTAAACATGTTCAGGGAAGGTCCAGTAACTCACATATCTAGTTTCGTGTCAATCGGACAATGTAAGACTTTACTTCCTGTTTCGGGCGTTCCACTTCCTGTAGGGAGGTGACCTTTTACGGACATGTTGAGGAAGGGTCTGGGGTCCCACATACTAAGTTTCAAGTGGATACAACAATCCCTGTTGGAGCAGCATCAAAAACTATAAATGTAATTCTGTCTGCTGTCACCAGGGGGCGCTGTATTTGAAAATGAATATTTTCATATAGACGTGTTCAGGGCCGGACTGTCATCAATCCTTGCAAGTTTGGTTCAGATCGGACCAGGATTGGCAAAGTTGTAACAGTTTGTTTTTTTAGAATTTTCTACCACCACCAGGAGGCGCTGTTTTCAAAATGTACCGTTTCAGCAACATAGTCGTCTTCAGCAACTAACCATCATCAACTATAGCAAGTTTGGTTGGGATCAGACCTTCCATCGCGAAGTTATAAGAGTTTCATTGTCTGTTATGAAAAATTATTATTATCTCCAATTTTGGCGCCCCCTATCTCGTACGCCATACAATATTTTAAAAAGCTTTTGATAACTTTTGATGCTCAACTCGTCCACATTGATCTCACCAAGTTTGAAGGTGATCGCACAAAAGCTCTAGGAGGAGATAATTGAAATACAAGCTGTCATATTGTCTGCTGTCACCAGGGGGCGCTGTTTTCGAAATTTAATATTTTCATATAGACGTCTTTAGGGCCGGACTGTCATCAATCCTAGCAAGTTTGGTTCAGATCGGACCAGGATTTGCGAAGTTGTAGCAGTTTGATTTTTTGTCCCAAAAATCCGACTTTGCGTCGTTGCCACGGCAACACCGTTAAACGATTTGTCGTCATATTGATCACGCATCATCTACCATGTGTTTTGACTGTTGTCACCAATTTTGAGTGCGGTACGATTATCTGTGTAAAAGTTATTCCCGAAATCGTAAAAAAACTTTTTTTTTGTGTATTTTCTTTCACCACAAGGAGGCGCTGTTTTCAAACTTCACCGTTTTTTCATAGACGTCTTCAGCCATGGCCCATCATCAATCATAGCAAGTTTGGTTCGGATCGGACATTCCATCGCAAAGTTATAAGAGTTTTGTTTTTCTGATGCGAAACATCAGAATCATCACGAACTTTGCCGCCCCCTATCTCGTGCGCCGTGCGACATTTGAAAAAACTTTTGATACCGTGAGCTCCTCAACTGGTCCACAGGGACCTCACCAAGTTTGAAGGTGATCGCACGAAAAGTCTAGGAGGAGTTAGTTCAAATACCATTGCTGCGAATTCGCCAAAATCGCCAAAAAATGGCCAATCAACCCAAGATGGCGGACTTCCTGTTGGGTTTGGATCATGGTCATAATGTAATTTTTTCTTCATCCTGACCCACTACACATGTGTACCGATTTTCGTGCATGTGCGATAATTGTGTTGGTCATGGTGAATTTTGACAGGTCGCTTCGCACGTTTTGGCCCCTCCCACATTCAATTTTTGACGCACATTCCCCGAACCTTTTTCAGACGTAAATTTACACCAGGATTGATGCAGTCACAAAAATCTGTGAGTTTTGGGGTATGGGAAAGGCCTCAAAAACGCGATTTACTTTAAGGAATAATAAGAATAAAAATAACTAGTACCGCGCGCGGTTCTGAACGGGTTCGAGCCGACCCACGCGGGTCGCCGTGTGCCACGGCTCCCCGCGTGCCTCGCGCTCTCACCCGTTCATTCACCGCGCGCGGTACTAGTTATTTTCAGTACTAGTTATTTTCAGTACTAGTTATTTTCAGCGGCGTCCCTGCGCATGTCGATCCAAATTTCGGGGGGATCGGGCAACGTATGGCAAAGTTATAGGGCACTTCCTGTTTAAAATGGCTGACTTCCTGTTCGGTCAAATGCGCGTCTGTTAACGAGTTCAGGGAAGTTCCCTTGTCTTACATATCAAGTTTTGTTCAGATCGGACAATCTTAGAGTTTACTTCCTGTTTCGGGCATTCCACTTCCTGTTGGGAGGTCATCTTTTGCAGACATGCTCAGGACAGGTCCGTGGTGTCACATATAAGCTTTCGTGCAAATCGGACAACGTACGGCAAAGTTAGAGGGCACTTCCTGTTTAAAATGGCCAACTTCCTGTTTGTCTCTGGAAACATGTTCAGGGACGGTCCCGTAACTCACATATCTAGTTTCGTGTCAATCGGACAATGTAAGACTTTACTTCCTGTTTCGGGCGTTCCACTTCCTGTAGGGAGGTGACCTTTTACGGAGATGCTCAGGACAGGTCCATGGTGTCACATATAAGGTTTTGTGCAGATCGGACAATGTACGGCAAAGTTAGAATGCACTTCCTGTTTAAAATGGCCGACTTCCTGTTCGGTCAACGGCGTCTCCGTAAACATATTCAGGGAAGGTCCCGTAACTCACATATAAGGTTTCGTGCAAATCGGACAACGTACGGCAAAGTTAGAGGGCACTTCCTGTTTAAAATGGCCAACTTCCTGTTCGTCTCCGGAAACATGTTCAGGGAAGGTCCCGTAACTCACATATCTAGTTTTGTGTCAATCGGACAATGTAAGACTTTACTTCCTGTTTCGTGCATTCCACTTCCTGTAGGGAGGTGACCTTTTACGGACATGTTGAGGAAGGGTCTGGGGTCCCACATACTAAGTTTCAAGTGGATACAACAATCCCTGTTGGAGCAGCATCAAAAACTATAAATTTAATTCTGTCTGCTGTCACCAGGGGGCGCTGTATTTGAAAATGAATATTTCCATATAGACGTGTTCAGGGCCGGACTGTCATCAATCCTTGCAAGTTTGGTTCAGATCGGACCAGGATTAGCAAAGTTGTAACAGTTTGTTTTTTTAGAATTTTCTACCACCACCAGGAGGCGCTGTTTTCAAAATGTACCGTTTCAGCAACATAGTCGTCTTCAGCAACTAACCATCATCAACTATAGCAAGTTTGGTTGGGATCAGACCTTCCATCGCGAAGTTATAAGAGTTTCATTGTCTGTTATGAAAAATTATTATTATCTCCAATTTTGGCGCCCCCTATCTCGTACGCCATACAATATTTTAAAAAGCTTTTGATAACTTTTGATGCTCAACTCGTCCACATTGATCTCACAAAGTTTGAAGGTGATCGCACAAAAGCTCTAGGAGGAGATAATTGAAATACAAGCTGTCATATTGTCTGCTGTCACCAGGGGGCGCTGTTTTCGAAATTAAATATTTTCATATAGACGTCTTTAGGGCCGGACTATCATCAATCCTAGCAAGTTTGGTTCAGATCGGACCAGGATTCGCGAAGTTGTAGCAGTTTGATTTTTTGTCCCAAAAATCCGACTTTGCGTCGTTGCCATGGCAACACCGTTAAACGATTTGTCGTCATATTGATCACGCATCATCTACCATGTGTTTTGACTGTTGTCACCAATTTTGAGTGCGGTACGATTATCTGTGTAAAAGTTATTCCCGGAATCGTAAAAAAACTTTTTTTTGCTGTATTTTCTTTCACCACAAGGAGGCGCTGTTTTCAAACTTCACCGTTTTTTCATAGACGTCTTCAGCCATGGCCATCATCAATGGTAGCAAGTTTGGTTCGGATCGGACCTTCCATCACAAAGTTATAAGAGTTTTGTTTTTCTGATGCGAAACATCAGAATCATCACGAACTTTGCCGCCCCCTATCTCGTGCGCCATGCGACATTTGAAAAAACTTTTGATACCGTGAGCTCCTCAACTGGTCCACAGGGACCTCACCAAGTTTGAAGGTGATCGCACGAACACTCTAGGAGGAGTTAGTTCAAATACCATTGCTGCGAATTCGCCAAAATCGCCAAAAAATCGCCAATCAACCCAAGATGGCGGATTTCCTGTTGGGTTTGGATCATGGTCATAATGTAATTTTTTCTTCATCCTGACCCACTACACATGTGTACCGAATTTCGTGCATGTGCGATATTTGTGTTGGTCATGGTGAATTTGGACAGGTGGCGCCGCACTTATTGGCCCCTCCCACATTCAATTTTCGACGCACATTCCCCGAACCTTTTTCAGACGTAAATTTACACCACGATTGATGCGGTCACAAAAATCTGTGAGTTTTGGGGTATGGGAAAGGCCTCAAAAAGGCGATTTACTTTAAGGAATAATAAGAATAATAATAATAAAAATAACTAGTACCGCGCGCGGTTCTGAACGGGTTCGAGCCGACCCACGCGGGTCGCCGTGTGCCACGGCTCCCCGCGTGCCTCGCGCTCTCACCCGTTCATTCACCGCGCGCGGTACTAGTTATTTTCAGTACTAGTTATTTTCAGTACTAGTTATTTTCAGCGGCGTCCCCGCGCATGTCGTTCCAAATTTCGATGGGGATCGGGCAATGTATGGCAAAGTTATAGGGCACTTCCTGTTTAAAATGGCAGACTTCCTGTTTGGTCAAGTGCGTGTCCGTAAACGTGTTCAGGGAACTTCCCTTGTCTTACATATCAAGTTTTGTGCAGATCGGATAATCTTAGAGTTTACTTCCTGTTTCGGGCATTCCACTTCCTGTTGGGAGGTCATCTCTTGCAGACATGCTCAGGACAGGTCCCTGGTGTCACATAAAAGGTTTCGTGCAAATCGGACAACGTACGGCAAAGTTAGAGGGCACTTCCTGTTTAAAATGGCCAACTTCCTGTTCGTCTCCGTAAACGTGTTCAGGGACGTTCCCTTGTCTTACATATCAAGTTTTGTTCAGATCGGACAATGTTAGACTTTACTTCCTGTTTCGGGCGTTCCACTTCCTGTAGGGAGGTGACCTTTTACGGACATGCTCAGGACAGGTCCCTGGTGTCACATATAAGGTTTTGTGCAGATCGGACAACGTACGGCAAAGTTAGAGGGCACTTCCTGTTTAAAATGGCCGACTTCCTGTTCGGTCAACGGCGTCTCTGTAAACATGTTCAGGGAAGGTCCAGTAACTCACATATCTAGTTTCGTGTCAATCGGACAATGTAAGACTTTACTTCCTGTTTCGGGCGATCCACTTCCTGTAGGGAGGTGACCTTTTACGGACATGTTGAGGAAGGGTCTGGGGTCCCACATACTAAGTTTCAAGTCGATACAACAATCCCTGTTGGAGCAGCATCAAAAACTATAAATGTAATTCTGTCTGCTGTCACCAGGTGGCGCTGTATTTAAAATTGAATATTTTCATAGAGACGTGTTCAGGGCCGGACTATCATCAATCCCAGCAAGTTTGGTTCAGATTGGACCAGGATTGGCAAAGTTGTAACAGTTTGTTTTTTTAGAATTTTCTACCACCATCAGGAGGCGCTGTTTTCAAAATGTACCGTTTCAGCAACATAGTCGTCTTCAGGAACTAACCATCATCAACTAGAGCAAGTTTGGTTGGGATCAGACCTTCCATCGCGAAGTTATAAGAGTTTCATTGTCTGTCGTGAAAAATTATTATTATCTCCAATTTTGGCGCCCCCTATCTCGTACGCCATACAATATTTTAAAAAGCTTTTGATAACTTTTGATTCTCAACTCGTCCACATTGATCTCACCAAGTTTGAAGGTGATCGCAAAAAAGCTCTAGGAGGAGATAATTGAAATACAAGCTGTCATATTGTCTGCTGTCACCAGGGGGCGCTGTTTTCGAAATTTAATATTTTCATATAGACGTCTTTAGGGCCGGACTATCATCAATCCTAGCAAGTTTGGTTCAGATCGGACCAGGATTCGCGAAGTTGTAGCAGTTTGATTTTTTGTCCCAAAAATCCGACTTTGCGTCGTTGCCACGGCAACACCGTTAAACGATTTGTCGTCATATTGATCACGCATCATCTACCATGTGTTTTGACTGTTGTCACCAATTTTGAGTGCGGTACGATTATCTGTGTAAAAGTTATTCCCGAAATCGTAAAAAAACTTTTTTTTTGTGTATTTTCTTTCACCACAAGGAGGCGCTGTTTTCAAACTTCACCGTTTTTTCATAGACGTCTTCAGCCATGGCCCATCATCAATCATAGCAAGTTTGGTTCGGATCGGACCTTCCATCGCAAAGTTATAAGAGTTTTGTTTTTCTGATGCGAAACATCAGAATCATCACGAACTTTGCCGCCCCCTATCTCGTGCGCCGTGCGACATTTGAAAAAACTTTTGATACCGCGAGCTCCTCAACTGGTCCACAGGGACCTCACCAAGTTTGAAGGTGATCGCACGAAAACTCTAGTAGGAGTTAGTTCAAATACCATTGCTGCGAATTCGCCAAAATCGCCAAAAAATCGCCAATCAACCCAAGATGGCGGATTTCCTGTTGGGTTTGGATCATGGTCATAATGTAATTTTTTCTTCATCCCGACCTTCTACACATGTGTACCGAATTTCGTGCATGTGCGATATTTGTGTTGGTCATGGTGAATTTGGACAGGTGGCGCCGCACTTATTGGCCCCTCCCACATTCAATTTTTGACGCACATTCCCCGAACCTTTTTCAGACGTAAATTTACACCACGATTGATGCGGTCACAAAAATCTGTGAGTTTTGGGGTATGGGAAAGGCCTCAAAAAGGCGATTTACTTTAAGGAATAATAAGAATAATAATAATAATAATCCTTCCAGTTTCAATAGGTTTCTTGCAACCTTGTTGCTCGAACCCTAATAATAATAATCCTTCCAGTTTCAAGAGGGTTCTTGCAACCTTGTTGCTCGAACCCTAATAATAATAATCCTTCCAGTTTCAATAGGTTTCTTGCAACCTTGTTGCTCGAACCCTAATAATAATAAAGTGAATTCAACAAAGTGAATTCAACACTCCCAACACAGAAATTTTGAGTTCGCAGCAACAACAACACATTTCCAACTCAAAGGGAAATTAGAATTGTGTTTATCTAAAATGGAATAAAATTATATGTCTGTCTGCGTTGAAAGCTACAATTTTCTCTAAGTTGACATAGTAATGTATGTTGACACCAAATCTCCGTCTGCAGTAACTGCAAACACAACAAATACAGGTTACCACTTGGAGAAAGACTCCAGTGTACAATGTTATCGTGTCGTGCAATGCCAAAAACATGGGGAGCTGGTGTACGTGAGCCCTTTCAGACAATTTCCAATTTTCCTGCAAGCATAGCCTGTTTGCAAGTACTGGCTGAGCTGCCAGCAAAGACGCTCAAACCAGCATGAAACTCCAATTTTCCCAATTTTAGCTGGTTCTTCAGTCACTGTGTTGTTACGCGTGGATGCAAACTCGCAGTCATGTATATGCACACATTCGCCAAAACCCATCGGCATATACACGGGGAGGCTTGCAAAATAAACCCCTTTCGAGATCTGGAGCTCCTCTCAGGAGAGACAAACCAATTAAAAACGACAGTGGAGTCTTATCCGACTTCTGTCTTTGTGTTGCTCGGGAAAAATCTCCCTTTCTCATTTCCTCATTCTCCTCAACCCTTTCTCCTTCCCGTCATTTGTGGGAGCTGGTGTCGTTTTTAAGGCCATGGTACAGTGGGGCGGGGGTAGGAGATGGGGTAGGGGCATCTTTTGTGTCTTTGTTGCTTGGGATATTTGAGTGTAATTGCTACACTTGGTGCTAATTAATGGTTGAACAGAGATAAGCTGGCATGAGACTCAGCGCGACGCAGACTCACTGATAAAGCGACACTGTCGAAAGGAAGCAGAAACCCACATGACAACCTATCAGACATGAGCTAACCGAGGAGAAATATTCCTTTCATTATAATTAGGTCGGACACGCAGGTTTTAAGTGCGCAGACGTTTAAAAAAAAGTTTTTTGTATACTCTCTTTTTTATTTGGAGGAATAGCTGGTGAACGGTGAATGCCAACTTCGGCTAGGTTTTGATTGTCAGAGCAAATGGAGAAAAACATACATTTAGTTCTACCTGAGACTTTGCAGAAAAAAAAACTGTAGTACATTTTCTTATTGTGTTCTGAAGTATTTAATGAGGGCTTCTGGAAATGGATAGAAAACCCCAACTGTGTGGGTTAAACAGCCAGTCATTGGTTCAGCTCTGTATCATCCCTGAGAAGTTCAGAGGAGTTAATCCGTCAGTGACGACAGAGTCTTAATATAGAGGCCATGGAGGAAAGGGAAAAAGTGTGCTGAGGAATTATGGTAAACCAGATGAGCAAACACGAAACACTATAACAGTAAACACTGACAGACTGCCTCTAGCTTAAAAAGGACTGAAAATGGTGGGATCAGGAGAGGAGCTGGAGCTGAATTTGGATAAGAAGGAGGGGTTGGTGGTGGTGGTGGTGTTGAAGTGTTTTCTCCCCCTGCTGTTTGCAAATGTTTTTCACGTTTTTCGCGAACACAATTTTTGATAACACAGCAATCTTGGAAGGCTCATCTGCGGCTATTTTCGGTCATTACAAAGCAAATTATAGTTGAATGTCAAGGCTATTTCCACACAATCACTGGTGTTTTGGAGACAGACATTGGTCCTTACTGCTGTCCTTTATTCTGCTGATGGCAGTACTTTTCTCTCCGCAGCTGAATCCTAGGGTATAGCTACATTCTCTCGGCTGGGGCCCATTATTCCTCGCCTCAGTCCTGTAGAGATTCAATTCCACAATCAGTCTGTTGAACTTGGCATTAACAAAGAGCAGCCCATACCCGGTGGACTGCTGCTTTCTCGCTCCTATCTTGAGTCTTTCACTCACACATCTCCCTCTCAACAGCTCCAATGGAAACAAGCTGCAGCACACTGATTATTTTTTTTTGTCCCATTTCATCTCCATGGGGGATTTATTTTAGTGGCTGTGATCATTATCCAGGAATCGACAGTCCCACGTGTGACATGACAACCTCTGTCTAATTTGGAAGCGGCTCCCCGTGTATCAGATAACTCTCTGGTTTGTTGTGTTTGCACTGATGAGGGAGATAGAAATGACGCCGTTTACACTATTCGCTGCTTATGATGTGTTTACCTGCAAAGACTGAACAGGTTATGGATATGAAAATCATTTTGAGCTCCAAACGAGCGAGATATGAGGCATAAACAATGAAGCTCGAGGAGGAAATAGAGGCGCCAGTGATAGACAGCTGACTTGCCCCTTAAGCAGGGGTCGGGTATGACAGGGTTAGGAAATTAAAATCGTTGACAGCACAGAGGAGCAGCTGGGCATCTGCAGGAATCTGGCAAACGGACAGAAAGGCAGGAGTGTCCATCATGTTTTTTTTTTTAAAAGGAAAGGATGCGCAAAGTGTTTCCGCGCCTCTTCGCAGACATGTTTGCATGTGTGATCACTGTTTTGGCACACAGGCAGACACATATATCACACTATAGCCCAAACACGGAGAGGAAAAACAGATCTTACCATCTGTCGCTCCTCTACCTGCAACGCCCCCTCCTTTCTCCTCCACCTCGCACCTCGCTTCACGTCTGCTTTCCCTGCAGCGCTTGTGTTTACGCGTTCTGCGGCAACAGTTTCTCTTTCCTTCCCCTCTCCTCTTTCCACTTCCATTCTTTCCAAGCCACTGGCTAGGGCCTTTAATCGTTAGTGGCACCTGTCCCCAAGAGCTGTAATGTCCCCCATCCATCAGTTGGGGATGACGGGCTGTATGCCTCCCCTGCTGCCCCCTTCCACTGAAGCAGGTGGGGAGGGTTCACACTCTACCAGACCAGAGCAGTTGGAAGGTAGGTGTGTTGTGGAAGCTGATGTACATGGTCACTGGATGTGGACTCTCAATCACTGAGGCCTGATGTGTGTTTCACGCCACCCAGCTCAACCCCTACAGCGCTTCATACACATCCCCGGGGGGGGGGGGGGGCGAGAGAAAGATGGAGCATAGAGGACACCCAGGACTGTCCCTCTGGAGGATGATTCATCTCTAGGTTCTGTGGTGTCCACTAATGTGAAGATTGATGCGGGCCATCAGCGGCAAGTCGTCCAGGTCCCTGTTACATGACTGGTGAGCACTGCTTGTAAAGTCACATCTTTGTGTTGGACATACTTGAATCAATAATCAGACTATTGACAGTCACCTTGATTATTTTTTTTTTATATTATTCTCATTCAGAGACCTCATTTGAACTGATTCAAATGGGTGAGGTTTCTCAAAATGTGTAAATATTAATTTAAGATTGCTTTATATAATTACAAATCCAAACTGAGGGTTCCCTATCCGTACAAGGGAGAAATTCTGAGGCAACACGCAAATGATTTATTGCAGCTCGTGCCACATTTTCCTTTTTCAATCATCAATCAATCAGTCGTTAATGGAGCATTGCATTAGTTTGGGCGGAGCACTGATGTTGCACTCAAGTGCTGAGCATTAGCTGCTTGGCTAACAGCTGACCAGTAATCACCGCTGTAAAGGGCGTTTTAGCAGGATGATGTTTGTTACGTCGAGAGTGAAGTGAAACTCAATCATGAGTAGCTGCATGGATTGCTCCATCACATCTAAATAAACAAGCACGAAAGAGAAGATTTTAAAAGTTTGTCAGTGATGTCCAATAATGTGTAACTAAGAAGAACCAAACCTCTGCCAGGGCAAAACAAATCATTCATTCATGTACTTAAATGAACGAGTACTTAAAGCAACTAGGGCATCTTCCCTCCATATTAATGCACATGGACACGCTTTCATCAATCAAGAAAACTATGAAATTAAATATGATTTATAATAAAGTAAAACAAAAAATGCTCTTGCAGCTTGGAGCAAGTGGAAAAACAGTAAGTAATGTAACGTGGCCATAATTGATCATGTGCTGTCCCTGCAAAATTAACGCACTACAATGCATCTTCAATGTATTAGTTTCAACAAGCCTATAAGTCACCTTACTGCTATTAATTGTTCGCTTTAAGTTTATGACCCGTGGACAATAACTAGTCAAGAGCAGTGAACACAAATACTGGCTCATAAAATGTAAGAACAGCCACGAGTTAAAAATCTCCTGCACCTCAATACAGAAAGGACATGATTGAAACGATCAATAACACGAACAATACTAAAATCATACAAGGGTATAATATATAGACAGAACAAGGACGACTGTGCACACGCTGTGACATAAAATACAATAAAAAAGCTCAATCCTTACTGGCAGCAGGTCTATAGCCCTATTCGGTTGGGATTAGTTTTTCATGGGGAGGTGGAGTGATGTCATTTTACCACAGGACATCTGTAATTTTAATGGCTAATTCGCACGGGATAAGAAATCTTCAATCAAACTACCACAATTGGGAGGGGTAAATCCCTCCCTCTGTCCCGGGAGTCCTTGACTGGGCCCAGTCGCGGAGCCGCCACTATGACCAGTAGTAACCCCGGGGCGCGACAAGAACCCTGACGCCGGGGGGGGGCAAGCAGGGGGAAGCAAATCCAGGGGACCTGTCACAGGCTACGCGGAAACAACTTCACCCAGACTTCCCGGACACAGAGCGACGCCCGATTTATGCACCGCCGTCACCACCTGTCGCCATGTGCGTACTGCGCTGCTTCTTGATATCACAGGTGAAGACACACATCAACAATAGCGAGTCGATCCATGCTTGAAAATTCACAGTAAACTACTTGTAAACAGCAGATGACAACAGATATTTACGCACGTATTTACTGCTTTTTTTACCCAAGGTAAAAGTCACAGTAATCTTCACTGACATCGTCCGGTAAACACAGAGAAGCTCTGGTAATAATTACTTAAGCAAACCTCCTCATGTAAAACTAATCCCGTCCAAATAGGGCTTAAGGCACGGTAAAGTCCTGCAGTCAGAAACACAAGTACAAGTCACAGGGTTCACGGTGCAATGAACTGTGAGGCGTGAGAGAGTTGGTCACTCAGTAAGAAATTACAAAGTCACAGAGTTGACTCAAAGCACACATTAGTCCAGCCATTGTGCAGGCACACTGAACTGAACTGAACTGAACTGAACTGAAACGCGAGGCACTGGGACTGGGAAGTGAAACTATTGCTTTAGTCAGTAAACAACAAGCAGGGACCTTCAACATATTCCACTTTATTTGCAGGTAAAACCCAAGTTTGACAAACTGTTGGGGTTTGATGTATCTGCGTAATGCCAGTCCTGGCCCGCATGCTGGTATCATATAGACGGTGAGAACATCAGTATACAGTGATGTCACCAGCTTCTATACTGTTAGATAGTAGTAGATTATGTGACATTTCATATGTACTTAGTGTTTCTAAAGAAGGAAAAAAAAAAAAAAAAGGGCAATGATCAAAGCTGATCAGGAGGTAATAATCTCGACTTTGTCTCATCACAGTTGTAGGTGTCTGGGAAGCAGTTCCAGAGATACCTTTAGAGGCACACTTTCATCTGCTCTCCCACAGAAACCACATAAATAGATGATATGAACTTGAATAGAGAATAGACGATATAAAGCTCATTAAGTGCTGTCTGCTGCGAACTGAGCTCCAACACCATCACCATTTGCTACACGACATGTCACTCAGCCATAATTGGAAAATTCAACATGAACAGAAGAAATGATGAGACAACGTGCCAGCATGCGATACATCTCTTTCTCACACTCACCTTCTCCTCCATATCTATATTTAGATTGAGGGGATGGAAGAGGGGAAACATGTGCCAGGGGAAAAGCGTTTGCTAGAAACATACTTTCAAAAAAAAAAACGCTGGAAGTCTATGCTCGGCTAGATCGACTCCACCACACGAGCATTTTTCCCTCTCGTGTTTTTCCTTTCCTTGTTACCCTGTTACCAAGCTCTTTGCCTGCAAACTGCATAACATTTCCACCAAAAAACGTGAACTCGCTGCAGCAATAATCCGAAGCTGTGAGCCGACCCAACAGAGATAGTGTGATGAAAAATATACAGCATCAATACAAACATGGCATTGTGCAGAGGGGCATGCTACGTCTCATACTGACTTTTAACATCAAACAATGCCCCCATCTTTCTCCGGCCACAGAGAAGTCTTTTGGCATATAACATGTGGAATTGCCCCTATATAAATTACGCAAAGGGGAAAATATCAAAAGCAATTGCCATGTTACACAAAGTCAAGGATTTATCAGATAACAAAGCTCTCTCACTCGGTCAATTGTCATGCGACAGAAAAGAGCCATACAAATAATCACGGGAAAACAATACAGAGATCCAAGATATCCACTATTTCTGCAATTAACACGGTTAAAATTATGTTTAAAGCTGATATATATATATATATATATAAAAAAAACTCACCAATCGACATCCAGAAAAGATTTGAAAAAGAGAAAGCAGGTATAACTTCTAAGGAACAAAGATCTTTTAAAAAATATATATATATGTTAAGGAAAGACAATGAAATGTGTTAAATTTGAATAACTTGCATCTTAACAAATAGATGTTCCTTTGAGGTTTTGTAACTTGCTTAACAACAGGAAAGTGGGTGGCTGTGTTGGACGATGACTATTTTATTTACTTGTTTTATTTTGTTACATTACATTACATTTGTTTACTTGTTTTATGTTGTGTATATTATTGTAATTTTGTTTTAAATAGTATGTAAATTGATTACTTGGGATAAGGGGGCAGAGTAAATATGATTATTCTTCTTTCTGCTCCTTTTCATTCAAGACTATTTTGTGTTTATATTAAAATGTTTTGGGGTTTTTTAATTTGTGAATGGAATAAAATGAACTGAAAACTAAAAAAAATTAAATTGGATTGTACAGAAATAAACAGTTCTTAAAAAATGCCTGTGACTAGGCACAAAATGTTTTTTGTACAACTACACAGTTGGAGAAGGTACAGACGATAGTTTAACTGACTGTAGTTTAATTAGCAGCCTTGTGTTGAATCTTATACACGGTTTAACACTCATGGTTTATTTGTATGAAGGGTTTCATTAAACCACTGGGAGAAATTATATACAGCCTCTTAAAAGTCAAATGTGTGACAGTGTGTTTGCTCTTGAACTTGAGGGTTAACAAGTGTTGGTTTTTTTTAGTGTAGGAATTGTTAGAGTGGTAAATATAGTATATACTTGCTATGTTACAGATCGACATGAAGTCTATATCAGTTTTTATGGATAGTGAATATCTGATTCGGATGCCTCCTGGGCTCCTGCCACTTAAGGTCTTCTGGGAAATGTCCAGCAGGTAGAAGAAGACCAACAGCATCTTAAGAGATTATATGTCTCGGCTAGCATGAGAATGCCTTCGGCATTGTCTGAGCTACCACTGCAACCTGCCCACAGTTAAGCAGCAGAAAAAGGCAAGATGATGGTGTATGATATTAAAATACAATAGCACTACTTTGTGACTGTGGGTCATGAAAAAACTTTTCTGCTTCTTCTGCGACTTTTGCTTTATAGAGTACACACTTGCAGTAAGTGTGCTTGACACTCCAGAGTACATTAAGTTCTGCAGCTTTCAAATCTGAATGGTTACCTATAGACCGGCAGTGCTGCAGTGTTGGCAGCTTTGACTTGTGTACCTGTCAACATCGCTATACAAAACATAATGTCCTCAACCTTATTGTACATAAAGTATTTGCCCTTGTATTGTCTTCACTCTCCATGCAGAGCTGTTCAATGTGGCAGCTCACCTTACCAACAATTACACCACACTGCTGGCCAGTCTATTTTACAACGGAGTACCCATAATTGATGAGCTCAAGTTAAATATTGCTCGTGGAGTATTTACCTAACCGGCAACTACACAGCCGGCACATAAACATATGGTGGACTAGTCCATTAAAAGTTGGAAAGATTTCCATCTGAAATGGAGCAGACTGCAGTGCAAACAGGTCACACGCTGTTTTACTTTGTACATTGAAGTAAAAGTAAATGATTGGGGAGTGTGGGCCTCCTATATTCCATCTGTTCAAACAACCCGACATGAATAGCAGTTGATCAAACTGTCCAGGTAAATCATCACCACTCTCTTTATTAGGGTCCTAAATTTACGTTTGAAAGTGTGGAAACTGGAAGTGGGAGGGGCTAACGAAAAAAGGGGAAAAAAAGCTTCTATTGGGTGATTTTTTTTTTTAAATGTTTCACGTACATGAACAAAAGTTGGAACACATGCTTATCATGCCAGGACGGTCCAAAAAGTAAATGAGGACTTTGCCCTAAGTCCTACAGGAATGCTGCCATCTTGGGAAGACCTGCCAATTCTTGGCGATTTTGCACCAATGGTATTTGAAGTTATTATTATTACTATAATTATATTATTGCTAGTCTTTGATTTTACGGTTTACATCACATACATCATGGAGGGGCACATGGACCATGTGTGCAATCAGAGAGGTTTTCTCAAATATCCCCTGTAGCTCTGCAGAGGAGTGTGTTTGTGTGTGTGTGTGTGTGTGTTATGACTGTTGCTCCCTGGGCACCAGCTAATAAGTTGTCAGAGGGTTTTTTTTTTTAAAGGCAGGATCACTTTCCTGTGCCCTTCAGGAACCACTCGGATGTGCGACCTTCACGACCAAAAGGTGCCTCGTGTCCCGACAATCCTTTCAGATTCAGTCACTGCATACGGGATGACATATCTCTGTCCTATCTTATTATCATCATCACGACCGCCGCCATTTGTGATCAAAAGAATAACACAATAAAGACCGCTTTTGTTTTGTTTGTGTGGGGTAATGCATTATGTTAATTAGGGTCAACATCAAGAGTTTTCATTCCTAAATTCATATAGTGCCATGGTGTTCATAGGTATATCAATATTTGAATGATTTTAGATAATCATACTTAGTTAGGGAACATTTTTATGAATGAAACTTACCAAAACATAGCAATATTGCGCTGCAATAAGGGAGAGTCATTAACGTTAATGATAGAATTACAGGGATATGAAAATATACGTGAATGAGCTCCATTGCACCTCTTCGTGTACAGCCTGCTGGGACATATTGGAAGAAGCCAGTGAGATTCACTTCACCTCATTTTGGCAACAGAAATGTGAGTTAAAACTATGTGCCTTTTTTTTTGCTGAGTGCAGTACCATGTACAGTGACTGAAGTAAAAACCATCAGTCAGTGTATGCGAAGCACACACTCTCATGCATGTAAGTGTGTGTGTGTGTGTGTGTGTGTGTGTGTGTGTGTGTGTGTGTGTGTGTGTGTGTGCCTCCCACTGATCGTTTCCCCAAGGACCAAACACAAGAACGCGTGTGCCTGGTTTTCATCGAGCAGTCAGAGTCCGTAAAAAGCAGCAAGAGCTCAAGGTCAACCTCCATCAAAGACCGCAGCCAATCACGCCTGACACGACCCTGCCATCGCTACACGTCCAAGAACCAGCACTGCAGCCAAAATCCTCTCTTCCTCCTCCTCCTTCATCCTGTTCTTCTTCCTTCCACCCACAAAAGATTTCCCTCTGCCAAGGACCTGCTGCCCTCAGCACTGGTGGAGGCAAGTCTCTCACCAACACACACCAGATTGCTCAAGCAAAAAAAAAAACAACAACACACACACACACGCATACAAAAAAAAAGCAAACCTCATCTTATCCTCTCCATCCTGTCATTTTTTTTCCTCCTCATTTGTTCTTTCAGTCTCTCACTCCCTCTCCTGTGACCTCTTCACCCTGGCATGTCCTTGCCATACACAGACCGAACTGCCCACACTGGCCACCATGTTGTCCGTTGGCTTTTTGTTTTTGTTGGATGAGTATAAACCTCAAGCGTTTTGCTTAACTTAAACCGAGTGTGCAGTGCGAGAGCTCCACACAGCCGCACCGAGTCTTTATTTTTCAACACAGCGCTCTGAATCCTAACCACCCCAGAACCAATCAGAAGAAAATTCACTTTAACAAAACAAAAAAACAAAAAAGAATCTGGTGTTGCGAGCGACAATGTGTACACCTCAGTATGTGTACTTTCACATTAATCTCTTTGGCAGCTTTGCCTTTTTCAAATCACAATTTTAGGAGGCAGAACATTGGTGCCAGTTGGCTCCTGGAGACATTTATTGCTTTGCTTTTCCGTGGGAGCTTAAAAAGGATTGTTGGTTAAAAGTATTTATCCTGATTCAAGCCACACATTCATAGACAAAAGGCTTTAGCGCATGCTAGTGGTGCGCTGTCAAAGTCTGTTGAACGCAGTGGCTCGTGCCGCGGGTGGAGATGATGCAGGGGGAAGAAAAAGAAGAAGAAAAAAAACACCACAAAACAAAGGCAACACAATTCTGTGTGGTAAAAGTTTCAGCAGCCGTAATAAAAAAACACTGAGTGAATATTATTTCAAACTCATGTTCCGACAATTTGAGCTTCTCTCTCGGGATGAGCTGCTAGTTGAATAGAAAGTGCTCAAAAGTGAATCGGCTCATTTTGTCAGTACACTGGCACAGAAACTGTTTTTCCACAGTAAAGAACAGAACAAAAAAGAAAAGGTAGATGGTATTTTTGCTCGCTGAACCAAACGCCGAGGCCAACAGGAGGGCTCAGTCTTTTCTAAGACGAAATAATAAGGATGGATGGGGAGGTGAATATGTGCAGCTGATTTATGATCTCCCAAATTGAGTGACCCCTTCCATTTAAATCTTTTGCCATCTATCCATTGCATTTTTCAAGCAATCCATCACCTGGAAAAGCGCAATAAACAGTCACAAAATAATTAAACTGCTGTAATCCCTCATGCTATATTTTGCTCTGTTGTGTATTTTTATTTACGGGCCAAACCAGATAAGGGCAGCTTTTCTGGACACGCTAAATTTGATGAGAACATAATTCTTTCCTAACAATCTGAAAATTAGTCACCACTTCATAGTGACTAATGCCAACTCTGCTCATACACCAGACTCTCTCTCTCTCTCTCTCTCTCGGAGAGAATTAATAGTGATAGTATATTTTGGCTGAGCTCTGTATAAAAAAATGGTCTGAACGTGAGTTTTTCTCTCTGCATCGGCGCTGTACTATGAGAACGACTCGGGTGCTAAAGTCATGAACTGACGAATGGAAGGAGAACTGCAAACAGACACGTTTTCACACAGTTTCCTTATAGCAAGGGCAGAAAATCATCCGTAAGTGATAATAATCTGGCAAAAGAGGGCGGTTGTTTACTCCTTATCTGATCCTCTGAATGCCACTGTTTTTGCCAGGTCACTTGTCGGCAACTTGTGCCTTTTTTATATCCCAGCTGACAGAGATGAGGGCCAAAGCTGGGGAAATGAAACCCAAATTACAATAAAGCTGAATCTCTCTGTAAATTGGGTATAAGCAGCTCCTAAAATCACATCACTGTAAACAACTGCAGGCATTGGTGCAGGGAGGGACAGTGAACTTTGGAAAGACAAAAAATAATAATAATACATGTCTGATGTACACTTCTTGTGTGGTGGCAGTGGGGTTTAACTCGGACCAACTGCATTTCAGTGCATCGACTTTAATTTCATTTGGACTGTACTTGTGCTGCGGACTAAATGATACTTATGACTTACAAGTTTAAAACCAATTTGCCGAGAGAATTCCCCCATCCCTTTGAAAAGCAGACTTGTCTAAGTGTTCAGTGTTAGATTCCTGTGTTAAATCTTTGCCTTGATGTAGTTAGACAAGAACAGCTGCTGCAAGCTCCCTAATGAATTGAATACTGGCTTGTGATTTAGGAGATTCATTTAACTATGTGTGTTGTGCTCATTTCGGAGTCTTTTACTGCATGCATATCACTGGATGTGTGCCTATGTGTGTGTATCTGTCAGTGTCTCTGCTTGTGTGTTTAAGGCTATAGTCCTATCTATGTGTGCTTTCCAATGAAAACTGATAAACAAAGTGGGAGAATAATAACCCTTCCTCTCACCCTCTCTACCACACCGTCACGTTGGCTCTCCCCCTGTGATGACAGCACTGTCTGCTGGAGCACGCCGCTCCTCGTCTCTCGGCACATTGTATACCCATTAACAAGGCACAAAAGCCCAACCTCCTCCCCACCAATCCTCATCGTCCTCGCCTCGCAGTCGTCACATCCACTGAGCGCTGACACATCCCGGGTGAAGCTAAGTGCTCTGCTGCAGCGTGCTTGCACGGGGGAGACAAACGGGTCAGGAGTGGGGACGATGGAGGTGGTCACACTCTTAAGTCTTTAAACCGTATTTAAAGATTACATTTGAGAAGAGTTCCAGCGTGTTCCCCTCATGGGTCAGACAACAGGACCATTAGTATAGGGGAAACACCGCGTGGTATACTGCTTAGTCTCAATTCATACACTGAGCTAGAAATGAAAAACAGGGTGGTTATATTTTGGCAGTGGGCGGGGTCCCGAAAGATCGAAATGTCCTTGGATCACATTCAAGTGCCAATGTGGCATCATGTGGTGTAATTTGTGTCTGGAATCAGAAGTGCAGAGACTTTATGCAGCCACACCAATGTTTAATGTTTAATTATGTTAAGGGTTTAGTGAGTTCACATTTAAAGCATTTTTTTTTCTCACCATCTCCAATCGCAATGACCTTTAGCTGATGAAATGTGAAAATGTAATACTCCAAAACTCTGAAAAAAGTAAAATGGTTGTAGGAGGTAGAGGAACATAACAGCAGCAACATTTAAGTGAACAAATTTAAGTTAAAATTCTATCATTACTAGCTGTCGTATCTGGCATAATATAAAATATTGTCACGGTATATTTTTGCACTATAATTCCACTTTTCCCTCTGCCTATTCCTTCACTTGACATTTGCATTTGCTTTTTTTATTCATACTGTGTCGCCTTTTAAGGAGAAATTTACAAAGTCATTTGGGCATTTTTGCCCTGCAGTGTCACACGACGCATATTCAGCTATAGATGTCATGACTGTCGCGGATAAAGACGTTTCAACAGGGAGGATGTTTACCATTATATTCTGCTTGTCTCGTGTCTCGTTCAGCGGAGAGGGACATTCACACGTTGCGGGGATTTTGACACCAAAACATCTTAGCTGCCGTTTTCATCACTGAGCCTCTCCAATTAATCTCCCTGTGACACTCTGAGCCTTGCACAGCGATAAAGGAAGCATAATAATGCAATGAACCATGGAACCTCTCCGATTGGTGGGGCATGTCATAAGTCGATGTAATATCTGCCATTCTTCTATCATCTTCCCCAACCAATATCCACATTACATCATAATATTATGTAACAGCACAAGGCCCAAAGAGCAAAGGAGGGAAAATAGAGAATGGAATGAATAAGGGTTTAAAGAATGTGAATTTATTTCTCGATGAAACGGTAATTTTTTTTATTTGTTAAATAATAAAATGCAACATCACTACGTGCATGTCACACTTGTGGTTCAGTTCAGGTCGACGTGACCGGAAAATAAATAAATAAAATAATCTCTACCAGAGATTTTACACTGCGCTCCACAGAGAGACCGTCACTTGAACACTTTGGGTCAACATGACCCATGATATACGCAATCCCAGGACCAAATAGGAAATAGGATTCTAAGCCCAGATTCAAAACATACCTGGGTTTGATATGAAGACATAAAAGGCTCACTGCTGTTTCATTTACTCATGGGGACATTAAATCAAATCTCAGGGATTCAGCATCTAATTGATGCTAAATGTCAGGTATGCATACAGTCGGTAAGTATAGTCTGTCGAGCTGCAACTGACGATTATTTTCACGATAAATCGAGTAATCGCTTGGTCCATAGAATGTCAGAAAACATTAAAGCTGGAAATGATTGTCTTGTTTTTTTCCACAGACCAAAATGATTCTGTTTTATTGATTTCTTTGTTGTATGGAGCAAAGAAATTAAGAAAATGTTCATATTTAAGAGGCTAAAACAATCGGTAATCTTGTTTCAATAATGAAAAAAGCTTCAACCCTATTAATCGATTATCAAAATAGTTGATTAATTTAGTAATCGAGTAATTGTTTCAGCTGTAATAGTCTGTACTGGAAATTCTTTTTTGTCCATATATTTATGCATGTCATCTGAAAACTTACAGATAGAGATGAATGGGATGGCATGGAGAACTACCACCTGATATCAAGCTGGGATTGGCACCAGCGACTCTCAGGTGGAGAATAAAGCGGTAGAGCATTAATTGCTGCTCGTGGATTTATGACTCAACCATGCCAGCGTAAAGGATGCACGGAGGAATGAGCAGTGACGGCTACATCGCTTAGAAACGAACGCATGCAGTCACGTTGCCGGATTTGAGATACAGTCGACCTGAAAGTGACTCAGGAGAGGCAGAGAATCTGCTGTGTTATCTGTGACAGGATTCAAAGGCAGCAATGAGTGGGGACCCCAGGACATTACAGGGACTAAGTAGCTCTATCTGGGCAAGGATGGATCAGCACATTACGGAGTAAAGACTCTTTGATCACACAGTGATGATTGCTGCTTCAATCTTCTGTTGCGGTTCATTCCAGGTGTTGAACAATTTGTTATACACATAATACACGCCGAGGTGTTTGTGGTTAATGTTTTATTTCAGAATGTGATTAAACTTTATTGATGTGAAAACAATAGAATATCTTCTTTGTTTATGGAAAAAAAAAAATGATGGAAAATTGATTCTCAAAAACTAAAAGGCTCAAGTGACATCCCTGCTCTGTTTGTTGTTTAGATACTTGCTTTCCATTCACTGAACATTCGCATCGTACCAAACACAAAGAAGACCTTGTTTGTGCCTTTGATTGGCTGTTTTGTGTACGAGGAGAGGCACTTTGGTGCCAGTTTCTCACTCAGCGGGGAAACTCAATTCTTTGTGTGCGAAAAAAACAAAATCCACAGTGTTCAGTTAATACAGTGCACAGTCAATCAAAGAGCCGCCTCTTTTTCTTTTTGTTTAAGTTTCACCCCATTTCTGGAGCTTTTTAACATGGTATTGTGTTGAGTAAAAGTAGAAGAAGTGGAAAAGAAAGCAAGGATGGTGTTCGACATGGGTCAGGAGTAGGACACAGAATCCTAATGACAAGTGGACATGGTGAGGGTTTTACCTCCAGGCTCCACAAAGGAATAAATGTGGGGCCTCATTCATACTGCAAGAGCCACGCGCGGGGGGGAGGTATTTTACAGTTTACAGGAAAAATAGAGCGAGTTGTTCCAGACCGAAAGAGAGCAAAACTGTCTCAGAAGGCATCTCAATTGGAGTTTGATGCCTGAGCAGGACACTTATGGTCCAC
Source organism: Solea solea (assembly GCF_958295425.1). Classification (NCBI taxonomy): domain Eukaryota; kingdom Metazoa; phylum Chordata; class Actinopteri; order Pleuronectiformes; family Soleidae; genus Solea; species Solea solea. The sequence continues at coordinate 8,640,060 of NC_081136.1, forward strand.
TTGCTTGTCAGATAGTTTGATTTACTTAATCTGTAAAGCACACAAAGACCCTGCCAATGGGAATATGATTATGTTTCCCCAACAAGGAGGACAAACACAAATCAAATGGGCCCGAGATAAGCAAACCTTTAAAGACCTTCTGGCATCACAAATGTGGATATTTTGTATTTTGTGGCAGGATGCTGAGAGTGAGCAAACAGTGATTAAATGTTGGAGGAAAATAAAGAAAAAAAAAAAGAAGGCAGAATTAACTCAGTAGGAACAATTGGTTGAACATCCAGACTTCGCTCAGGGCAACAGTATCAACACTGTCAACACAAGATAAATTCAATTAAAGTGGAGAATGAAACACCCACCAGTAGGCTAGCAGCTCTCTGAGGCAGCACAGGGATGCTTTGAGCAAAATTGCTAAGCTCAGCATATGCTAACATGATCACAATGACAACACTGCTCGCCATATTTACAGGTCATGGAAAACTTTTGATTGGGAAGAGATAACATAAAAAGGAAGGAGCAATAACATAAAAAGGGCTGCATTTACCTTAATAAATAATGTATTTAATTCGCCGACAATCACAATAAAACCTGGGACTTTTAAACCCTGGAGAAGCCTCTAAAACAGGGGTCTCAAACTCAAATGACATGGGGGGCCACGGAGTGTCTAGTTTGGTCACTGGGGGGGCTGGTCAGAGAAAAATACCTTGGAAATAATAACATTTATGACGATAGTTCACATAATTTTAAAATAAGTGTTTGTTGAAATAACTTATGATTATAAGTTGATATTAAGTGGGGCCACAGGTTGGAGACCTCTGTTTTAACATAAGACAATTAACAGCATTCCCACGACTAAAAGTAAGGAGTGCTACAAACATAAATGCTAACCGCTATGCTATCTTTATCATTGTTATCATCATCTTTATTTTGAACACGGAATGCAGACAAAGGAAACAAAGTAGTGCAAGAGAAATGTTTCATGTTCGAAAGCGGTATAGGAAGAAGTCAGAATTTATGTAATCCTACATGAACTGTATTATATTCTGTCTTGAACGCTTATCTATATTATATTATACACAAATCAACTGCTAACCCACGAAAATGCCGCATCTCGAGGAAAAATAGGTCAGACGAAGACGAAATCGATATGTTCACCCAGATCTGACATTGCCACTGATGCTGATCAGAGCTGAAGTTGATAAAAAACATTGCAGTCATGTGACACAGGAGTGAAGGTCAATTAAACATATTCCCATTGGTGAAAAACCTTTGTAACAAGGGGTTCAAGGGTTTTTTTGTTTTGTTTTGTTTAACCAGTAGGCACTGGGAATAATTCTTTTAAATTGAATACATGTGCAGATTTGAAGTGGATCTTGCTAACATGTACATGGATGAAGGTTGAATCGCACTTGTGAGCGTTCGCTTCATTCAGGTCCAAGAGTTTCAACAACTTGGAGGACTTTGCAGAGAGGGAGTATGGGAAAACAATAATCACACAGATGACTACATTTAAAGGGACTGATTGCTGTGAGTAAATTGTGAGTAAAACCTGAGCAGTATTCCTGAGATTGAGCTGCTGTAGTGTTTGTACTGTGCATACACTTCTTTATAGTCGGCCCTAATGATATGGTTTTTCGGTTGTCAAATCTGTGAGAAAAAAAAAGTGTAATTTCTGTCTGGCTTGTCGCACCTATTCATTTTGCATCCAGTCATTTTTGTTCATCATACAATTTTTGTTCTTTTTTCTGGTGAAGTCAAGTGAGACTTCACTGAGAAAGAATACCACTTATGATTGGACATTGTGTGTAAAGATGCCTAAAAACTGATTTCATATACTTGAAGCTAAATGTTTTTTTTAAATGAACACATTCTATAATATAATCATAAACATCAATTCATAGGGCATAAAACATGGTCAAATAAGGCAACCATCTTTTTTAATGAATTTGCTTTCTGGTAAATTCACATATAATTTAATTGTCTAATGCAATTGACCTATTTGATGAATAATTGTATAAAATCAAATAGCAGGAAATGAAGTCATGGATGTTCATCTCTCTTACCAAAACCAAAAAACTTGTAGTTCCTGTGCTTCTTCTAATAATGATTTCCGGCAGGTTATAGACAGAGGGGTGTAATACTGCCCCCCAGGGGTGCTTAATCAACTATAATTCATTCTTAATCTCAATCGAAGTATACACTGGAATGGAATATACAATATTGCAATCACATTATAATATATGTTATGTGATGTGTTGACAGTTGGACAAGAAAGAAAAAGACTTGCGACTATTTGAATACACCGGTACCTACAGAATGTCAAACAGTATTGAGTGCCGCTGTGTGCATCACAAAAACAGCCATAATAATGAACACAGCTTCGTGTTTTGATTGCTATGAAGTGCTTAGTTTGTGGACCTCTCTATCCACGTTGGCTGAGTATTCCTGTGTACCGCACACATCCTCGGCTACAACAGAATTATTACTCAAACGGCACGGGGAAAAAGACTCAGCGTGATCCACTGCTGTGCCATTATGAGTTCTCCAGCTCGGCTCCACTTCGGGCCTCTTGGAGTTGAAAGATGGTAGGTGTCTCATAGAGAGCCATCTGTTATGATTATGGAGACCCTGAAGGGGTGAGTGGTGACTTAAGTGGGCTTCTAATTGAATTGAGTGTAGGGGTAATCTCGTCAGAGTGTCTGGGTGGCTGGCACCACTGCCAACTACTCCTCTACAGGTTTCTTTTTACCCCCGTGCTGAAATAATGCATGACACTGCAGTTGTAGCAGTTATATATTATATCTACTCTGTTATATTTATGAGTAGCTGTTGTGCATGTGTGTGTGGTATGAAGTGAGCAAAAGGGGATGCGATTGTGTCCCTGAGGGCAAAAACACATGTGTGCGGATTTAAACATGACATATCAAACCTCATGGTTTATTTTCGAGTGGAGCTTACATGCACAGGCTCATTTTGAGCAGAAGCTAGCATCCGAAAAATACAAGATTTGTCTCGTTCTGATCCAGTTGGGTCATGATTTGGTTGTGTGCGTCTCAAACATACTATAAGTTCTACCCTGTTGGCTTATGTTTACACAACTTCCATAGTTTACAAAGGCAACAAAAAACCAGTATGGCACCCTTGCCAGAAAAAAGCCTGCGTTTGTTTAACCCTTAGTGCTCATGCGGCACGTGCAGCCTTGGTAATTTGCCGTGGGAATAATACACAACTCCTTATATGGACATCCTTGGGGGTGTCACATTACAGGTCACATCTTCAGTCATCATCATCATCAGCTAAATGTGTTTTTCATTTTCTTACGTGTTGTTGAGTCAAAGTTATTGTTAATTTTACATCGCATATGATTTTTTTTTAAAACCGGGAGTCATATTTTGTGATTCCTGATAATTGGTCAGAAATCACAAAATAGACCGTTTTTCTTTTCTTTTTGTTAATTAAAAAATGAGCCAAGCAAACTTTGAACTGTGACGCATTTCCAAATTTCCAAAATTCAATTTGATTTTAAATTATTTGAGTAGTTTTCTATCAGGTGTGTTTATATTGTTTGTGAAAATGAAAAAAAAAATATTTCTATAGGTTGTGTGTTCTAAGGGTTAAAGATATTCGGGCAAAATTTGGTATCTTACGAAAGAAAGAAAGCAGTGCTGCATCATTGAACAGTACATTGAATTTCTCTCTCGTTCCACTGTCGGCTTCTCCACGGATACAGATGTACTCGCTGCTTAGTCACACATTTGCACAGGCGACCAGATGTGCTCATTCATTCACTGACCATACAACAAAAACTGTTTGTGTGGTTATATTCGGTTCATCTAGGACACAATCTAGTCACAGTCCTAACCAGTTTGAGCTATAACTGTTGCTAAAAGGTTAAGTTGCCAAAAAGAAAATAGAAAAGTATTGTCTTAGAAAAAGTTCAGCACTATTTTGTATCTGAAAAATGCTATTTACATATAAAAAATGAAATTGTTCTATTCTATAGGAGTTGCCACAGCAGATGTCTGGAGAAAGGAGTGCAGTTTTCTGTAAAAGACACCATATACAGTAATAATAGTGTTCACTGGCCACTCTGAAGCTTCTTTTGATTAATGTGTATAGCTCGACTGCACCACTGTCCATGCTTGACCTTAATGTCAGCTCATTACCAGCTTAATCGAAAGCAGAAAGTCAGAGCTGTCCCACGTCCACGCAAAACTTTTTTGAAATGCACATACAATAACAGATACACACACATACACACTCACACACACACACACACACACACACACACACACACACACACACACACACACACACCGTTTCTATTGCTTTATCTCAGAGTTGGAGATCTAAAGAATGCTTCCTCATTAATGTCAGTGGATAGTGTTGCAAATTGCTGACAATAGCCATACGCCAAAACACTTGTACAACCACTTTGGCACAAAGTTGTTTTTTTTGTTTATTCTTAGGCGAAACTGTAAAAAGAATATTCATAGGAATATCCAAGTGACTAATTAAAATTAATTGCACCATCACTGAATTAGTAATAACAATAAAAAACAGAACAGAAACAGAATAAAAACTCCTGAACTGACGTTTTGGTGCTAGCTACAAGAAGAACAGATGCAGGCTGATCTTTGTCCATCACTTGCATATAGACACACATTAACCCTTAGTGCTCACTTAGTGCTGAACAATTTTCTTACGTTTTCTGTAAGTAAAGCAGGAGACCCACAAATAATTTAGTACAGAGAGAGACACTTTAGTCTCTTCTTCTTGGAAGGGTATCACCCTTTTATTATAAAGTACCAATGGCTTTACTACAGGTTCCCTCACTCACATAGTCCAACTGGAGTCTACAGAGGCCACAATGATTGTACGGACTGAATAGTGCGCATCATTCACAGCGGCATAATGCGGCAGAGTCCAATGAAGGAAAGGTCCCTACCCTGAACTTTGCAATGAAGCCCTTTTCATTTCTTTTCTGTAAAGTGACCTTCATAACAATGGCTTCTTTGGGGATGTCAAGCTAGGTGTGGAGAACAGTCATCAGTGGGCTGGATGGATAAATGCCCTATTGATAAACCCTTCAGGTCTGAACCACGGCCGGCTTTACTCTATTCATTTATCACAACCCTGAATGTAATTGAGATTTTTGTGTTCCGTTCTCCGCTTCTGTCTGTATCTATATTTTGTGAATAATTTCAATTTAATGTAGGTCTATTTATTTGTTGCTGTTTAAAAGAAATCAGTGATTATCGCTGGGGCAATTCAAATGCGCCCTCTTTGGTTAATCTTGTAATTTTTTTAAATTATTAGTTTCATTTATACACCCACCTGTAATTACTGAGCAGCACTGCAGATCCACATTTAACGGAAAGCGGCTACGTCTCTGAAAAGGCTGGGTTAATTTAAAATGCTTTAATAGCACACTTCTAGTGGAAAAAAATCTGTTTTTTATAGCGCCAAGGCTCATTGAATGCGGCACTGGTTTGTTTTCATTTCTGGTTAAAATAGAATCAATGTCAGTTTGTGGAACTGGCCCCGATAAAAGAAAACTGTGAAAGGCACACGTCTCCAACCAAGATCTCACGACCCCATCATCAATATAAACCAAGCACATGCAATAATACTGACCTTGTTGTTTGGCCAAGCAACAAACTTTCACACTCCATTGCTCAATATTCCCCCGGTTTATTGGGCCACTTCTGCAGAATGGATTCCACGGTTGACCACTTGGCACACTGGTCCCACGGAGAGCAGATGTGTCTTGGACTCGCCATCTTAAAAAGATGACAGGTCGGTTCAGTGAGGTGCAGTTCTGCTACCCTAAGCAATCTTTACACCACCACCAATTAGTGGATGGGGCATATAAAGCTGAGAATAACAACCACGGTTTCTATAAAATGAGACACAAGCAGGGGTCCCTGCGCGTTGGAATGAAACATTCCAAGTGGGATTTTGGAAACCCGAAAAGAACGATAGCAGTGACCTTTTCTCCTTTTCTGAAGAGAAAGGCTGGGGTGATTTCACAGTGAAGGGCACCTATTTTCCTCACATCCGTACTTTGACAAATGGAAGAGATGCGAGGAAGAAGAGCAAGAGGAGGCAACTCACAACCTCGTAGTGAAAAAGCACAGGGAAGGGATTATGGTGATTGAAAACCTCTCCAACCTCCATATCTCCTCCCTGTGGTTTTTCAGAGACAGACTAGAACATAATGAAGACAGTCCATCAGTCCATCCGGCTCTTTATTTGAGCTTTCCATTTTACACAGTAGCTGCAATTAGGCCTGTGAGCATGAACAAGAATGAAAGGAATCATTTGTGTGTCTCTCTCTCCATGTGCATCTACAGTACTGTATGTGTCCTCTGTATGTATGCATACATGCCGACATAAATCCGGGCTTTATATCTTTCTCCTCGCCAATTTTCCCTCCTTCCACCCTCAATCCTGCCTCATCTTAATGGCTATAAGCAATCAAGTAAAACAGCAGGAGCAGAGAGAAGCTAGCAAATTAATGATCCTACAGCACTGCTCAGATCAGAGCCGAGACATATTTCTCCCAATAAGAAAAAAATACAGCCACCTTTGTTGGATTACCTCCTCGCTTTTTCACTCAATCTTCCCCCGCTCTCCTTCCTCCTGTTGTTGTTAATGCATTGCTGCTCTCACCCTGAAAGTGGACATTTATTTTGTTTGAAAAAAAAAAAAAAAGCCAAAGAGAAGGGAAAAGTCGCGGGGAACTGTCCACTCCACTGGTGCTGAAACGTAGGAATTACTGGCATGCCGCGGGGCAACACGGTGTTTACAGGGAACACAAACATCACACTGGACTGATCATCGTTACAATGTCAGTGACACGTTTGTGCCTTGAACAAAAAGAAAAAAGAAGAAGATGCCAGAAGTGATTCAGGTGGCTCGTTTTGATGTTCGCCTCCACATTCTCACATATCCAAAAAAAAAAAAAAAACGACTTACTTATACTTACCTGCTCTGCCCTAGTGATTATTTCCACATTACTGCAGTCATAAATGAAAGGGAACACATCAAACACAAAAGTCTGCTCCAGAGTAGCTATGCTGACAATCGTCATCGATGGCTTCTAATCGCAATACGTCGAAAACCCATAAATAAAGCACAGAGTCACTTTGTGTCATGCAAATACATTCTTTTCGGAGTAATTCTGCCTGTAAACATGAAGAAAACAGAGCCAAACCGTTCTGCAAGCAGCCCACTGTGGCAGTGTATTAAGCAGAGGGAGCCAAAAGAAAGCCCCGTGGCATAAATTGATTCCTAGAGACATATGTTGGCAACGCTGTATTTCACTCCGTGTGAAATCTCCCCTATAGGGCAGACAGGAGAGGGAGGAGGTGTGCAGTGGCAGAAATGAGGATGAGGAATGGGCTTCATAGAAGGTGTTGTTTTTGTTTTTGTTCTACAGTATTTCTGTATATGCATCTGCCTATATATGCGGAGGAGACACATGCGTGCAGCACCAGGCTGTGGGTGAATTGTTTGCTGTACTGTTACGTGTGTATGTACGCAGAGGCCTCCTGCTGGGTGCTGTGTGATGTCTGCACGGAGCGCAGAACTTGATGATAAGCGAGTCATCTTACCATGCTGAGTGAGCCATTTAAAAAACAGCCATTTATTTATTTTTTTTTCTGGCAGATCCGTGGAGAGAGAAGGATGGAGTGTGCACGTGTGTTTGAGCATGTGTATGTGCGAGCAGTAGAGACAGACTGTACGTAAACAGCCTGTGGTGACAGGACAACAAAGACATGTTCGTCATACATGAGCCTGTACTGTATTTATACCACACACGTGTTCAATACAACGTTCACACATAAAGCCGCAAACATGCAAATTGCGCGTCAACATACAGTCCCCCACACACGAAGACGATCAGTGACACAAATTGCATACCACCCCACTGCATCCACCTACACACACACACACACACACACACACCTTCACAGACCACATGCTGTGCCTCTATAAGCTGCACTTTCAAGTAAAAATGCTTCATCAATCACATTTCACCAGATGTGCCGAGATGAGATGCACTGATGCTGCCTTTGCTTATACGCTGACATAATAAGATAGATCTGTAGACATATTTAAATATACTGCGGTGATATGGGTATATAGATCATCTGACTCCAAGATGCACCTGCCATGACTTTATCTACAATTACACAGTAGGTCCTGTGATTTTTGAATCGTGAGTTGTGGGGATGTCATGGGGCTGCATTAATGGGGTTAAATGGAATTTCCCCTTAATATGAGCTGTCAGCCAGCAGCAAGAACAGTCAAATGTCAGCCTCCTGGCGGCAATCACAAGGAGGACATTTTGGATAATGCATAAACAAGTGTGTTGGCCAAGGTTGCAAAGACTTACAACAAACTCAAACTACTTTTTATACGGTGAATAAGGAAAAATACGTCATAAGACGACCTTCCTTAAGCTTTGATCAGCTGCATTCACAACTGTGTTCTTGAGAAGACAGTAATATTCACAATCAGATGTTTGTTGTTTTCTGCCATGTTCAAGCTTCAGGTACTTGTGCTGTGCTTCAGGATGTGCAATTTAGTCCCCTTTAAGAGGTGGTAGTGTTTAAGAAGGTCTCCTTTGTTCCTAAGTGCATCAGCAACTACTGATGGCCTTACCAAAGAGATCAATCGTGGTACTCTTCCACTATTTAGGCTATAGTTAGTTAGTTGGGCTGTTGTAGAAAACATGGTGGCACAAGATGGTGGAGGCTGTAAAACAAAACCATACTAGTCAAAGCACATGTAAAAAAAAAAAAAAAGCGATTTGAACGAGATTATTCGCTAAACATTTTCTGCACAAATGTTACACACTTTAACTTTAATTTACTACTCACAAAAGAGGGTTATGTTCACCACAGCAGCCATTTTGACTCATCGTATGAAAAGCCCATGCATCACTAACGACATTCCTGGCGGATGGGCTTTTATTTAAGCAAGCCCCAAAAGTGTGACAGTGGAGCCAGCATTCATTCACAGTCGCATGGCCATGACACTGAAGTGGCTTAATTGAATTCAACCCTGGTTGATTTTATGATTGCGACTATGCTTTTATTGTGATATGTCAGAATGTCCTCTGTGTGAAAGCCCTATTACATTTGTGTGCCCCCAACTGTACATGGTTGGGTAAAAAAAAAATATGTGCAATTATTCCGTCTCAGAAGCCTGATTCGCTGAGAAAAGCAGTTGAAGCAAAAGCAGAGCTCAGGTTTTGTATAATTCAGGTGTGAGGTCAGCAGTCAAAACAAGAATCCAAGCCCAGAAGAGTAAAAGCCAGACCTGGGCAGAAGCCATGGATGTGCCAAGAATAACAGGCAGGCATTCTATGTTGTGAACTCAAGGGGGGTTCATCCTTGACGACTGGTACAGCTCAAGATCAGAATTATTCTTTCTGTAGGCAGGAAAATGTGTAGGTTCAAGGAGATGTTTAAGGCAAGTGTGGAGCGATAAAATATCCCCCAAAAAACAGATGTTGGGATTTGCTGCGAGAAAGATGATCCAATTACAAAAAAATGTTTGGGTCACAGTGAAGCGCAAAGACGGCATATGGAACGGTGAGTCGTCGCCGTTGTTGGACAAAATACTTAAATAATTGGCAGCTGGTGTGTGTGTGTGTGTGCAGGCAGATATAAATCAACTTGTTTGAAAAGATGTAGAGACTAGAGATATGTCAGGACATGGGCGGGAGCAGGTGGGGAGGAGGATGATGAGGAAAGGATGGAGACGAGATTTAGACACGGATAGGAGGAGGAAAAGGTGAAAAGGAAGCACAGGTGGAAGCACAGAGATGTCGGACAAAGGCGTGAAAGCACTCGCATGAAAGAAACACGTTAACACATTTTGTCATACTTCTTTGCTTTTGTTATTTCCAACATTCCATCGTGACACTTCACACAGAAAAAGCCATTTCAAGGGCAGGGCCACAAGCCATGTTTTCACCATTGCTTTCAATAATAACCCGTCTTGAATAAGGCGACCAAGCCTTTTGAAAACAGGTGACTAAGCTCAGGATAGTAACTGGCCATGAATATGGTTATCTCTCCCAGCCACTGAATGTGTCCCAGTAGACTTAGCTGGACCGGCTCCCGACAGCGATGAGTGGAAGGTTTTTCTCCCACGATGATAATTTCCATTTCATAAAAGAATGCAGCCGATAAAGAGCGCTTTGTGAAACACCCCCCAAAGCCCGCGCCAGCATAATGAAAAGCAGAAATCAATGGAAAAGGACTTACTCTGTTCATTTGTCAGTTGGCTGTGGGTGTTTGTGTGTATCCCTGAGCATATGATGCACATATTCGGGTGTGCAGAAAACCCAATTAAAAGTAGAATCAAAAGGTGGGAATCCATTAATGAAAGCTATTTCTGTCATTCTGCCTTTGTGCTATTGAAGGCAGCAGCATGTGTTGTGACTCACTAAAACTGATTGTGATAGCACTCAATCGGTGCTCTCACAGCTGCCAGACACACAGGTTAATTTCAATGCTACCTCCCTGCATCCGTCTAGCTAGAGGGGAAAGAACAGCAGCGATAATGACATCTTTAAAATAAAGAGAACACAGAAAAAGCACCACCTCTGTTCTTCCGTGACAGGGAAATGTTCTCATTGTTGCCCATAATACACACGGCTTCTAATTACTTCTTGTCATATTCTTTACGATGGAGCTACATACTTTTGCTTCTTGCTTCCCTAAAGTAGACTTCTACAAACTATTTTATACCTATATATATTTGGTGCAACAGCTTGTGTTATTTTGTGGTTGAGTGCAAAGTTGACAGTTGACGTGTTCACAAAGCTGCACTCAACATCTTAGCTTGAAACACTTTTTAAAGACGGACAAAAACAAATGAGTTTATGGTTTAAGGAAGAGAGGTTATTGAATACTATGTCTTCAGTCGGACATTCTTGTCTGAATTATGACTAATAAATGACATCAGCTCCAACTGAGTTTACTGCCATGCAGCTGATAACATGCTAAGCTATGATGATGGTAATCATGAAATCTGCACGTGAACCTAATACAGCATACATTTTATGATTCACTTTTCACAGCTTCTTTACAGTATATTTAACTCACGATTGCTCTCCCTCCTACTGTCACTATTCTTGTCATTGCTTTCATTCTGCCGCCCCCCCTTACCTGTGGGAAAATCTTTAAGTCCAAAGTCCTATTCCAACAGGATTAGTTTTACAAGGGGAGGTAGAGTAGTGTAATTTTACCACAGGGCATCTGTAATATCAATGGCCAATTCACACGGGATAAGAAATCTTGGGAAAACTACCACAATTGGGAGGGGTAAATCAACGGCCACCTACCACTGTCCGCTACCACTGTCGTGGGCTCCGGACCGACCCCTAAACAAGGCACAACTTCTCTAACCCTTCCCAGTAACTGGAGCACTGACAAGAGCCATGACACGAGAGGGTTAGGGGGATAGCAACACGATGAACCCTGAAATGGTGGTGGCTGTGCCCCTTGAACCCTAGACGCCTCAGCCAGCACCAAAGTGCAGTATAGCAATTTGCACATTCATGCTTGTGTGGTCACTAACAGTCGAATGCACACATAAAACATGCAGTTCACTTCACTTCTTCACAATACTCGCAGTATTGTGTTCTAAGCATATACACCAAGCGTACTCATATAGCGAATGCAATACATGAATCAATTTAACGTAACTTTATGTTTGGGGGGGCCACATGCCACCAAAGCACCGACAGAAAATCCTGTAAAAGTAGACGAAGCAAACGTCACCACAGACATCACATGCTTTTCTTTAGCTCAGTCACCTTACGACCATCTCTTCTACAACGCACACGCGCGTGTGCGTGCGTGCGCACAACCACCATCTGAGGAGTCATCAAAACGCTGAGTGTAGATATACTCGTTCCTCACCTGTGTCACACATGAGTTGGTTGGAGGCCATTTGTCACTGATGAGCCCCTCAGGCAAGAAACACACCAAGGAGAGATTCATTTAATGAATGTCTAGTGTGTGTTTTTTTTTTCCTTCAGTTCCATTGGCTCTGCATGTTGAGGCTGTTCGGCAGTGTAACGGTAGCTTTTGTTGAAAGTCACATCTGTTCCAATTTCACTCACATTCAATTTTTTCACCTCAATATAATATATTGTAAAAAGAAAAATGCTCTGCTTTATATTATGTAGTTCAGGGTTCTTTGAGTTGTGATTTACAATAAAAAAAAAAATTTCATTTCATTTTATGTTCCATCCATTTTCTATGGGCACATTGCTGCACACTGCTATTATTATTATTATATAACTGTCAATGTTTTTGCACCGATTACACAAAAATTAATAAAGGGCTTTTGTTTACTGTTAAATATATAAATCGATTTGTTGACTCCATGGCACTGCATCAGTCTACTACTTTAAAACACTGTGCAAGCTAATTTGAGCAGCTGGTGCTGAAATGCTTTGCTCGCTGGAGCAGTGACTTCTCTCTCTTCTTCAGACATGAATGAAGCAGGAATCACTTTGATTCACACACTGAATTCTTTCACAGTTGGTTACAGTTACCAACACACCCAGGCGGCCTTTATGTCTCGAAGCCTTCCTTTACACTACGACTTATAGCCACAAATGCCTTTGATTATTAGGGAACAAATTAATATAAAATGTGGGAAAAGGTTGTTTTGTTGGCCATGTACGTGTATGATTAATTGACCTAATTACAACAGAACAGTGATCATATGAATTCAAATAAACAAAACAACTCTGAACAAAAATAGTATGTATATTTTAAGAAACCATGCATATTTTAGATGAATAAAATGCACAACTGAAGTCTAATTGAGTAAATAAACAGCGATATGCACGCTGAACAGCCTCAACATTGCAGCATTTAGTATTCAACGTAATTGATAGAGTCCAGCTGATACTGTGCTTCAGATACAGTGTAGCTCAAATTTGTACCAACTGCAACCAACATCTATCAATGCTCCCTAATAAACAAACAACGACTGTGTTTGTTTTTAAATCAGAAACTACGTCAAACGACCATGTGAACAAAAACATTCCACTGAATGGATGATGGATGTATAGTATCTTGTGAATCACCGCTCGAGCTGCACACACTGTGCATGCATTGTGCAAAGGGTCCTTCAGGCGGAGGATTTCTATCAACAATCACATTATATATGGTGCATTAAACACAATCTCGCTTTCAAATGATCTTATACGGCATATACAAATTCTGCTTTACACATATAATTAATTTACTATTGTGAGGAGCCATGCGACACAACATTGGCTATAAACGACGGATGAATCAATGGAAACCGGTATCTGGCATTTGAAGATAATTGCACCTATTGATGTCTGTGTTCAAAAGGCTGATAAATGGAAAATCTGCATCGAAAACACCTTAAGATTCTTGATTACTTGTTGACATTCATGAATGTTAAATAAACTGTGCTTCAGCAGATGCAATAAATAAAAACATTATCATTACACTATATAGTATTCACTCTCCAAGTATTGGCATCAGCCACTAAAAATCCCACATCGTTCAAACGCTATTTTACATCATTCTACTTTCAAAAAGTGGCCATCCCTCCATGTGCCATGTGTCACACTCTTACAATTGGAGCCGTTTGAGAGTGCCTGACAGTAAACACTGTGCACGGTGAAAGCATAATTGCCAAAGCCTCCACGATGCAATGTTGTGACAACATCAGCGTTGATAGGGGATGAGAGGAATCACTTGTGTGTTGAAATTGCTATTCAAAGTTGGCCAATCACTCGTGGCAGCCATTTAAATGTTAATGGTTAAAAATGAACTGCCGCATTGTTGGTGGACAAGTGGCTCACCGTAGCCAATGCGGTGTTTATTGTGGAGCCATTTAATTGCTGACAAGGGTATGTACCTTGTAGCAAAGCGAGTGCAGAACAACAGACATGACAGCTACTTCTTCAGCTGAGAAATCACTGAATAAAAAAATCAATCTGTCTCAGAGTGGTCCAGCATTTATCATTACGTGACAGCGATGTATGTCACGCATTGGAACAGTGCACATAAAACTCATTATCATATGTCACATCAGGCATGTGAGCGTGTGAGAGCAGTTTCGATTTAGTGTAAATTTTCACAGCATGATTTCCTGTATGCACAGTGTTAAAGAAAAAAAAACAAAAAACGGTGCTTCCTGTGAATCACACACTCGGGTTAGGGTTAAATTTTAATTTAAATTAAGTGCAATTTCTTAGATTTCATAGGAGCTGCGGTCGGACAACGATGTGTTTCAGACGGGATAAGGGCCTGGACAAGAGAAAGCCATTAGCCTCACCTACTAAGAAGGCCATCGTATTTATATTTTGTAACATAAACTACCTCTACACCCTGTCACTCCTCCTTCACTCAGTATCCCAACCCTTCCAACTCACCAATTTCCCTTTTATAGCTAGAGGCTTTACACCTCCCCAGCCTTTCTCACTTTTCTCTTTAATCTCATCACACACACCACCAATTCATTTCGACTGCCTGTGAAAGAAATCAACTCCCACCCAGATTACACCATCACCTCCAGTGTCCTACTTCCATTTTGCAATTCTTCACTTATCTATGCTTTGGGTCGACAAAATAATACTGACTGATAACAATAAGTCCAGTGTTAAGGACACCCTGTGGAGCTGGGCCAAGCTCTGAACTGCACAGAGAGGCATACAGTGAAGCAGGTTGAATATATATTGTTCTTATTTAAAGACCATAGAGCATAGAGTGTAGCATAGAGTGTATTATGCATACAACTATTATATTTAGAGATTTTATTCAAACAGATTAGGCTTTTGTTCTTAAAGTTGTTTGACTATTCAGAAGAAAGCCACTCGAGGTCGAGAGCAAGACGCCCATCGGACAGCTGAGCTGTATACAGTGGTGCTTTGAGCTAAAAAGCAAAAAGTCAGCATGCTGACATCATCACAAAGCCAAGCGATAATGATAATGATTATGTTTAGTAGTTAATATTCAGCGTGAAACTAGCATTTGCTCATTAGCACTAAGGCTGATGTTAATGTTTAGTTTTACTGGTATTTGTTCATTACACAGTGCAGAGAGCTAATTGCATTTTGACTTGACGACAGCATGAGATACAGGGTTAAGCAAAGTTTCAAGCGTGTAAAGATAACCGACACCAAACGAAAAATGTCAGCCTGATTATGGCACCAGATGAGAAGTCAGTGGGTCACAAAAGTCCGTGGGACTCATCATGTAAGGACAAAGCAGCAATTATTAGGGCCATCCATAGTAAAGTTACGAACCCATGTCACCTAATTGGAAAAATATCAACCTCATGTTAGCGTTTGAAATGTCAACCGCATGTTCAGTCCCTCCTAAGAAAGAGATGACACATCCCAAGGGATTTCTCCTGCTATAAAAGATGAAGGTGAAATTGATTAGATAAAAAAAAAAAAAAAAGAGCAGGGATTCAGTGACATGAATGATGGTGCAAAAGGTCATAGGATTCCAACTGAAGTTGGTGAAATACAATATTTCAGTCTGGACCAACCAGTAGATGACCTTTACCCTCCCTTGGGCAATGATGATGATGCATTTACAACTACCACATCCATCACAATGAGTAAATAAACCTTTAGCTAATATATTACATCAATGCCCATAAATATCCTGTTTGCATGCACTGTGCTTATCATCCAAAAGGTTAAGACTATTTAGGTATGACCTGGTATATTCTGTAGAGACCAGTGGCAGTTGCTGGTCTTTGAAATAGGCCCAGTTTTATACATAAATTCTGCAAATGAACTACTAGAAAAAGAAAACGTGGTCATTATGTAAAACAGAAATGCTATAATAAGTGTTTTTATGTACAGTGTATACGTAAAAATTAGCAAATAACACGACCAGCGATTTGTCTTCAGACTTCCCTCACAAAAGCCACACACGGCTGAGGCAGAAAAGGCTCCGCTGTCGTGTATGTTTCTGCAACACTGTCGATCAAAAAACGGTTTCGCCTTCAGACAGTTCCCCCAATCATCGCACAGAAGCCCAGCGTCCACGCCCACACACACACACACCATCTTCCACTGTCGTGGAAATGACGATTTTGCCACATTTGTCCAATCATCGTCAAGCTCGCCGCAGTGAACCTATTCTGTGACGGGAACACAAAAATCACGCAAGACAATCCGATTCTAGACGAACTAGTGACACGTTCTAATCCCGTTCTCGTGCACGTTTAGTATTGAAATGTAAATACAACACAGTTGCTGCCTCAGAGCAAAGCACTAGAGACTTGTGCATTTAAAGAATTGACTAAATTTAATATTGGAGTATTTCTTAGGTGCAAGCAACCAAGCTTTCACACAGTAATTGTGCCTTTCCTGTAACACCTAGTGGCTTTCAACAGAGATGTTCATTAAAATGTTTTGTGCAACAGAGTGAGTCAAATTTTAACAGCTCAAACCAAAGAAATATACAGTATTTTAGTCCTCTGTAGATGTAAAATACATTTTCAAATTCAAATTTTGATGCCTCTACCTGCACAATACCGTGTGGCCTTCTCCTCTTTCCTCATTCCTCCTCTGTGCCACCGCTCTCTGACAGGCCTGTCTGCGCCGCATGTCAAACCCAGCTCCACGGCCACCGTGGGAGACAGCAATGAGCTGAGACAGCTAAAGGAGTAGAGATACAGAAGAAGGGAGCGTGAGAGAAACACAGCCTAATTAGTGTCGAGTCATAACTTGCTGTATCATAACTTCAAATCGATAGGTTGCATCAAGGATGGACTAAAAATAACACTCATAATTGAGACTCCACGAAGCCATTAAATAACATCACGACCAATCAGCACCAGACAATCATGAACTTGGACGCCAAGTTCATCTTAAAAGAAAGTCATCGATTTACAAAACAATTTAAATGACTTTGTTTTCTTCTACTTTCGGCTTCTCCCTTAAGGGATTTGCTGGTACTACAATAGAAGATAACTTGTGTACTACGGTATACTAGCACTTGAGAAATTATGTTCATCTAATTAGGCAGAAACTGAAAAAAAAGTTTACTTTTTTTTTTTTTTACAATCACCTGATTGTATGAGCCTTTCATATTGATATAAGGCGCCGAGTCAGCTCTTTGGAGGCTGCCGTTTTGGACCTCTGTTTTTACAATGGACAGACTAAACATCTTTTGCGCAGAACGCAGAGTCTGACTCCAGTCTGACTAAGCATATACATGCACGAGTAAACGGACTATGAATCACATTGTCCAGGTATGTTGGTCCAATAAAGACTAGCTTAATTTTAGTCAGACTAATGTTCACATGACATTAAAAACAAAAACAATGATTGTCTTAGTCTGACTAAAATCAGACTTTGAACATGCCTGTAAACACACTGAATGTTGTAAACCACTTTAGATTGAAGGACTGACGGTCTGTTTGCTCCCCTGGTCAATGGCATTAAAAACACAACATGCCATGTTTCATGTAGGATGTTACAAAGTAGACACAGCCATGCTCTCTGCGGGACACGATTTCAACACTTAGGCAACAACGGGATGCAACACACACACAAAAAAAGCATATGCTCGTGTCAGGAATGAAAAGGGTTAACTCCACAGTAAACAAGCTGTAACGAAAGGGGATGCAGAGAGAGAGAGAGGAGTAAGACAGGGCAGGAATTTACAACAGACATGCAGGCCGCACACAACAGCAGGGCTTTGAAGTGCCTGGCTATGCGTGGAAATGCCAGTGCTTAGATGCCTTGATTAGGTGGAGAGAGTTTCACACCCCCTGCTGCA
This sequence comes from Solea solea, assembly GCF_958295425.1. Classification (NCBI taxonomy): domain Eukaryota; kingdom Metazoa; phylum Chordata; class Actinopteri; order Pleuronectiformes; family Soleidae; genus Solea; species Solea solea. Next base: position 8,657,882 of record NC_081136.1, read on the forward strand.
CATGTTGTTGCTGTGATACCCTCACAGAGGCGGGGACGTGCTGATATTCAGGGGCTCAGCTGGAGCTGTCTCCGCAGTGTGAGTGCACGTGTGTAAATGTGTCTACAATTGTCTGCAACGTTTCAGGGCGTACGCGAATAAACATGTGCATGAGCAATTCATGTGGGTGGAGTGAAGCAAAGGAGTGCACTGGTGGAAAGCCGCTGCACTGTATGCACCCGTGTGTCCATGGGCCAGACTGTTGGCATAATTGAATTGACAGCTCCACCTGTGAAGGGTGCACCAGAGTCAACTAGTGTGTGTTCCTAGAGAGCTCCCTCTGATGCCCTCCTCCCCTTTTCGCCGCTCTTGTTCTCCTTTTCCCCACCCACTTTCTTCTGGTGTGATCCTGATGAGAAGAGAAAGGATGGTTACAGGAGCTTCAGCTCGTGCTTTCTGGCCGTGTTTCGCCAGTGGAATAGGAAAACAGAAGGCAGATAGGGGACTTCCAAATATATGCATGCATAAAATTAATTTAAATAAAATTTCTGTTGGAATGAAAACAGCACTATGTACCAATTGGCATGCATTTGGTAGAGGGGTGTGGCATGTATGAAAGGAAGAGCAGTGGATCTCTACAATGTTTTGCTTTAACATTGTGTGATAAGGCACATTTAACTATTTTTACTGTAAAAGGTGACTTTGTCTTCTACCAAAGTCATTTTCTGGTAAGATAATTTGTACTTTTACTCAAGTATCCCTTTTAGATACTTTATACAAGACCGGCGTGTTCAGCGTGCCATTTAGTGAACACGCATGTATGTACTGAGGTCAACAAACAGCTGCACATTATTCCAGCACACTTCACACAACACTTCACACAACAGGACAAGCACACTTGGCAGACAGGTGACAAGCTGTTCTCTTTTTATTGTTACATGACGCAAAATTAAAAAATTGTACATTGTGTACTTTTGTGTATTCTTGTTGGCGTTTAAAATCATGCAATACTAGTATGTGTTAATCTCAGTGACCAATAGTGAATGCCTTCATATGTAGTGAATCCGAGTTTGCATTCTCACTCACTCACTCATCTTCTACCGCTTTATCACCAGTCTGGTCACCAGTCCATCACAGGGCCACATAAAGACAAACAATCCACTCTCACACCTACAGTCAATTTAGAGTATCCAATTTGCCTAATCCCGAAATCTGCATGTTTTTGGACTTTGGGGGGGACGGGGACCAGAGAAACCAGAGCTAATACAAGCACACACAGGGAGAACTCGCATGCAGAAAGGCCCTTGTTCCAACCAGGTCACAAACCTAGGTCTTCTTGCTGTAAATGCAAAAGCACTAAACTAACCGTGTGGAGATTTTAGTGGCAGCATGGTTGTACAGTGGCTAGCACTGCGGCCACACAGCAGTGTGTGGGGTTTCCTCCAATTATTCCAGTTTCCTCTCAGTCCAAAGTCACGCAGATTGGGGTTAGTTTAGTTTATGAGACTCAGCTGTGATTGGCACCAGGAACAGATTAGATAAACGGATAATGAACGGATCTTTACATCAGTCCCGTTGAGTGTATGTAGACATAGACATCACCTTACTTTTACTGGAACGTAAACATTTTTTAAATGCACATGCGATCTGGTACTTCCTGCCCCACTATACTATTGATGTTTAGAACACTGTCATATTGAAAGTGGAACTGTGGGATGCTACTTAGCCACTCTGTGTGGGGTGGACAATTGGGACATAACAGGAACCATAGGAGTTCTCCAGACTGATAGAGAAAATGTAGTTTTTAATCCTTTGACTATTGCTGTATATTCCTTTTTGTCAGGATCAAGCAGGATCTTGCAAACTGAGCTGCTGAATTATCTCTGCACTTGTTTGCTTGTGAGGCTTGTGTGCTGTGTTTGTCATCATTCTCTTCTCTACACCTCCTTCACTCACCACGTCCTTGACTTTTTCTTCCTCCTGAGATATGCTGCCAGCCTTCCCCCCTTAGGCCTTGTTCCATCTCTCACTCATTCATTTGTATAGCCTGCCAAACATTACCTTAATCGTTTTTCCTGCATAGCTATTGCCTGGTCACTCGGGTAATTCGGACAGTTCTGAACCACTGAACTGACCAGTAAATATTTAAAATTTGACAAATGTACTCGACCTTCTGAAAGCATGTTACATTTATTTTACAGCAGCGAGGTGGCAGATGTTTTTGTTTGTATTCTTCTCAATCTATAATGCACCACAGCAAGTGTAAATCAAGGACTTTGATATAGGATTTAGCAGGATTGTTTGCAAATTGACAATATATCACTGTCGCAAGCCTGTTGGAAAACAACGCTGCTACAAACACTGCAAATTTATATCTAAATGACCTGTCAGTGATGTGCGAGTTTTCCAATTAGGAGATTGAGAAAGTTAAATCAATATATGATCAATATTTTATGGCAGAGAGCAGCAAAGACATGCTGCACACAATTGTCACTGCCATCAGCTGACTCATAATGGCTCCTCTGCCCCCAGCTGTCCCTTCTACACGAGCCCGATTGTGTGAGTAAGTGTGTGGCATGTGTGTGTGTCTTAGTATGCTTCTCTTGCATGCTCCCTCTGTGACAGCATAATTATGACTTTCAGTGATACACTGAAATACAGATCGAAAACTGCAATCAGGAATGGGGCCCGCTTTTTGACAGGGTGGTGGTTTATAAGATGTTTGTGTAGGAGATTTTTTCTTCTTCATACTTTATTTTTTCTGTTCTGTTTTGTTCTCCATTCTCAGCACCATGGGTACTGGTTTACTTTGCCATCGTCGCTGTTGGGAATGAAAGAGGAGAGTGCACAGACAGAGGTTTGTGGGAAACAGAAGTAGGGCAACGTTCCCTTATTGACTTTTGAGGGAGGAACTCAAAGCATAAGCAAGCACGTTGGTGGATAAATAGGAAATTATCTAGATGTGTTATGAGTCATTATTGCACAAAGGATACGGTTTGTTTCTGTTCTTCTCTAACAAACTATCTTTGAAAAGAACTGGAGATGAAGTGAAGTGAGCAAACCAACCTCTGACAGCTACGTTTACTTGGTGACAACTGCTGTGACAAACACCCAGGAATAACCACTACACTGAGAACTGGAAAACACGAAGACGCTAGGCATTTTCTACATTAATCTTATAATTATCATCATGTGAGCTTAGTGAACCTTAGTGAACCAGGTCATTCAAGTTTGAGTTTAGTATTAAATTGTACGATAGTACTCCACAGCAGCAACAAACCCAGGAAGCACCTTAACACATCTAGTTTAATCAGAACTTTCACATCAGCACAGCGGAGTTTGGTCACCAAATCTTTATTGTCACTTGGAAGTGATGCCCAGCCATACTGCTAGATGGAATTCTTTTTACACCAGCTGAAAATGTGCAAGACATGGGGTGAAAATCAATGAGTGGATGGGTTAAATCGCTCTTCCTGGCTCGTTGTGCCTTAAGGTGTTTCAGTGGAATAGAGATGACTTTTCTCGTACCTGACAATACCTGCCTCGACAGATGAACATATTAAAAAGTGACTGCAGCCAGACAAAAGTTGAATGAATTGGCTTGTAGCCATCAGCTCAATAAAAACTGTAGAACAAAAAAGAATGAATTACTGTGAACCAGGAAGACAAGAATGAACCAACAGTACAGTGGGAGGAAGGCAGTTGTTAAAATTAAGCCCTCTAACCTTAGCTTCCGAACAGACTGGATTAAAAGAGAATCACTGGTTAAAGTGAGGAAAAAACTTAACACATTGAAAAGAGAAATACAAGTGTGGTCATGGTTAGAGAAGATAAATTGCATATTGTAGAGTGAGGAAAAAAAGGCACCTTTCATACTTGTTTTGCCCTCTATTCAAATGTAGCAGCTACTGCTCCAGCAGCTGTTTGTGGTAGAACCACTAAGACCACAGTTACTATCATTATAACATCAAAACTAGACATTAAACATTTTTAATGCGTGCAAGTATATCAACTTCACAATGTAAGGTTAGGTTGATGGATGTGAAACATCTTTCACTGTGCTTCAAAGAAAGAGAGGATACAATGAAGAATGGCTTGTGACCACCAGTTTGCTGTTATTATTCTGCTATATTTATTAATTATTTTATCAAAGGTCTACTTCTGAGTAATTTCGAGACAGGTGGTTCAGTTCAGCTGCATTTTCTCTTCTCAAGTTTTGCACACATAAATAGATACATGTTGAATTTAAATTGAGCTTTCACTCACCATCCTTTCCTGTCACATTCTGGAAGGATGGTGGCTTAGTTTATATCGAGATGGGAATCAATATCAATATCACTGGATCGGATATGAATCCGGAATATTTTTATACATATGCTTCACTATGCACAGACTGTAAAAATGTAAATTAATTCAGCAAAAGCATTTTAGCCAAGTCATGTTAAGGCTGTTCATTTCTTCTTTTGGGAGAACAATATTTGTTACATAGTTGGATAATTATGTTTATGAAATGACTCAGCACATATTAACAACTTCATAGTTCATAAATGGTCAAAAACGATTGTATCGGACTAATATCGGTATTGGCAGATACTCAAGTTTGTGAAAAAGTGGTACTGTCCCATTTATCCTATCCCTAATTTTATACGAGGTGACTTGAATGTCCTTGTGGTTATAATTTACTGTACATAAAAAAACATTAATGGGGTAATTACAATTTAATGTTTGCCTATTTTACGGTACATATGATTTACCACAGATATACTGCCATATGGGATGTTGACTGCTCCGCCTGAGTCAGTGTTCAGATGGGAAAACATCTCCTTGTGTGAGAGTCATCAGTATGGATAATGACACCTTGGGCTTGATGTTTGTTCACAGTTCCCAAAGAAGACCAATTTAGAGGAAGGGAAGGTGAAGGGCGGCTTGGTTTTCCAAAAAAAAGAGTGGCTGAAGGGTGGCAGACAGCAGCAATACATGCACGCCGAGTGAAGGACTGACCAGAAAACTAATGTGTGCCGTTGGTGGAAAGTATACTTGGAGGGTGCCTGTGTGCTCAACTGGATTAGAAATTTAAGGGATAGAAGACACAAGCAAAACGTGAATAAACATCCAAAGCCGTAAACCGGAATACACAATGCCGCTTCCACTGGAGACTTACTATTTTAACCTGGAAAAATCGATTTACAGATTTAGCTCACTATTTTTGACTGTGTCTGTTTGTCCTGGGTGTGTCTGTGCGGCTGTGCACTGATGCATAAACATGCTTTAGTGTGCGAGTGTGTCTGTGTGCGTGTGAGAGTCTGTTTGTGTTCATTTCAGCACCACCTGCATCCCAGTCACCTCTCTGCGGCAGATTTTCCACTTAACGTGATAGAAATGCTTTTGGCCATGAATAACACATTTGCTTTCTACTGTACCTCGGGCAAAGTATTACATGATCAGTTTTCCTCTGCTAGGGTATGTTGAAAAAGGGAACAAAAATGCAGTGTTCTTCCAGGAAAGCAGAAGCTAGGGAAGCAGCATGGTTTTAAGGAGTGGTGGTGGGGGAGGGGGGGGGGAGGGGGTGAATGCTTGAAGAAATATAAAAACAAAAAGATCAACCACAAACACAAAAAAACAGAACATGGATAAACTGCTGCAGCAGTCAGCAGTGATTTGTGTCCTCTCCAGAACAGTAGTTGCTAGGAACGAAGAGTGGAGTGTGCATTTGTGTGTACGCGCATTTGCCTCCTCGTGTGTGTGCGCGTGTCTGTGGGTGTCAGCACATACAGTATGTGTGTCTGAAGACCGAGTGTGGTGGAGCTAATGGAGTGCTGATTGCCTGGCAGTAAGCAGGCATCGGTGGGTAATTGCAGCTCTACGGTGTAAAAGCTCTAAAATGAAGACACATTTCACATTCGATCACTGAGCCTCCACTAAGGATCTATGTGCAAGTGGTGGTGGGTGATGGAGGGTTGGAGTGCACAGAGTCCTATAATAAGCCCATCGAGGTGGTTTTAACAATTGGCGTATTAAAGTGACATTGAGCAAAAGACCTCAATCAAAATGATGTGGACACAGCGACCGTCTGGCTTGAAGTTCATATGTGTATGAGATAGTAGTTTCTAGATACTTGTAGTATTATTTCAAACTCTGTAGGAAGGAGTTGCCAGATTTGCAAAGAAACGGACATTGTCCGACACTTGGTGCATTTAAATGACTCAAGAAAAAAAATATTACTGTGTTAGCACAACATTTAAACCCCGACATTTAAAAAAAAACGTCATCCTAACTGGTTGCCATTTGAGGTGGACACATTTCAGTTCAATAAATGAATTCCCTCTATTGCTTTAATACTGGACAAGGATAACTGTGTATGGAAACATATGACTGCAGACCCATGCAGATGAACACTAAAAGGTGCAGATCTAAGGTGGCGCTAGTGCTTGCATTATGTTCCCTCTCCTTTTGTGCTCAGTTGAGGTTTCACCTTGGTGAACCTCACTTGTGTTGCCAGGCGACAAGGTTGCCTGGGAGCAGGGCTTTGATGAACAGTCACAGTGGACTGGCAGTCGCTTTGCCCACACAGAGAACACAGGGATGGACAGGCGGACAAACGCATGCATAATGTGTAAACAAATGCCACAATGTGGCAGACAGCTCAAAAATTCACATAACTGAGCCATGGCTGGGGTTTGAATTTATTTAGCTTGAGTGCAGATATCGTATACTGTATAATTAACGCCAATTTATTCTCAGGAAATAAAAAAATTTAAAAAAATCTTTTTTTTTAAAGAATCCTCAATGACTGTGATGAATAAAACTCCACATATTTATCTCAGTCAGAAGCTGAACTCATCTCTTCCCCAATTTTTTTTTTTTTTTTTTAAAAACACTTTAGAGAAACATTCTTCTGCCTTGGCAAATGAAATTCATCATCTTGAGGACAAACAAAATTTTACTTTTGACAGCATTACTTTTTACAACTTATCTCTCATGGGTGTTTGGTGAATGACAATGGCTTGTCCTTGTGGTTTTTTTTCTCCCCAATATCCTCAAAAACACAGAATTTGCACTGTTGCTTCAAGTAAACCTTGTAAAATTGACAGAGAGCAGATACAATCACTAAACACAAACCAGAACCGTAAGATAAATAGAGAACAACATGAGCACAATGGTCAGAGCCATTAAAGCTCAGTTTCACAATGTATTGTAAAAACAAAATGGTTGTCTCAAAGCCCCCAGAATACTCATGTATATGGTAATTAAAGAAATGTTTGATCAATGCAGGTTTTGAAGACTCTAACGCACACAACACATTGCCCGGAGCTCAGCGGGCCAGCATGTGATTTCCACATCTCTGCATTTTTAAAGTAGCAGCCTGATCTACAACTCCCAACTTCAAATGACTGCACATTGTTTTGCATTCATTCTCCGTGTGTCGAACATGATAGTGATTCAACTCTATGACTGGTTCATAAACGCTTTTAGAGTTGCTTTAGGAAAAGTTCCTCCTCCTCCTTCTCCTCGCGCACATAAAATATGTGTTTTACATTTCGAATGGCTTCAACAGCATTTCAATTATGGCTGCAGGCTCACAGTCACAACTCTCCCAGCCTTTCCCAGCTGGCTGCATACACAAATGCATAAACCAATGTCTGTTATGTTTGGGGTTGAGATAAGGGGTTGGGAGGGTGCTGCCTGCAAACATGCAGCTGGCAGTAGAAATAAATCACGGAACTTGCCAAGAAGGAATTATTAGTACAACCCTGTCTTTTGTAAATTCTGTTTTTATACAGCTGAGGCTCAACAACAGATACTTTGTGGAGGAAACATAATTGCGAGCAGATTACATTTTCCTTTAAAACCTAATGAGGATATGATGCTAATTTGCCAAGTTATATCCATTAATTATCTCACAGCCTGCCATTGTCTCTTCTCCTCATAAGAAATATTATCTTTAACATGAGTTTTGCACAATTGCATCACGGTAGAGCTGTGTGCAGCGTGATTTGCCCTGCTGTCCCCTCTCCTTCTCTCTCCTATACATCAACTCCCCCAGCTGCCACAATGAGCAGAATCTACTTCTGTGGGGGAAAAAAAACTGTTACATATTTAACAAACTGCAAATACATCAATACAAAACAACACTAAAGAGATCCAGTCAGCTGGGAAAGTAAAGTCTTTTAAGTTCTTTCTTAGGATGATTTTTGTCTGTTATTTTCTATGTTACTTTTTGACCATTTGGTTTCAATTTTCTGAAATTTTATGGCCTTTATTTTAACCCTTGGACACCATGGACCTTTGGACCTTTTTGCTTATTTTAACCATAAAAATGGCCGGAAAATGTCCCGTGACTAAGTGCTTTTACTCATTTTTTCCAGAATAACTTTGAATATCTGGCAGTTGTATATGATTTACTGCATGTTAAAATAGTGTAATAACTATTTAAAAAATTGAACGGAACGGAAACCTTTAGTTTTTCCAACTCTTTCCTCTGGTGAAATTAGCACAACAACACATGTCGATAGCACATAACAGCTTTGACATGCAACTTCTCAGCTTTCAGAGACCGCTGTCGCGTAATTACAGTAATGCAAAGTGTGCTTGTGCAAACGTGTCACCTGCGATACGTTCAGTGTTAAAGAGTTAATATATATGTATGTTTTGCTGATGCTGTAAAGCACTTAAAATTGTACTGTGGAAATTTGAAAAGTGCTCCAAATAATAATTTTTTTTTACTACCAGTAAAATGTTCATAGAATTTTTTAACTTTCAGTACAACATCAACTTGGTGACTACAAGGGTTTTGTTTATACTGAAAATGCCCTTGATTCAGGTCAGGGCAACTCCACCATACAGCCCCATTCATCTCAACAAAAACTCCCAATACAAAACCTTTATTCTGCAACTTCCTACAACAAAATATACAAGCACAAAATCGTCTGGCACTGCATAAGTCTGAGAAAAAGTTGTTTATACTGTATCAACAAAATGGAAATCACTAAATAAACCTAACTTTCACATTATAATGCATACAAAATAAAACAAATCCCCTTTTAACGGCATATAATGCGCATCTACCGTGACAAATGTCATTAATCACACAATAATGATTCCACAGATTGAGTAAAAACTACAATAAAACTAAAATATAAATATTATCTCATTACAATGTCCACACAGCAATTTCATTTAAGTTGCTTAATGAGAAAATCCAGTCAGGTTGCACGAATATTTAAAAGCCCACTGAGTAAATTGTCAATCTGGTGCATGCAAATGGATGGGGTAAGTGAGTGAGAGTCTATCGTGTTTATGTCGAGTGGCTTTGCTCGTGGACGCCCAGGAGTGTGTAGGCATGTCTAAAGCCATCAGTCTAATTGTGATTATGACATTTAATTAAACCAGATGATTTCCACTTTTGCAGTAATCATTAGTGTATATACATATACACCTGTTTTTCAGTTCCTGCTATAAACACCAACCAGCAAAATGTCAACCCTGAAATGTCTAAATAAAAGTGTGACCTGAGGAATAAAGGTCAACACAATGTCCTAAAAAAGCATGGCTATGCAAAGTTTGTGGCTGCATGCATGTGTTACAAATGTGGATTGCTTTCCTCTTAGGTAACTATCTCACTGTCCTACTGCAGGATTAGCTCCATGTCATATTTCCAGTAGCAGGAAAAGCTCAGTTGACACCGAAATCCTCATCAAATCATCAAATGTCCTCTCGCTAAGCTTAGCCCACTCGTGTCAAGCTGTCCACAGCAGCCACAGCTCAAGCTGAAGACGACGCGATAAAATGTCACAGTCGTCACTCAAGTGGCTGCGCCACCCACCTTTACAACAACACCACCTCTGTCTAAGGCGAATCGACAACAATACAATGACAATGGAGATGTTTGTGGGATTTGTGAAAGCTCCACTAGCTGCTGGCAAACTAAATGACCTTGCGGAGCTGAGAGACACAAAGCCGCAGTACACAAAACAGATGGAACTTTCGACAGGCATACGCCACTAACTTGTCATGTGTGAATACAGATAATTGGAATAACAGTGATATGCAAACACATACAGCATGCATGAGTGGATTGTGCATGTGTGGGTTTGATATGCATGGATACAGAATTTAATGAGGAATGGGCACGTTCTGTTCATCTGTAAATGTCTAAAAGGTATTTTTAGGCAGGCACGGGCATGTCTCTCCTAATTCTGACATTGTCATATTGACAAAGAGATCATTTCCCCTTTTCTTGCCACAATTGTCTTCTGCAAAAACACCAAATAATACTACGACTACTTACTGAAGAGTGTACCACCTTCGGTCTCATGTCTTTGCAAATGAAGCATACCAGTTTGTCCATAAAATACGTAATTCTTGTCTGCTCCGACTTAAACTCGCTCGTTGCCCGTTGTTGAGTGATATTTAATTTCGACGTTGCATATTCTGCAGACGACGACATCTATATTTGTAATTTTTCAGTTTGTTAATAGAAAGCCAAAAACCTTCCACACATTGCCGTCTAGATGATCAGGCACAAATTCATATTAAAATTTTAGGCCCCCCCATGCCATGTCTGGGGCTCAGTATATTCTACAATTGTATACTTTATGCTACGCTTTCTTCGTCGAATCCACATTTATTCAGCACAGGTATGTGATAATTCCATTAATACTGAATTAATATTCTTTTTGCTGGTATATAATTAAACAACATGAGACATAAATCTCTAATGTGTCATACATTTCTTACTGATATAGAAAGGAAAGGCCTTTTTTAGTCGGCTTATCCATCCAGCCATTCCGCTCCTCCTGTGATTAAGATGACAATTTGAAGTCTTTGCTAATTGAACTTTAACATGTCTCCTTAAAACAGACATCCCTGTTGAGATACTTACTGTTTTATGTGCAGCAATCCCTCAGTTAATACGAACCCAATTGCAAACAATTTAGGGTCTACAGATGAATAACTCGAAATAATTTATGTATAATTACAATGAGTAATTTTCTTCCACTACTTGATAGAACTTTTAAGTGATTCCTGCACTTTAAATCCACTCTTCTTCTCCGGCACTTGCTTAGCGCAAATGAAGAGCAGACATAAATCTTGCAAAGTAAGACAAATAGAACTCATATTACATTTTCTCGGCAGACATGATGAATGTAAGAATTTCTAAACTGCTTTTACCTACCTGATCTGTTCTTTGTCCTCTTGACAACATCCATTAAATCAGGAGATCATCTGCCTACCTGCATCACGTATAATAAAGAGTCTTAAAAATTTTGTTAAAAATGAACAAAAATTAACATCACTTCTTGATATTATTGTCTGTACTTATTTTAGCTACATATTCTTCCCTGTTTGTGGGTGTCATTTCTGTACTCGGCCTTAAAGTCATTTAAAATCACATTTCTGAAAGTTGACCAGTACCAGTTTTCTACATATTAAAGTATTTTTTATTTTGTGTGTGTGCGTGCGTGCGTGCATGTGTTTTTCCTTTTGCTTCTGCCCAAGTCTGTCTCCCTGGATATTGAGGATGTTGTGCCTAAAACCATTTTGTCAGCACGCTACAAATGGAAAAAGATATATATCAAATAAGCGAGAACTATAACTGACTGACTCGGCTTCCTCGAATTGAGGCAGAGGAAGTAAGAGTCCAGGCCTGAGAACTGAAGAGTCCGGATCATGGGGTGAGGGAGGAAACCCAGTGCTTACACTCACTGCGAGTCGTAGTGTCTGTCCAATCTTCAAAGATAAATCAACCCATCTCAGGCTTTCAAATGGAAGAAAAAAGGACAGATTCACCAGACTTACAAGGCATCAGTCGAACAACATTCTTCAGGTAACCGTCTGTATTTTTAACATTCAAATAAAAAAAAAGATATTTTTGGCAGTCAGTAACACTGCCCTCCCTAACCCAACACTCAAATTCTATCTGTTTTTCTCTTTCCTGTCGACATCGGACAGCAACAACAACAAAAGTGGCGGCGATTGCGCTAGTGACAGTGCCAGAGGCCATGCTGCTCTGCCAAAGAGAGATCTAGCAGTATGTTGCCTCTCACTGATTCTCCCACCACACTTCCCTCTGCCGTGCATCCACCTCCAATTCACTCTGTCTCTGCTGAATGACACCTAAGCAAGACAAGGGGTCAGCCTGTGCAACTGTGTGTTGGCGTGTGGGTGTTGCAATGGCAGAGATTATTTTTTTGTCCAGCTTGTACATACATCTACATCTAAGGGTGAACAACACAATGTTGAGGGAGATCAAGATTATGTTTGGCTGCAATGGAAAGAGTAGCATATCAAAAAGACAATTTGTAATAAAAAGTGATGGAGACACATTTTGTTCCAACCTAAAATCCCCACAGGGGGCCCTTGGTGTAGAAAACCCTCTCTAAATCAACGTGGCGGTTGATTAACAAACACTGCCATTGCACACCTGGACCAGAGGAGACAGATTCCTTCATCAGAAGCATCAGTCTACATTCATACAATAAAAAACTATGAGGGTGTACAGTTGGCACTGTAAATGACTAATTCCTCGCCTCAAATGATCTTAAAACTGTGTTCCGTGAAACAGAAAGAGTTGTATTTCTAGTTTTTACTTCAGTTGTGTGTTTTCTCCAAGGACAATACATTACGTAGACACCTCATGATCACAAGTACATACTCTAAGTCCTGCCTCTGAGATCCGCCTCTTTCTTATGACTTGCAGACGGACCTTTTTCCATCTGGTCCTGCTTCTTCTTCTCCTCCTCCACCTCCTCCTCCTGCTCTTTGGCTTACCTGGACTATTTAGAATTTATGTGTGACAACTATCCTGTTGGAGTCATTTAGTGACTTGATCAAAGATGTGTCAAGAGCGGAGATTCACTGCACTGACCCACAGGTTAAGTGTGTTTCGCACACCATGTATACAGTATATCATACAATGGCAGACAAATGGTTTTGTGTCACCATGGACAACCTGAAACCAAATACAGGTCAGAAGGCATTTTGTCACTGCAATGCCAGTGTGACACAGTCATAACACATAAGTGACTGGAATGATATAAAGAATGGGTAAAGATATTTATCTCAAGGTTGAATGTACGGTGAACATGTGTGGACAGAGCATATATATATATATATATATATATATATATATACATACATATATATAGTGTCATCAAGCTACTAACAGCATAGTTGAACATAAAGAGGTTTTAGGGTGCTTTCATGCACACATTTGTATATTAATATGGAAAATGTAATTTCTATGATCTTCATTAAGTGTCCCTTAAAGTGAAATGTTTCTTTGTACATTAGTTTATTAGATGCTGATGGGCAAACTTAAACATAACAATAAGACATTATGATGTTGTAATCCTTTGCTTGAGGAAAGTTTCTCTTATCTGGACCTCTCTGTGACTAACCCCTAGCCTATAATATATTGGTGTTGTTACAGAACACAAGCATTGTTTCAGTCCACAAAAGCCTATATAAGAATTAAATTACCATAGGCACAAAACATCATCAATAACTTGAAGATGAATTGTTTTTAAGGTCGAACAAGGCAGTATGCGCATGTATTTCTAAACTCTGTGTGTGTGTGTGTGTGTGTGTGTACACTTTATTAGCTCTTTAGGACCTTTTTCTGACATAAACACTGAACTTTTCAGAACCAAAACCTGGTCCTAATGAGGCAGAACTTATAATTCTGAGGAACTTAAACTTAGAGATAAGACATTGAGTTGTGATGGGTGAGGTAAGGGTGATGGGTAAGGGGGGCAAGGAATACATTGTGTCTATGAGTGTGCTCACTAAGAATGCTATATGTAAGTGTGTGTGTGTGTGTGTGTGTGTGTGTGTGTGTGTGTGTGTGTGTGTGTGTTGCTGCGCCTGTGTAATCAGGGACAGATTAATGGAGAAGTGGAGAGCATGAAGCAGTCTTTGATGGGATTAAGCACTAAATTACTCAGTTAAACCCAATTTCATACACATACAACAGCACCAACAAATACCTGATGATGACACACAAAACGATGTACAATAACAAATTTTCTGTCACTACACACATCATCCATCGTCTGCCCGTTTATCCTCCACATGAGGATCACCAGGTGCTGACAAAGTACGAAAGGCGAGGTACAAACTTAACAAACTGTGGGTCCATTAAACAGGTATTATAAATATAGCTCCTGTTGCGGTGATGATGGGGTTTTATCTACAAGAACAACCCAAACAGGTCAAGAATGGGGCATGAGCTAAAATCTGACAAAATTTAACTGTCAATTATTATGAGCCCACTGAATAAAAGGAACACATTTTCATTCACAATTTAAGGGGTTTGATCTTTTTCCTTTTGGCAGGTGAAAAATGCATCTCCGGTTGCTTTAGCCCTTGACAACTTTAATTTTGAAGCAGACAAAGCGTTCTGAAGCATTTGGCTGGTTTTATTGGCCCCTGCGGGTATTGCAATTGGTTTGTTACCAGGCCATCAAGTCAAAAAGTTGTGTGCCTGAGATGTAACTGTTGAAATCTGATAAAAAACAGCTAAAATTTGCAATGCACAGCTCCTTTTGACAGTGACCAAGGAAATAATACACCCTAGCACCACTAGGGGCACCAAGTTGACGCTCACCTCTTCAAGAAGTTAGTTGCAATATCCCTGATTCTCATCTCTCTCTCTCTATCTTCATGATATCATCTTAAACAGTGTGTTTTATTTAATTGCAGTAAGAGTGTTGATTCAATAACACTGCTCGTGCTCTGGAGAATGGACGAACACATTTCATCATCACTTTACGGACCGTACTACTCAAAATCCTGAGAGAGGTCACATGCTAAAACATGTCGCTACAACCATAAAGTTGTTCTATACCATAAACAACAAACTTTGCTAGAGTCAATCCTCTCTTCTCTTCTCCATGCACCTTGGATGTAGGTGAAGTTGTGCCAGAAGCCTCTATTCCATCACCCTTTTTTATTTGAATTTATGTTTCTGACCTCAGGGTGAATGATCATCCTGTTCCAACTCTCCAACTCCTGAGAGAAACATTTTAAGTTGCTCGTGGCTAACTTTGTCTGGCTGCCTTTTGTTGCTGAGAAGGTAAAGTACAGTGTGTCTTTTTTTCTTTCTTTCTTTCTTTTTTTTTGCTGAAAACTGCTGCCTGCTGAGCGGTGAGAGGGAATTGAAGCAGCAAAGTAGTGGACCGGTAAATCAGGACAATGAGCTAAAAGTCATTGTAAAGCTCCATTTGAGGGGAGCTGAAGAGCAGTCTTTTGAGCTTTCTCAAGTTGTCATGTAATGCATGGCTAATATTAATATTCAAATTTTAATTACTACTATTGGTGCCCACTTATATGGTTTCCATGCATTCCATTAAAACCGGAGGAAGCTAGTATGAAGGCATTACAAAAATAACTTGTGATTATACTACATGAGCAGCAAGGATTCTCTTTTCCAGTGCCACTCTGCTGCTGTTGGAGTAAAACTACATCTACAGGCAGTGCGATTGGACTCAAAGATAAGAAAATGCTCAAATGAATTGGGAGTTGAAAGCAGGTTGCAAGAATAGTTCATGGTTGGCTCTCAATCTATGCTTTCAGTGTAGTTTAAACACAAGGAGCATAATACAGTATTAGTGCCGGGTAATATTAGCTTTTTGATATTCTTCGCAAATCTCCAAACTGATAGTATGAAGAACTGATTATCAGTTTTCAGATTTGTGAGATGTTTCCCATTTTGTGTTTCGCCCCTTTTTCCCCCGGAGGAACTTTTCTCATTACCAGGAACTCTATGGGGGCGGGGCTGTGTGCTGAAGAACACAGATTTACTCTACTGTAATAAGAAGAATTATTTTACATGGAAAAATGTGTTACTCTTATGTTACTCTTCAATTTCTGGATTCCCCAGATCCCAATTTGAGTTCCACTTCCTTCCTTTCTCCAACCTACAACTGGGCTCTAATTTGTCTCTTCACCCTGAACTTCCTCTCCTCTGTCCATCATGTCCTTGCTTCTTTTTTTCTTCTACAACCAGGGAGATACTATGCCTGTCAGTGCCCTTTTATCAGCAAATATTTCTGACATTTGAGTCCTCCATGTGTGTCCATGCTTGTGCCAGTGCCTGGATATACAGATGCATAGATGTGATAGTGACTCCTGGGGATGCCTATTATCTGCCTGCACAGGCCTGTGGGTGGCCAAATAGAGGGGCAGCTACTATGGAAAGGTCAGGTCCACAGTCAGAAAGACGTGGTGGTTTCTGTTTTTCCGGTTTATTACACTCTTTGGAGTTGCTCAAGTACAATAAGCCTGCAGGTTATTACTTTTTTCTTTTTCATACAGACATGCATATAAACCTCTGATGCTGTAGGAAATTGGTGAGAAAGCAGAAAGCTGCAGTACATCGGCTAATGTGGGCCAACCTATATCCACTGATATAGACTATAGACTATTTATCAAACTCTCAGGTCATCTGTTTTTCTTCAATATCCCCAAAAATATACTTTGATGAAGATCCCACAACTGATTTCAGCCATACAATTTGCTAAGAATCAGTGAGCTCCATCTGATGTATGGTATGTAATACAGCGGTGAGAAAGGGTGAAACTCCCATGTTCATTATAGTCTGTGGTGTTCAATAGTGAAGTATGAAATGGATTTAATCATGTGCCTCGTCTCGGCAGGGAGTCCAATGTCTGTTCTCCAGCAAATGGATTCATAATGACACAGAAAATTGTCAGGTTATTGTTAAAGCCATCAGTGAGCTAAATGTGGTCTAATTGAGAGCAAAGACGTTATGCAATTAAGTCAGTCATGTAGCCAACAGCATATACCCTAGCACACAAGAATATGGAAACCAAAATATATTATGTAAAGTGAGAGGCAGCCTTTTCAATATGTTTGATAAAGTGAAAAGAAAAATTAACTTCTTCAACTAAGCCGTTTGCATGGTGCGGCATAGGTTTACAGTAGCAGACAAGACTCATTTCTGTACATAAAAGGTGGATAGTTTGTCTACCGGCTGCAAGGGAAGCAAGAAAAAGGCAGGAGAGCAAGAAAAAACAAACTAAAGAAAGAAGATTGCTTGCTAAGCAGGGATTGTTTAAGGGTGGCCAATCATCCAATTATCTGAATAAAGCAGGTGGCACCTCATTGGGAAAGCTCATTAAAATGGCGTTCACTCTTGGCGCCGACTGCCGAATGAAAGCACATTTCCTGTTTGGCCTGTTCAAATTTTTCAAATAAAATCGGGCTGAGAAGTGGGGAGGCTTTTCCCTGACACAGAATAATTGGATGTTTGGATGTCGGCCAGTGAAGTTATACTTGCCATTTCTTTTGTGGAATCTACGGTGGACTGGGCATCATGATGGAGTCTGCTCTTAGGCCTTGGGCTTTATCAGTCGAGCAAAGCATCCCATCTGTTCTGGGCTCGTCTTTTTAATGCCTTCTTTACCTCAAATCTCAAGTTTACAAAGTCCACTTGATGGCCATTCATGGAGCGTGAAAGTTTAAATTGAACTTGTGGATAAAAGGTGCCCATACAGAAACTGTACATACACACACACACACCACACATTTTAAGGGTTTTTTTTGTTAGTTTTTTTTTTTTTTTTTTTAATAAACCTGATAGACACAATGATTTTTTTTCTTCAATATTGGTCCATAAAACCAAAAGGTCAGGTATTTATTCATAGCTATCGCTTACCACTGTGGAAAAGATACGTTGATTTGGGTAACGTGGGAATTGGTTTGTAGAAGTGCCGGCTTTACAGTTACCATGTCAGGGACAATAAGTCTTAATGGCTCGAAGGGGCAAACGGGAGATAAAAGCATGCAGTACTTACACTGCTTCTAAAACACAAACCAACTGTCCAATTTTTTGGTAGATTAAGATTACGATGAAATTACACACAATGCTGATTTGTTTATGTACTGAAGGTGAATCAGCAAGTTAAGGTGCAAACACTCTCCTCATTTACTGTGCGCACAGTCTCAAAAGCCTTGTTAAAACCATAATTACAATTGAATCGGATCTGAGCTTGGCAGTGCTACAGACAATCAACAGCAAAACCCTGCTTCATCTGCACATTCAGATGAAATAGAGACACTGATAATGTGGCAATGATAATTAACTCTCACGGCTTCACTTAAATGCATCTAAAACTCCCACCAAGGAATAGACATCATCGGAGAGCAATAGGTGAAACTTAAGAATGGATCTCTAATTATGCACAATGTAGTTTCTTATCACATAAATTATGAATTAGTCTAGATAAATCCTTTCAAAGCTACATGGAACATTGGGGTTGGAACAGTCGTATAGTATTTGTACAACCAGCTACTCATACAGAACATTCCACCATCACTGGTGTCACAATATATAAGCTATACCATAATCCATTCCAAGATGTTTCTGAGAAAGAAGCCAGAAACCGAGATAAAACCTGACAGATACATTTACTTGTACTGTGACAACAAAACAAACACAAATGGAGGTTTTAAGAATAGTGTTATCACACATTTTCTTAGGAAAATATCAAAGGTGAAATTACTGTGAAAACATTAAGCATTCTGTGGTTTGTTTTTTACATAGATAACCTAATCTTCAGCTTCTAACTCATAACTATCAGAGGTGCTGTTTTATACATTAGGCCTACAGAAAACATGAGCCATGTTGCTTCATATCGCTGTTGGATGAGAAGCGAACACACAAGCAACCTTGTGCACGAACACAACCATAGCTTGCATGTACAAAATGAGATCAGCAAATGAGACGCGATTCAATGCCCAATACTGTATTGTTTTGTGTAAATAAAATAAGCCTCTTACAGTAAATACACAGCCATGAATGTGACACACTAATTGAATTTTTATCAGAAAGAAAGCAGTCTATTCACCCTGAAGGTATTCGGAGTGAACACACAAGTAGACAGCAGTGAGATCACTTGCCTGTATAATGTGTGTACTTACTCTGCTGTTTTGTGCCATTAAACAGACTAAATGTACAGTAAAATGCAGTGTGGTGGCAGAGTGGAGGCTGCTAGTCTTCGTGGAAAGTGCCTTATTTGTGTACAGTGATTAGAATAATGTCTCACATTACCATGGTAGTTTATTCCAGTTAAAAGAAATAGAAGAAGTACCTCCAGGTAAATTCTGACACCTCATTCGTTCCACTCTCACAGGGCTGGCAAAGAAAAATAAAATCATTCTCTTAATGTGAAAGTGTGATTAATCACATCGGTTTTTTTTTTTAATAAACAATCTTGAAACGACTGGAGTCATCACCAGTGCATAATTTCCATTACTCATCATAGTGCACTGTAAAAAGCCCACAGTCTGGCCTGATGTGGAAAACACCCTATAGAAGCGCAGGTACAACGGGGCCAGGAGGCATCCCCACTCATCCTGAAGAAGAGGAGCTAATTCTCCCAGACAGCGGTGAACGGCTGCTATGCTGGCCTGTCACAACCACTCTGGTCCCTCACAGCTGAGGCCGTCACCCTGAAAGCCACTGCACCGATCAGGAGAATAAGACACGCGGAGAAGAGTGGAGGGACAAGGGGTATGACTGTTCATTTTATACCACCCAGAGGACTCAGGTGGAGTAGTCGGGTTTAAGACGCTACCTGAGAGGATATGAGGCTGCGGTGGGTGTAAAGGATATGAATAGTTCTATAATTTCCTCTTGTCTACCTCGTGTTCATGTGGTCTTCCTATGTCCTCTCTTTGTGTACACCCAGATGTAATCAATAGCAGTGGAGCGGTCTCACCGCCGTGTACTGTATCTAGTCAGCGTCATGGTTGCCCGCTCCTCGTCAAATTGACAAATTCTCTTATTCACAAAACACTCCGGCTGTGAATAGTTAGAGCAATGAATGTGCAGAAATGTGGGCACCAGCTGAGGGATTCATTAGCTCAAGTACTTTTCTAGTTACATAATTCAACAGTCTGCACGTACACAGAACTGCACTAAATCTGCACTAATATTTTTAAATATTAACAGTGGGTCAAATAACTTTGCAGGTTACTTCAGTCTACAGAGTATTTTACCATCTTTCAGCTAAGTGTTGGGATTTTTCACCCAAACTAATTGACAATTAAGGGAAAGCCTGAAGTCAGCAGTGAAGTTTCAGTACTAGGCAATAGCATTAACGCAAAATGTGGAGGATAAAGCGGTAGAAGACGTAAGGATGAATACCGGAAAGCAGGGAAATAGAGCTTTATGCATTACAGTAGCCCACAGAGTGACCATCCAATCACAGACAAGATTCACCCACACGTCAGACGTTTGTGATGTCAGCTTCTCAGTACAATAACTCCTAAACGGTTGAATAACTGCCAGATATTGAAAGTTACCTTGGAAAAAGGAGCAGAAGCACTCACTCATTGAACATTTTTGACAATAATACAGGCATAAAATCAATATAAATACAGACAGCCTCATTATCCTGATGGTCATACGAGGGTTAACCAAATCCAGGAATTATAAAAATGGACCACAACCTTTGTCACTTTACTTGAGCTGATGGATCAAACATGTCCAATATCTCTCGCCTTTGTTGTAAGACCGGTTTCCAACTTCACACTGGTACATGTAAAACACGTACACTCCAAAATGACTTTAAAAAAAAGAAGTGTGGCCACGCTTCTGCAAACATGCCATGTGCAGCAGCTTTCACTGTCCTGAACAAAGCGCGCACCACAGCATGAATGGACTTAAGGGGACTGTGATTTTCGTCACATGTGAACATGCAGCTCTCCCCTGACCAGTCACATTTAAAATTCCATCAGTTAGTCTTTTCAATATAAAAAGAAGTAGAGTTAGAGGGGGGGGAAAAAGAAAGAAAGAAAAATGGATGGGGCTTAGAACGGAGAGAGAAAAATAGATCAATATTTAATTTTCTCCCCAGGAGATATGTTCAGGCACTAATCAGCAGTGACTGGAAAAGATGACACCTGGAATAGCAAGCAGCAGAGCTGAGCCATCCTCTTTCTCTCCTTCCACCACATCTTTTACCACCCAGAGCAGTCTCTCTCTTTTGCACTGGCGTCTCTGTCAGCTCCACATTTCTCATTTATTCAGTCAAACCCATCTCTCCATGCGCTTCCTATTAGCTCTACATTTTCTGTCTCTAACTCGTCTGCCTTCTCTCTGTCACCCTCTGGTTCTCCCCTCATTCATCCTCTACCCCCACTTTTTTCCACTTTTGCCTCTAACCCCTTATGCCCTCCGCCTCTTCTTTCCCTACCAGCTTCTCCAGCCAAACCCTTCTTTCTCACTTCCAATCTTTTGTTCAATAACCACTTGTCCAGCTTGACAGACTAGCAGAGATGGTTCTTGCAGGAGAGAGCAGAGATTCACTTTCACAAAAATCACTGCATGTGCAACAGGTATCATTCCAGCTGAACATTAAAATTCAGTAGCTGAGCTGTCCACACGTGAATCCTGCTCTACACACACACACACACACACACACACACACACACATTCAGTTCACTTGCTGTAGGATCAAATAAACCACCACACTCGGGATTCCCTGGAGAGTCGATCTACAACACAATGCTACAGATATGATTTCACCAGGCCAGCTGGGATTTGATAAGCAAGGTTTTCACATTTTTATTAAAACATAATGGCGTAACCCATCTGAATATCAAAACCACTTTTCATGTTGCTCTTCTAACTGTGGGTTGAACAGGACCTTGGGCTTAATCTGCTTAATTTTTAACAAGAACAAATTCATACAAATTGGGTCTTATTGTTTCAAATTACTATAATACTATAATATCTGCACCAGACAGACAGGAACAGTTGTAGGGCTGCAACAAGACACAACTACTTATCCAATTGATCTATTGGTTATTGATTGTCTAGAAAATATTAAAAAAAATATTTATATTGATCAGTGTTTCCCAAACCTTAAAATGATAACCATGTCTTGTTTTGTCCACAATCGATGAATAATTGATAAACTGTCCTAACAGTTTTATTTATTTTATTAAATCACATCTGTGGTGGAATGGTATTCAGTGCCTGTACTACTAAAATAATGCCACAATGTAAATGTGATACATTACAAAGAAATATCATGTATTTAAGTCAGTAAAAAGTAAACTAAATGTCTCCTTCGTGTCTACTACTTTTTTGGGGTCACATTTCACAAGTTATTCAATAAATTAACCGCTTTCGAGTGATAAAATAATAGTGGTATAAGAGTATATTCGTATATATGTATCACAATGCAATGTTTAAAAATACTACATATCAACATCATTTACAGCTACAGCAACACATTATTCAAACATAAACAAAGACTGACCTATCACTTTGCACCTGTAGTTGAATCTAATCTACAATAAATACACCCCAATTAACAAAAGAAAATGCGAGGAACTAACCACATCTAATACAGAGAAGATTATTATTGTTCTTGCACTGTAAAACAACAGTAACACATGTTACGCTGTGCTCGATCACCCCGCTGTTTAGGAATTAACAGTCTTTAGCGGCCTCACGCAGCTTTACTTTTCATCCTGGCCATTTCTGTTGGCACGTTTAAATTCTAGCTCCAGCAAAACACACCATTCTTCTGTAAGAATGACAAATTAAACTGCAACAAATACTGATGCAAACAATTCAGATAACTGTGTGTATATATATATATACACACACACACACACATACACATACATATACATACACACATATCTATATATATATATATATATATATATATATATATATATATATATATATATACACACACATATATAGATATATATATATATATACACACACACACGTATATACACATGTATATAAACATACGTACACTGTACATACATACACACATATATATACACATATATCTATATATGTATATATACACACTGCTTAAACATCTACAGTTACACTGAAAACTAGTGCACTATTTGAAAGTCACATTCAAAGACAATCAATAAACTGTACAAAACGTCACATAAATAAAATCAACAAAGTGATGTACTGTACATGACACAAAGCAATCACACGTGACATTGCATTACATATATAATATAGTCTAAGGCATAATTGCTAAATGACCTCAGTCGTGACCCAGTTCTTGTTCTTATTCATTACTATAATTACATCAAAAACCAATAGAAATCGTGTATGTATCTGCTATATGCAAAGGGAATAAGACGTATTAAATGCTTACTGCACAGATAAACACTACATACACACAATTCAGTTAAAATGACATTGCACTGTCTCGTGCCTCTAAGGACAAACGGTTTGGTAAACTCCAGTAAATAGTTGGCACCAACAAGTTAACTTAGCTCGAGTTAATTAGCGGCCAGCTGCTATTTAGTCAAGTTTAAACCCACTTTCTATCGAATGGTGACGACATTTTCGTATATAACGGGTGAAAATAGCGACTACATGACGCCAGTTTACACCTGATTGTGTTCACCTAGCAGTTTAGCACACCTGCACCGTATGAGCGCAGCCTCCTGTGATAAGTGGAAGCAAACACGAAACACAAACTTCACCAAACCGACAGAAACAAAAACACAGTTCGCTGTACCTGTCGCTGAGAGCGTCATCCACCTTTGAAACCACAGTAGTAGTACTATTAGTTCTCCCAACGGCTCCATTGGTCGCTGCTGCGACTGTGTTAATTGCCACATGACATCAGCTGTGACGTCACTGACTGTCGACAGCAATGGCGATTTTTTTTTTTCACTGAATTTTATTTGTACACAGGGAATGTTTCCCCTCGCGTTAAACAAACTAATTTGAATCCACACTCTTTATTATTAAATTGTATTATTATTTCTAGCATTAGCATTTTTCTTTTGAAAATGAAAACCATGTTACACATATAAATGTGGTTTTAATGATTATTATTTCTTTAAAACCTTGTTTTTGTGGCCCTTTGCTTGCTTCATTAATGTCTCGGGAAGAAAATGTTGCTTCCCCCCTGATGTAACTATTTGTGCTATTTGTGAAATACATCAAACTGCAGCTACTACCATTCAAAATGGGTGCTGCAATCCAAATTCAAAATACTGACAGTGTTGCCCTCCTCCCCAGACTCGAGGCTCTCGTTGGTTGCAAGACAGTTTCCATAAAGACAGAGCACTTTCACCCAGTGTGGACACATTGTGTTCATGGATACACTCATCCACATCAGTATGAGAAGGAGACAATGGCGCTTGTCTTCAGATCTCCCACATTTCCATGCATTTTTAAAATGCATGGAAATCTTTTTACAAATTGTATATTTACATTAACATAGACAATAAAATAAAAAATATTTTGACCCTGTTGCCAATGGATCCTCATCATAAATAACCATTTCATCAAATACTCTCAAAGATATTTCCCCAGTATAAAGAATATGTTACAGTAAACTTGGTAAATTGAATATATCTCAAGTCTAAGTCATATTTTGTGTGTTTTGTACTATCATAAGGGGAAGAATTATATATTTATATATATATATATATATATATATATATATATATTCAATGTGTTAAATATTTTGCACAAATACATATTTCGTATTGTTCTTTCCACCATTTGTAATGTACTGTTTCAATGACGACTTTCAGACTTCCCGAGCTCTTGCTCAAAAGCGGTGCTCACTCCTTTCATTGCGGTGAATGAGCGAATGAGATAAGGGCTCTTGGAGGTAAGTGGACCTTATCAAATGGACCGAGAGGTTGTTCAAGGTTGATCTGTGGTTGGCAATCAGACAGACATCTGTGTGGCGCTGCAGTTACCCACAAAGCATACACAATCACACACATACAGAGGCACACAACAGTAACTGTGGAGACAGAATTACCATGTAGTTTTCACTTTTAATATTTCACTTTGCAGCGCTATTACTTTTGACACTCATCTCTGGCCTGTCGGTGGGCGTATAGTGCAGGCTCTGCCATGGAGGAAGAGAATGTGTGCAAGTGTGAGAATGGAGGTCTCTTCTGTCTACTTAAAGCCTTTGGGGGGGGGAAAGAAAGAGAAGAAAAGAGACAGAGAGAGAGAGAGAGAGAGAGAGAAAGAGAGGCACCAATGGGAAGTCCCAATACAGCTGCTCCCTGCCTGCATGATTCTTTTTCTCTGACTTCTGCAAGCACTGTCAAACTGTCTACACACACACACACAAAACAGACTACCACACATACGTGATGTTGTGTGTGTGATGTGCAGGAAGGGCCATAACATTGCCGATTTTGCATTCTGCCCTCAAAGTGGGTGTGGTGCCGCTGTTATGAATATGATGTCACTATTAATTAACTCTTAGAACACAGAGCATTAGGGCTGCTTTTTTTTTCCATTACTATGTTTAAACATACAGTATATATACAGAGGGTATAAGAACGTGCAAGTGAGCGTCCTATATCCTGTTTTTCAGCACAATCTATAGGCAAAAATTATACCATATAAACACACCTGAGCAAAAAGTACTCAAAATGTTTAGACCAAAAAAAATCGGCATTTTTTTAAAGCCTGAATATGTAACCTATATGGCATAATTGTGTTAAATGATCTCACTTTATGTTTACTTTTTATGTGAATGTAACCGAAATAAAGATATTCATTTATTCATTCATTCATAATGTGTGTGTATGTGGAGCATTACATACAAAACTCATATAGTGCAGCCAGTCTCTCTCTCGGTGTCTTAAAAGAAGTGCCCAATTACCTTATTAGCAATACTGCTGAGCTTATTATGAGCGCAAATGAAGCGAGTGTGGAAGGGAAACGAACTGTTTTCAGTGGGGTCAAAATTAATAAGAGGCTAATGTGCTTTCAAATGTTTGCAGGTGTATTTTAGGCTAAACCTGTGAGTGTTGTATTGGACACGAGCGAGGGTGAATTCAACACAGTGAGATCTCAGCATGCAGTGGAGAGCTCTCTTCTTATTTATTTATCTGCCACCTGTGGCTTCCTGACACCCCTGCCTTTCGCAGTACACTCTCTCTTCTTGTTCACTCCTTCCTTTTCTCATTTGCTCCTCTCACGGGAGAGTTCTTGACTTCTCTCTCTTTTCCTTCTTCTTTTGGGGATCGTCTGACTCATGGCTGTTACAGCTCGACTCGTAATCTGTAACACGACGGAAAAAAGGTAAATGGCAGTCACAAGGTGACGCAGTGAAGAGAATCTAGACACAGGACAAACACAGACACCATAGTATTGTAGTGGTATTCTGTCTGATACAAGATAAAGCTTTAATTAAAGAAAAAAATGTGTTACTACACAATAAATTAAAACTGAGATAAATGTGGAAACAGCCATGAAAAAAGGATTTGCCTAGCTATCAATTTCTGGTTCCCAGAACGTCCTGGGAACGTTACCTTTTAGTTGTGGGAACATTCCCTGAAGGTTTCTCCCTTGGTTGTCCTGTGGTTGATATGGAAAGTTTTCCTAAAATATAATCAAGTCAAAATTGAAATAGTGTCGTGATAACGTCAGGATTTTTTTAGTTTTTAGTTCAGATTATTAAAAGCAGAGATTTTTTATAGATGTATGTATTTTTTTACCAATTATTCCAAATTATTCTCAAAACAAGACAACAGTTGGCCCCAAATTTGAATTAAACTGAATTATTGTTTACACAAACTCACATTTCATTTCTCTCTTTCCCTCATTTCTGCCCTTTCTCCTTTGCTGTGTCATGCCCTCCTCCCTCCTCCCGCACCACTTCCCTTCTGCCTCGGAACTCTTTGTCATCTCCTCCTCCTTTGCCTTCTTCATTCTGCCATCGCTTGCTCAGTTCATTCTCCCCTCTGTCCTTCTCACTCCCACTCTCCCTCCTGCCCCTTCAGGCAGTCACTGCCTTGCACAAAGTGACGCAATGGTTGTAATTGGCTGCCCTCTGCCACAAATCACATCACAGCTGGGGCTGGGAGTGCTCTGGTGAGTACCCATAACCTCCCTCCCCACCCATCCCTCAGATGAGGGGCAAACTCCAGAGAGTGGAAGACATCAGGCAGGAGGGAAAGAGACCCCGCCCTTCCACTGATACTAATTAAAGAAATAACAAACAACAGCTCATTCTTAAATGGCTCCTTTTCAGATTATCACCCAGCGGATGGGACGACGACCTGAAAGGGCAAACAATGATAAAGACCTACTCTGTTTTTAAATCATCCACTATCACTTACCTTCCTCCTCCTCCTCCCCGCACACTCTGTCTTCTCCTCATTCCCTCTCCCATCACATTCTTTCTGCGGAGAAAAGAGGCTGATGGGATCTTTTTGGCCTGTGAGCAATTGACATGAGATTGCATGGGCTTCTCAGCCACTCCATCGACCCTCCTTTCTCGGCAAGGGGTCACGCTTGATGTGGTCCTTTATTAGCTCAAATTAGGCCTCTGTGTCTTCAAGAAGGGAACATCCATCTCCTTATTCATTTGTTCTTCTTGTCCCATTTATTTACTTAGCTGGCGAGGCAGTGGGCTGTTTGGATGGAGAGCATTGGTTGCCTCAGGCAGGGACACAAATAACAACTTATGCACATTAGTTACAAATCACCAAGGCGGGGTGAAGGTCACAGGAGGGGAAATAGGTGAGGCTAAAAGAGGAAGGGGAGGATGTCAGCAGCGGTGAAGATAACCCGGTGGAGAAAGAGTGTTGTGTTGCACTTTAATCACAGCAAGTCATCACGGCCAAATTAAAGTTTATTTTTCATCGGCAGTAGTGGAAGAGATAGTTTCACAAACCACTCTCAAGTTAAATGTACATCATAAGTGAAGATCGTAATCATTAATGGATTATTGGCGCCGATGCACTTTCATCAGAGGAACATTTTAGTTGCTTCATCATCATCATCAACTTTTAGGAAATAAAATCACAAACACTTTACAGGCTACGAGTGAAATGTTATAAAAACAACAAAGATTTCTATAAAGTCTAAGCTGCTTTTGAATGCACCACATTGCCTGAAGGCAAAAATCCTGATGAATGCCTCCTTTTTTTGAGCGAAATAAAAGCTTCACATTGTAATTATGAGAATCAAAATTAGATTTTCTTGCTTCCGAGTGGCTTGAATCAAAATCCTAAATAACTCAATCAAACCCTGTGGTGCAATGTTCACTGTTTCTTTTGTTTTCAGCTGAGGGCTGCAAATTGCAGATCTTTCATCAATGACTTGTCATTGCCCATTTCCACTGCTGATTCACGACTCAATTATTGGCTCATTAACACACCATATCAATTTATAGATTGATGGCCATGGAAAACAGTGTGCCCAGGGGTGCTGAGGGATCAGGCTAAAGAAACACTGTTAAACATGAGCACTTTGGTAGATAGCGTTGCTTTCCTTGTAAACGGAGGTTAAAGGTGCCTTCTGGCTCATCAGCATCTGAAAAGGACGCTAGCAATCATGGGGGGTGTTTCTACTCCAATGGATTTCTGTGTGGAAAAGCTTTTGCTGTACATGCTGCATCTTACCAAAGAATAACATCTCTTCTGCACAGATGTTTGACGTACATGGCTTGAATTTTTTTATGAGTCATAGTGGAATTACAAAGAATTGACCCTCAGTTGTTCTTACTAGAATCGCAGAGGTGGAAAGAGTACTGAAATATTCTACTCAAATAAAAGCACCACTATTTTGATAAATGTTTTAACTGAAGTACAAGTAAAAGTACTGGTCTAAAAATGTACTTAAGTCAAAGTGAAAACGTAGCTTGTTTAAAATGAAGTTACCTTTTTTTAACACGGTTGGGGTTCTTTCTTGTGTTGTGCAAAAAGAACAAGTGGACACTGAATTTCAATGCTGGGGTTATTGAGGTCTCGATGGTTTATTTGGTCCAATAAAGCAAACAAACAAATCCATTGTCTCCTCTGCTCTGGTAAAAATAAAAGCAATATGCCTGCCACCCAGGTGCAGTTGAGTCTCCTGCCAGCTTCCTGCCTTTATACTTACGAGTGTCCGCTAGTGATCACTAGTGCGTCTAACCAAAACGTTGCGATAAATGGGAAATGAGACCTGACCTGGAACTAAAGACTGAGACGAGAGACAGATGTAACTAAGGGTCATATGCAGGAAATACGACTCATAGGTTTGCTTTTAAAATAAGAGCCTCTAGTGGTATAGCATCTGCCAATCTGGTACCTTGTGTGTGTCGTCATTAATGGAATACTTCACCGATTTGCATTTAGCTTTGTATTACTAGAATAGGGGTCGTATATTTGAAAAAATGCGCTTCCCAAACTCAGTTTCCCCAGAGTTGAGAAATATCTTCATTCTTTTCTTTCATATTTATGAAAGAAGTTTATATTCTGGGAATGAGGTCCCGTCCCCCTACAAGTGGCTCTAAAAAGTGCGGAATTAGGGTTTCACTGGTGGCCACTCAGGGGAAACTGAGGTTGGGAAGCACAATGTTTCAAAAATTCTCCCTCTATTCTAGTAATACAAAGCTAAATGCAAATTGGTCAAGTATTCTTTTAAATAGCTTCGATGAGATTTCCACCGGCAGTTCGCTTAGTGGTTAAAGAATTGTCATTGTCTCTGACTCACTGCCTAGCCCTGTCTTTTTCAAGAACTAACCATTGTGCATAATTGAGTTGAAAAATACAGCGCTTAAAAACATACCTGTGGGTTGTATTAGAGGCCACAATGACACATAGTTAGGTTTGAGTTGGAGGACAAGGTCGATTGAAACCACAGAAATGTTATAAATTGAGTGGAAAATGGATTCACCCACTAGTATCTATACTTGATATGAGGAAAACAAGAAGACTACATCCATTTTTTATTTATACGTTCCGTGATCTCCCCTCCTAAATGAAAACATAAAGCACACTCGTTCTAGGGCATTGCAACAACAAACCTTGGTTATGCATGTTGTATTTCATGCACCAAAAATTTGAGACTGAAAATTCCCTCTGTTTTTGTTTCTCTCAGGATGCAGAATGTCACCTGGTTGACTTGACTCTATAGTCTCGTGTCTGTTTCAGCATGATTCAAGATCAGATATAAGAGCACAAGTATGAGGAGCTATGAGGAGTCATTTCGCTTGTGGTCAAGAGTATGGTCATTTTGACAGGTCAGGCCTGCTTTTTCTCCCTCGGCTTTGCTTCCTTTTAACAGACTCTATTCGAATTTAGACAGAGCAAAAGAGAGGTGGAGACGGAGCCTGCGAGGTTTTGATGGGAGCAGACAGAGAGCACAGGGGTTACTGTCAGACTCAGAGCCTCTCTCCTCTGCTTATCTCAAATTCTTTCTGTCTGATCACGAATCATAGCCCTGACTCAACTCAAGCAAAGAGGAGAAAAGCTGAACCCTCACAGCACTCTTCGTTGCTTATAGCCTTCTTTCACTCTCTCCCTCTGCCCAACCCCCCCTCTTTCCAACCGTTGGACTCGGGGCAGTCTGCTGGCCTTTAAAAAAGGCAAACTTGTAATCTGATAATTAACAATCTGCTAAATTTCTATAAAAGGAAAATCAGGAAGGAAAGGAAGCCAGGAGAAATGTCTGTCACGCGTGCCTGAGAGTAAAATGACCTTTAGCTGAGACTGGAATGGCAGGCAAGCTGAGGCGATTCACTTAGAAGCATTTAATTAGCTCTGCTCATGGCTGTGTGCACTGCCAATGGACAGAGGAGGGAGGATGAGATATAGGATGAGGCGTGGAAGAGGTGGCCGGGCGAGGATGGAGGCATGAGGACAGGAAAAATATTCTCCAGATGTCTCATTTAATACTTGCTCACAATCTTTATGCAACAGTAACATGTCTGGGAATATGAGTTACAAAATCACGTGATACTGAGGCAGGGCTGAGACTTCCATCCACATGTGTGAAGGTGTAGAAGAAAGAAGTAATTACAAGCCTGTCTGTGATATTTATATATACATATATATATTTATTTATTTTTAAATGTTGTAACTCCAAAGGGATTTGCCTGCCTCCATGTGAGAACACGGTCATGATGAGGTTTGCCTTTTTCATGTGCCCGTAAAAGCAAATGCAGAGAGATTCTCCTCTTCACACATTATATAGAAAAAAAATAGTGGCTGGGGGCATGTGAAGAAAAAACAGTTTCTCTCCAGTCTTAGAGAGAAACTAAGGATTTTATAGCCAGAGCCAAAGTCAGTATGACTCCTCCTCAAACACTATAATGATAGAAATGGGTCTTACGTCGATGCTCTGCCACTTCATTAAAACAGTCCTAAAGATGAGGAAATGAAGTACAGAAGCAGAAGAACAGAAACAACAGACTCCTGGCACCTGCGGCCTCACAGCAGAGGAGAGATGGGGAGAGAGAGGGAGGACTGTCGCTAACCCAGCTCTGTGTTTGTGTACCACGTGTCTTGTGATCAAAATCGTGAAAATCTTCTCCAAACAGCTATGTTTCCCTGTCACCCTGAACCTGAAGTGTGTTTGTTCTTGTATTTGTATTTTTACTGTAGGACCTTTTCTGGCATAAACACTGAACTTGTCAGGACCAATGGTCCTATAATAAGTTTAGGGGCTACTATTTTAATTATGGTTATGTTAAGGTTAGGGTCAGGATTTGGATTAGGCCTGTAGTAATTATGGTTAAGGTTACAGGAAATGAATGTAAGTCAATGCAATGTCATGTAATTTACATGATTTCAAACCTTTTTTGAACAAATGAGCAATTAGTGACCGTTTTTTTAATAATTCAAATTTGGCAAAGTGGTTAGTGCCACATTTTCCAGTGGGACGACAAAGTCAGGAGGCTTTAAACACACTTTAGTTTGTGACTTTTAAAGTCAGTCCTTCGGCATATTCAGTGGCTTCCCCCTGCGTGTCACTGTACATCTGCTTAAATTCAACAAGAACGCATCCTGTTTCAGTCGGAGCTGATGAACCTCTGCACTGTTCTTCATCCATGCTTTATACCCTATAAAGTTCTATTAATATTTGCACAGCAATAGCGCGTTTCTTCCGACTGGGATCATTTAATTTGCTCCACTGCCTTATTGCTTTATGGGACGCATTTCTTAAATCACACAGAGTATACACTGTCATAATATCAAAAATTGAAAATCCACTGGGATTTATTCCAAAAGAAAAGAAATGAATGTATCGCTGAACTCTATAGCCAGAGTAGCCAGAGGAAGCTAATGGGGGTTACTTCAAACAAAGTCGATAAAACCTGGTTATTCTGCCTCATTTCAGAACACATACAGTCGCTGAGTGCGATACGAGCAGCGAAGCTCCAAGAAGCAGCCGGAGCTAATGCACTTAGAGGGTTAATCACTGCATTTGTATGCAAATATGTATTTAAGTGTGTCTGCCCTTACAGGAGGGGTTTAATGAAGGAATTGGGCACAAGCAGTAGGTGACATTCAGCACCTGCATCACCTCAGCGGAAAGCTTTCCTGACGCTATTTGTGAATGTTAATTGCTTTTCAGCTGCCTCCACACCCACCCCACCCCCCCGAGTCTCCAAACGTCCCTCTGTGCCAACCAACGTGGGACATTTGCTGTCCGTTGTTTTAAAAGACGGAAAATCCTCCGAGAAAATAACGCTCGTCGCAAGAAAGTGAGAAAGCTAAACCAGAAACTTCAATTATCAGAGTTCTGACCTCTTTAATCTTTGGTGATGTTTGAAAGGATGTTGTTGTTTTTTTTGTTCAGTCGGGGAGGGTTTATACACATAAGAAGATACTAATCCATCCAAATACGGTGGATTCTTTTTGGCAAGGGCCGTAAGACAAAGGAAGACAAAGGAAACCAGCCTCTACAGTATTAGTTCTTTGCTTCCTCAAATCTACACCGCAGAGAGCAAGGGGAGAGGAGGTAAGACGAGGAGGGAGAAGGAAGGGGGAAGTGAAGATAGAGATCTCTCCATTTCTGATAAGGAGCTTTGATTTGAGGTAATCCACAGAGCTGTGAAAATTAAAACCTTGTGTTAAAAAAAATACATTTAAATAGACCTCTTGATTCAGCTGCAGATGGAATTTTTTTCCCAAATCAAAAGATTATAGCAGCAATAGCTATGGATTATGTTTCACTTTAATGCTCCGTTGCCTTGATCCTCTGCTTAAAAAAAAAAATATATATATATATATTATGTTAAATACTCTTTCTCCTTTGCTTTCTCTTCATCCAAATTGCAGTGAACAATATTAAAATATTGCTGTTTCACAGAGAGGTGGGAAGAGCTATGGAATTAGATTTGTGTCAATATTTTCAAAAAGCGCTTTTTAAGAAGCGAATAAAATATCGATTTAATCATTCAAAAACACTGTATTTTATTGTTTGAAAATACACTCGTACTTTGCGCTCCCTGATTTGCCCCATGTTTTTTTGTTTGCGATACTGACCATGGGTGGGCCTTAGGGAGCTGCCAGCTGATTGGCTACTGAGTTTTGGAGCGACAGCTCAATGGACCTGAAGTAGTCACGGGCTTGGAGTCGCTGTCTGTCTGGAACTCGTTCCCCAAGTTTTCCCCGTCGACATCCCACAAAATAATTGTAAAGTATCTAACGTTTATAATCTGACAAACGTTAGATTCTTACAATTATAAATTCCCAACCAATAGCCAATGAAATATTCAACACGGGTGAATCAGGACCTCGACATATTCCCCCCCGTTTCTGCGGAGTAAATGCTCGATGTGTGTCACGGTCAGCCTCTGCTCATAAATAATGCGCGAATCCTGAAATTACCCTGACTCGTGATTGGTAGATAGTGACTCTAAACACTTATGAACGCCATAAATCTGAGCTAAAAGACACACCATTTCTTCGGGCGTGCTGTTTAATGGGCTTGTTAAGTGGACAACATTGCCAAGCTTTGTTTCATGGCCGCCACCAACTAACAAGCCCTCTTTGTTTTTACATTCTGTTTGTGTTGTGTTTTCAGCCTGCCGAGCAAGAGGGCATCGATTTCCCTCTGTCTGTATGCATGTGTGGTCGTATCTGATACATCAGTCTTATTACACTGGAAGCTCGGAGGTGGGGGCCTTCGCTCGGCACAATGAAAGACATAAATTCAAACCGCCTCTTAACACAATGTGGTGAACGCCGTGTCCACAATTGGCAAATGATTTGGCCCTGTTAAAGTGGAGATCCTCAACAGCAGTAAACAGAGAAGAGTGGGGACGGGAAGATGAGAGTCACTTTATCACTATACTCATCGAGCCTAATGGTGTGAAGAGCTGGGAACGTATGTGTAAAAGAATCGGGGGAAAGCTTCGGATCATCTCCACGGCACATTCGAAAAAGCAAGGGCAGTGGTATCATAAAGAGTGGTGTGAGTGTTCATTTATGTGTCTGTGTGAAAGCATTATTCTGACAAGATACAGCTCAAAGTGAGTTAAGTCGATTTTTGCATCTTGACATTTTGTGGACAACAGATCTGTAGACGATGTAACGGTCTATTTAACGTTTCGTAGAGAGTTGACAAAATGTGTTTAAAGCATATTCAGCATTGCGGATCAATAGCGCCACGTTAACCTTTCAGCATAATGCGAATCGAGGGAATCGGAAAGTGAAGTCCCGTACACTTCAGCCCCACCTCCAGGATCTGTCTCCATCGGTTAGCGTCACCACTCAAAGCAGATATAATGTAATGCCTTCCTGCAGGTCAAAGCAACTTCGGCTCAAAACCTCTGCTCCATCTCAAAATTTAAGGGCAAAAAATAAAAGACAGAAAATGCCCTCAATTCAATTTAAGCACACTTTTCCTCTCAGCCAAAAATGCTTTTGTTCCTTTTATAGAGACAGTTCCTCCTAAAGGAAAACAGATCAGATTATCTTTCTTCACACCAATACTCAAAATAAACTTATTGAACCTGATATATATATATATATATATATATATATGAATAAATGGCAAAAAATATGAGCAAGCAAAACAAAAAACTCTTTGTTCTTTGATTTTTCTGCATTTATTGATTCTCTAATCAATTGATTATGCCTTTGCCTCAATTTGATCATCACATCAGGGAGCTAATGTTATTATTTCTCGCCGTTTACTCCTAAAAAATCCCCACAGTCTGAGCTGTAGAGTCTCCACGTGTAGCCGAGGACTGTCCATCGCCACTGTCCCCTCTCCGTTTCTTCTCCCTCCCTCCTTGTTCGTGCTGATTGTGGAGGACAAGCGCGTCAAGGCACTCATAAGCCTTTTTAATCAGCGTGAGAGATTGCCCACATATCTGTTAACTCTGCCACTAATGGCTATTCTTCCTCATTAGGGAATCCTATCGCTCCTCTCCTTCCACCGCATGCAGGGCTGATCAATTCCTCTATCATTTAGGACCAGATCAATCTCACAGCCCCCTCCTCCTTTTTAAACTTCAATATCGTTCCCTTCCACCATGATGCATCGCAGCGTCTAATTAGTTACATCGCCCGGAGAGTGAAGCTAGAGCAGGGGAACAGGACTGTACATTGCTGGTTGGCTCCTGTGGTACAGATAAGTCTCCATTAAGGGGAAAATATCCCCATAACAATGGGGGAAAGTTTCCCACAATATAAAAGTTTAAAACAAATTCTCGTACTTGTTGAGGTTGTGTTTTTCAATCCCACGTTTAGCCATGTGTTGTTGTTTAATGTCGCCTCGCTTCCCACTCCGAGTTCCAAGTTCTTATTTGGTTACAGTTGTAAAGACACAGCAGTAGACACCTGTGAGGACCCAGGCACTTCTCCTCAAAGCCGGTGTCACGTCACGCATGCAGCATAAATACACATCTGCGCGGCGGGGGGTGTTTTTCACGCACTGGTGATTATTATGGCACAACAGGGGCACCCGGGAAAGTTATCAACACAACTTTGGAGAACAAAAAAATAAAAAAATAAAGCATATACTTTGCAGAAGAGTTCTTACGAAGCTAAAGAATCTCCAGCAGTGTATGTGCATTACATTTGAAAAACAGCTTCATTAACATCATTACCTTTAAAAAAAAAAGAGTAAAAATAGCGGGAGTGTCAGCCAGCACCCTGAAAATCGAGTTGTCACTTGTCTGTGAAAAACTGCATCTCCGTGACAAAGAGAATAATGGAGTTAACAAAGGCTTTTAGAGGACCAATGTAAAGGCAGGAGTATTTTTCTATCACTCTCACACTGTGCAATCACTTAAAGGCGACATAGACCGGAAGCTCCAATTAACGTTGCGTTTGTGTGTGTGTATCTGCGTCATTACCTCGTTTATGAAACCCTAAAATTTCAGAACAAACAGTTCAGCCACTGCTGAGAAAATAGGGTTTTATTGTTTTCCTGGGCTCTGCGAAGCGGATCGGCACTTCCTTAATTTGATGTCGTCATCAGAAATCCTCACCACTCCTCTCACCACCGTAGCGCCTCCTGGTGCGGGCACTAGTCCGGGCACATCCGGTTGCGTACATTCAACCGCAGAAGAAGAAGAACTACTCTCGTTGTAGCTGCTGAGATGCAGAGCATCCACCGTGCCAGAGGGGGAGCTGTGAGAGCTGAGAGCTGGCCTATCTATTACGTCACTTCCAGGTACCTGGCCAATCACAGGACAGTGGGAAAGCTCTCGTTGGCTGGCCAATCACAACACAGTCCACGTTCTGGGGGTGTGGTTTTGGTCTGAAACAGCGCGACTGACGAGAGCGTCAGTGAGGAGATATTTTGATCGGCTCGTTTGCAGCGATTATGAGGTTTTTAACCATGAAAGCAAGTTAATATATGTAAGTAGACCTCCATAACTAACATATATGTGCGATACAAGCATTCTATGTCGCCTTTAAGATCAAACTGTTATTTCCTTTTTTTTCTATTTCAACTTTAACTTCTATGTATAATACAACCTTGAGCCGCTGCATCACTTCACTCAGATTACTGTCACAAACCTGTCACAATCTGCTGCTTCTGCTACTTCATATAAATGAACTTTTCGTCCGGGTACAAAACTCTGCAAACACGGCGAGATTGTTCCCAGAACAGTACAACTGAGGTTGAGCTACAGTGAGATTTTCTAATGCTAGTATCTGTCTCGTTTTAATATATTGACACTGAAAACAACAGAAATCCCACTGGCTTGAGGCAAATAACAGTAAAAGTGAATGAAAAGCATGGATGGCCGGGTTTTTGGTGCGTGCAGCCTTTTTCTGGAAACCATTGTTTCTTAAGCATTTAGCTCCGATATAAAGTCAATAAAGCGGTGAAAGCTGTAAATACACACGAAATACCTAAAAAGTCCTTCCTTGCAGCAAGACAAAAATCAAAAAACGAAATCTCTGCACTGTGCGTGTGGAAGCTACAGTAAGTAAGAAAAAGGAGAGCAAAAAGGATGATGAACAGATGTCAATTCCATTTGGAATTCGGCTGACTCTCATCAAACTGAAGCGATTACGATTTCTCTTTCACCGACTCTAATAACGAGAAGCACAAGGTTAAAAATACTATATAGGGCTTGATGATATGCAATACGTAGGCCAATAACCTTTGAAATAATACACCTGATATGGACCGATTTAATTACTAAGCGCATTTCATGGACAATGCACATAACGTTGTCGAAATGACAGCTGGTTCAGTGATAAACAGTAAAATGCCATCCTTTTGAATTACATTGTTTGTTCAAACCATCTCGCTTTGCCCTCACCTTACTGCAGGTGACCAAAAGACAATGTTACCTCGCTGCAAACCTACTGTAGTGAAGAGAGGGATGTGATAGAGCGAGCGAGTACAGGGGGGAGGCATTATTTATTAATAGCCAGTCTCCCCAAAGCTCTGTAAAACATCATGTTGAGGTCCCTGAGGTGAGCACACAGCTTCAGAGCAATTAAAACCAAGGCTATACGAGAGCAACTACAAAATGGACGGAGAGGAGGAGAGACAAGGGGGTGAAGAGAGAAGAGGCCCGGCCTCACAACCACAAGGCCACTGGTTTGGGCTGGCTACGTCGTCACAGGCTCAACATCCAGCTTTTTACGCCTGGGAGCACAGGGGGCCATGAGCGGAGTCACCGACCCAGGTCAGGGATCTCTCATGGGTGCTAAGACTGGGAGAAAGCTAAAATCTCTGTGGATGATGATATCAGTATAATACATTAAAGTGAATGTAGTAATCCTCCTGCCTGCCTCTCCCTCTTTGACATGTTAAGAGGTTGCAAAGGAAGGATTTCAGAGGGAAAGGTTACGTTTTAAATGTTTTAAATTCAAGTTTCTTCTCCTGTACTTGAATTCCTTTTCATTAGGGATGGGACAATACCACTTTTTTGTGTCCAATACCGATATAGATATCACAAACTCGAGTATCTACCCTTACCGATAATAGTCCATGACTGTATTGGACATAGCCATAGTACGGTCTAAAGAACTTCCTGTCCTATAGGCCGTATAGGAATGTTGCTAAGAACACCATTATTTTGGAGTCATTTCAAAAACATAACAGCCCAAACATGACTCAGCTAAAATGCTTTTTTACTGTTTTATATATTTACATTTTTACAGCCTGTGCATATTCAAGCATGTGATATACTGTGTAGAATTTTGGGATTGTATCAGATTTGACATATTCATCTGTCCGATATCCAATCCGGGGATTTTGACCAGTACTGGACTGGGACCGATACTGATACTGATACTGACCGATACCGATTCCCTGGCAAAAGAAGAATTTCATTGCATTGTCTGAACTGCGTGCTTTTGCTTTGTTTTTACTAAAAATGTAATAAATAAATAATAAAATCAATGTATCTCGTACGTATGAGTGGAAGTGTGAGGTTAAAGGGTCATGTAAAAGGCTAAAGGCTACTTGTATGTGTTCCCTGTGATTGACAGGTGACCTCCACAAGGTGTTTGCACCCCCCCATCCATTTGCTGCATGTTGCGATATGCTGCAGCCAACAGATTCTCAACAGAAACGCCGTGTTTTGAAATCATCGAACAACGCTCTGGCCAAATTTGATCAAAGGCATAAATTCTAAGGAAGAAACACAATCTCTCTCTCTCTCACACAAGCCTTTCTGTTCATAAACCAGCAAGAAGCGAGGCTGTGTCTATATCCATCAGCAAGGGCTGTTAGGCATCATAAAAATGCTTAAGTGGTCTTTAATAAAAGGTAGGTTTTACATGCCTCTTAGGCATTTTCTCATAAAAACCTGAAAGCGTTTGACGAGTCATTCTCACTTATGGGACTGTAAAATCTTAGCATCCTCCTACAACCACAGTGACATTATGAAGAAGAGAGTTTTTTGTGCCTCCTGGAGGCTTCATAACCCTGACGTACTTTCCCCCAGACGATGTTCTGCCCCGGTATCCTCACTCAGCCCCTGCTTTTCCTTCTTATTTTTCATTCCATTCCTGCCATGTCACTCCCCATCTATGATTATATTTGTCATGAGCTGAATTTGATCAGCGGGAGGGATGGGGGGGGAGCAGCAGAAATAGAATATATGTGAATAACTTATGAGAGCGCCTTCATCGGCATTGAGGCATTGTGATGTGTTTGGCCAATAGTTCCACTGCTTTGCTATTCTGTGCCCGTCGTTAAGGTGGGTTGTGCAACTGAACAGACAAAGGTGAGCTTTCCTCAGACGCATACAGGTGGAGGTGCTTTCAAGTATAAAATGCAGTTAGAATAATTGGGAAACCCACATTTTCTATAGTTGAGAAAACAATTCTTTCATTTAACAAAATAAAAAAAAAGGAGATGGGCCAAAGTACAGCCCAGCAATCCCTCCTGCACATCTACCAGCTCTCCTTGTGGGATCCCATAGGGTCTTCAAGCTAGACAGAATATATTATCCCTCCAGTGTGTCAGTACAGGAGATGTCTCCAAGGACCTTTCCCTCTTGCCAGACAATACGTCCACATGGGAATTCAGGAGAAAGCCAATCATTTTCCTCCAAACACCTCCACTCGCCACAGCTCTTTCTAGATCTCCCAAGGGTGAGACTTCCCGAAGAAAACAAAGCGCTTTTTCACTTCTGGATTCCCTGAGATTGTTTTTCCCTCGCCATGGCACTGTCCCAGATGTTGTCCACCACGGCCCTACAGTTACCTCTGCCAGAAAGATTCATTTTATTTCAAGACCTGTAGTTCCGTCTTCTCCACAGTGTCTATGTCTTTCGGGCGTGCAGTTCTTCAAAGTGCCTCCTCCACCACCTGATTGCATCCGTCCTCTCAGTTGAGCATTCCTCACCTCCTGCTGAGAGCAGCCAGGGGACAACTCTTCCTCCACTTCCACAGACAACTGAAGGTTTGCCAAAAAAAGAGAGTTTGTCTCTTAACATCCGCCAAACTTTATCGATACTAAACTTTTTTCCCTTCCAATACTACAGACGTTGCCGCTTTCTGGCCTCTCGGTGCCTCAGGGCCTCCCTGAATTATCCAAATCCAAAAAGCCAGCTTTTTTTCAGCGGTATGGTTTCTTCCATCTGCAGGTTTTTGGCGT
The DNA here is from genome assembly GCF_958295425.1 of Solea solea. Taxonomy (NCBI): domain Eukaryota; kingdom Metazoa; phylum Chordata; class Actinopteri; order Pleuronectiformes; family Soleidae; genus Solea; species Solea solea. The sequence continues at coordinate 8,698,173 of NC_081136.1, forward strand.
TTGGCCACTGGACCCAAAGATAACCCTCTGGCTAAAACTGTGAGAAGCTCTGACCAGACGGTAGCCTATAATCATCAGAGATATGTGGCTACACATATTTATGAGATATTTTTCAGAAAAATTTCCTTGAAAAGCAGAATGAGGCAGGATGTTTACATATTTACACGTCCAATGGACAATATAGCATCCATGCACTATGCATCTGATCCTTTAGGGGTCACATTTCTATATGAAGACGAAGAAACCAAATCTTGCATTTGTGAATGCAGGAATTCATAAAGTTCCTGCTGTAGTTTTATTTAAATACTTGGAACTGACAGATGGAGTAGTGTAGCAGCTGATACAAGATATTTACATATTTGGATTTCACATGATGGCGCTCCACCAAGTAAAGTCTGCCATGCATCATTTGGAGTTGAATAATTCACAACCAATCCTTGCCAAATGAGGACCAAAGGGATGGTCAAGAGACGGTCAACACTTCTCCAGACTTACTCATTTGCCATTCACATTGTGCCAAAATAAAGAATTTGCATTGTGTATTTTCCGACCCATGGATTGCAGAGCCGTCTAGTGTGTTTTTATATTCACTGTATCTTTGGCTTATTTCAATGAATTGTAGTAACAGCAGCGCTTTTCCCTGTTTTGTGTTACTATTCTCAGGATTTGTGTGGAATATTAAACAGTTGCATCCATTCAAAGGGAAGCAATGATGGTAAATACTAAAACTAATTATCATCCTCCAGCCATTAATCGACTTCCACCACTTATACAGCACTGGCAAATGAATAAATGAACAGAGGACATAAAAAGGTACAAGGGGCTAAAAATCAGGGGATGACTGAGGTACTTTGGACTGAAAGCAAACTATTGGATACATTCAGTGGTGAAATAGAAACCACTTGCATTCAGAGGAATCTCTGCTTGCTCACATTTATAGCCTGTTGTATTTGTGCTTTCGGTAACAGCTGTGCAATGTTAAATGCACCAAAGAGCAGGTTTTAATCTTCAAATTAAAACAACAACAACAACAACAACAAGGTAATGAAAGGCACGAGGACTGCAGGGTACACACAGAGACAAGCTTGTTTTCTTTCCTTTTCCTGGAACTCTTGACAACAGTGGCAATCCCCAGCCACGCAGGTTAGAGATAGATAAGTCGGAGGTGCACCGCTATCTCTGCATGTCCGGGTCACAAGATACAATCTACAGGTCCATCAGTGGAAACGCTGGCCACTGCTCAGGTTTACTTCCTTCTCTCCTCGCCTCTGTCCTGCAGCTTCAGGAATATTAAATATACGCTTCGCTATCCTCGCTGCAGATGTGGCGCCATTGATCTTGTGTCAATCCTGAGGCCGCAGTAACTCGATTTGGTATCAGTCATGGCTAAATGAGAAAGAGGCATAAATGGAGGAAGAGTTGACGGTTTTGACAGGTTTCTCATTCTGATTATGTTCATTTTTGCAGGCGGGGCAATATTTAACATAGATTGTGGCTAAAGATTTATGTCAGCATGCTTTCAGTCGGGTGCTTAAGCCTTTCAGAGTGCCCTCACTTGTGCTGTTGCACAGGCTGGACAAGAAAGTGAAGCTGACACCAGTGTCAACGACCTGCATTCTCTTGAATGACCAGCAGACCATCAATTGTAAGAGAAAAACTTGTTTAAATACAACTTACATTCCGAAGCACAAACCTCACAACTCAGTAAAGACCAGCTGGAACTGGCAAAACACAAAGGCCTCTGTGTAACCCCGGCACCCATCATTTGTGTACAGTGTTCCTCATTATACCTTTGTTGAACCTAACCTAACACAGGACCAATAACTCGACGACGCAGTCCTCCCCAAGGTCGACTTTAGGTGTCAGCAGAGGACCTCTCTCCCCTCTCCTCCTTTTCTCCAAAACCTTAGATATACCATAACTATGGGATTCACAGGCAGACTGACAGAGGATGCCCAACTGTTGTTCATGTTTGGCATTGCCTCAGTTCTCCTCAGATCTGAGCTGCTTCCAATTTCAACTGCACTCATCACTGACTCCAGAAACTCCATCTTTGGTCGCCTCACCTGATAATCCAAATCTTCGCAAAGAGGTGTGTTTATACGCAAGTATATAAGAAAATGATCCATATAACTTCAGTCATGACCGTTATGGCAAAAAAAAAAAGAAAAATCAGCACTGACCAAAATACAAAACTGTAGGTTTCAAAAAGTTTCTCTTAAGACCTCAAAACCTGCTAAAACAGTATGACACATTAGTTAACCTGAAATGGACACACTATTTTAATGATTTACAAAAAAAAAAATTCAAACACGTTTGGGCAACATCCTTCCGGGATTCTTTGGTGCGCGAGTTGAATTTTCTTAAAGCAATATTCATCATAACGGATTCTACTCTAATGAGGATTCCAACCCCCCTACAGTGCTGAGCGCTTCACCAGAGTCAGCAATGAGCTTAATGCAATTAAGGCTGCAGCCGTCTCATTGAGCCTCTTCGACTTTGTGAGACCCAGTTTGCGCAGCTACTTCTCAAATGTGGACAAAGTCTGATAAGCAGAGGGCTCGGTGCTGGGGGCAGCTTCTTCGGAGCCTTGTGTGACTTGTTTCCACTTGAAATCTACTCTGTTTATCCAGCTGGATTTAGTGACTATTCCGAATCAGAGACTTGGACGTTTAATTTAATACTCCCGTTGTTTTTGAAAGGACCACAGTGTCATATTTGCCTCTGCAAAGTCAGGACAAACTAAGCTCGAGAGTGTGTTGCAGTGATATTGGACGCTCTTCCTCATCACCTGCATGTGCATCTATGGAGACACTGCAAAATGAGAAGCACACGTGAGGCCTTCGTCTTAAATTCAATTTAAAATGGTGCATTTATGAGGTTGTGAGAGATATCGTAGTAATGGCAGAAGGCTGTAGTGCTGTATCTGCATTGTGATGCTGCATTGTGATTCACCAGAAACCCCGACAGTGGCTCTGTTCCCTTTTTTTTTTTTTTTTGCCACATCACTGGCAGTGTTACCACCTTCCTTCCTCACAGGAGCCGGCTCCCCCTCACAGGCTCTCATTTGAACAGCTGAACATTGCCACCAAGTGGCCGGAAAAGCCATGATCCCAGTCATGCTGGCAGGAGGGTTAACAGCTCCAGATGCTTGCCATCAGTGCACCACAAGGGGAAGGCATTGCAGATGCAGGTGTCATGGCGGGGGTGGGAGGGTTGCGAGCAGAGGAGCGGGTGATGAACACAGAGCTTGGCTGCAGGCCGAGTATTTTTGATGAGCATGACATCAAATCAATCATTTCTTCATTAGTCTTACAAGACGAAAGGTGCTGCTCAAACAAATGGGCATTGCATGTAGATTGCATGTTGATTTTTCCTTATCGTAAAACAAAAAAAAAACCTCTTTCATTCATTTCTATCGCCGCTGAAAAGCAGATCTGCCAATATCTCGCAGCCATACAGCCCATCATGGTGCTAAGCATCGCAATCTCTTCTAATATGCACTCGACTACAGGCCTTTACCACGTGCTGAAGGGGAAAATGACATTTTCCCTCCAATGCATTTCAACTATCAGGCCTCGCATCTTCCCTCTCCTCACAATCAAGGTCGCACTGTGAGAGTGCTAACAATGTGTGGGGTTATTCTCCCCCCCCCCCCCTGCATTCATTACAATATAATTAGCTGCGATGCTATTCAATTTCCCTCATTTCAGACTTCTCAGATCAATATCACTCAGGCTGCCGACTAAATGGCTGCACTGCTCCCAGGGATTTTCTTTAAGGCTGAATGGGAAGTATCAATCATTGGACTAAAAGAGACACTGGAACGCTGGACTCAGTTATGACCACACACACTTGACGACGCGGTGGTGCAGCGGGATAGTCGGCGATATTTCAAAGAGGATATTACATTACGTGTCAGGTTTATGACACGGCTGCTGCTCCTTTTTTTCTTTATCCCTACTGACCACTGTCGAGGCACAGACACAAATCTGGACACCTCAGGACTCTCAGGACAAGAGGCCTGTGCGTTTGCTTCTGTGACTCCTTCGTTTGGTCAATTTCTCCTGGCGCTTCATTAACAATCAGCTCAGTTGAACACACACACACACAAAAAAAAGCAATAAATGTGAATTTCTTTGGCTATTTAGACGTGATGGATGTGGAGCGTCCTCGCCGGTAGAACGGGCCGCCACAGGAGGAGAATAAATCGCAGCTCCATAATCATGCGGTTAATGCCGGATGCATCTGTGCGAGCGGCCGAGGTCGATGGGCCAAGTTGCGAACACATCACCTCTGCAGTTCATCAGCTCACAGCTGCACCGGCACGTTACCACAAGAGAGCATTTAAGAGTATCACAGCACTCGATGAGATATGAGCAGATTCAAAGGGCTGGATAGAGCGAGATCAATGTCCTCTCGTTGGACTGGACATACAGAGTGGGAGTCAGGCAGTCGGGAGGCCCAGACTGGCTTCATCTCTGAGAGTAATTAAATGTGGCATTGACTCCGAGGCTCATCCGGGGCTAGTTATTAGCGTCTGCGATGGAATGCCACGAGACGCTGGATGACACGCAGGATGAAGGATTGAAAGAAGTGTGTGTTTGGTCAGTGCAGATTTGCATCTGGATGAGTCTTGTTTTGGGGCGTTTTTTTGAGGATGTGGTTGAATGTGGTTGAAAGATGGAGCCTGGACATTTGGGAATAATATTACACCAGGGATGGCTTTCATTTATGATGACGGATATAAAAATGAGAACATTTTCATACTGAATGAGGGCACTGATTGAATAATAGACAGAAGAGAGGATAATAGTATGTTAAATTTGGGTTTGTGTGCGGTTGGTGTAGTGGTTAGCACTCTTGCCTTTGCAGCAAGAAGACCCAGATTCGTGATCCGGTTGGAACAAAGGCCTTTCTGCATGGAGTTTACGCATAGTCTCAAAAACATGCAGATTTGGGGATTTAGGTATATTGGACACTCTAAAAAGGGAGTGTGAGAGCGAGTGGTTGTTTGTCTCGATGTGGCCCTGCGATGGACTGGCGATCTGACCCTCATGTGGAGGATAGAGCGGCAGAAGACGGATGTTTTGCGCGGTCACAGTGGCTCTGACTTTTCTCAGGGTAGTTCCCAAGGAGGGAGTAAACCAACAAGACGGAGAGAAACCAAAACACACACACACACAAGAAAGCAAGCGAGGAGCAAAACCGTGCGAGAACAGAACAGCTACTTCCAATCTCACAAAGACGAGACAAAACCTTGGCTTTCTTTCAGTAACATTCTTATTAGGTACAGAAATTCTTGAACAGAACAGAAAACTAATGTCTGGGGTCCACAAGAATGCAGCATGGACATCAGTCTCAAAGATTCATTCAAGGAACAACAAACAAACAAATATCCTTCTTCAGGCAGTGAGTGACACAGAAGGACTGGCAGCTGTTTCGCTTTTTATACAGAAAAATAAATACCAGCAGTGTGATAGTCTCATTCAATGACAAACCAGCAGGTAACACTATGGCACTCGAGGTCTGAATTCTCCACACACGGGCACAAAGTATCAGACCATTTTAGACCGTAAGCGTCGTCCTTTTCAGCTCTGGAACTTCCAAGACCTCACGTTTTAAATGAAAGAGAACTTGGCATGCGACATTAAAATAAGAAATGCTCAGTAAGAAGTCTGGAGTAGAGAATAGAGGCATGAAGGGGGAGAAGCATGCAGGATAAAAAAAAAAAAGAAACACTAAAAATTCAACTTGAACACAGATTCTCAGGATAATGGGTTTGCTGCTGTCGCACAAAAAGCCTCCAGTTTTAATGCAGGGCTCCAACTAATCATTATTTTCATTGTTGTACCGACTGATCCATCAATTATACTCTCAATGAATCAGTTAGTTTGGTTTATAAAACATTTTTCTGTCCACAAACCAAAAGATACCGAATATAAAATACAAAATATTCACTTTAAATATATTGTATTTAAGCTTTCCGGAGTGGGTTCTTCTTCGTGTGACAGCAGCGCGTCACCGTTTCTGCTACAAGGAGAGACCATCAGTGCACCGATACAAGACAGCACTGTATACTGAAAACATCACAACAGCAAGAACTATAGGACAGTTACTGATATTCAGGAAAACATGACAAAAATATGATGCTCATCAACGTCCCCCGACCCCACCGTCCCCCACAGTCGTTTTGCTCTTTGCAAAATGGTTGGTTTCGTCGCCGTCAACAGTATTATATACACGACATCAAAATTGGTCCACTGAAATGTATTTTCAAAAACAGGATGATGGACAATAACAAAGCAGAGATTCTCAGATGACGACGGAGGCTTAGTACGGGGGCGACAGGTTTACATTCTTGGCAATAACAGCACCTCTATTATGTTGTGACCAAAGAGTAGACGAGCGCTCCAGTCTGCAGAAAAGTGCTCAAATAGATAGATTCTACTGACTTTAAACATTTCATCAAGAAAATACAATATTGTGGATTAAACAATACATATAGTAACGTTAACACTTGGCTGGAATGCTATTGAAATGTAGAGATTTTTTTACACCACAAAGACATTCTGTGGAGTCGCTGTTGCAGTGTGTGTCCACTGTGTGGCACCATGTAGGTATCCTGGTTTTTGTGTTCAGTGCAGTGTCTCCTCACACACACACACGCACACACACACACACACACTCACGCACACTCACACACTGACACACTCTGCAGAACAGTCTGAGTCTGCAGCTCCCAGCAGTTGCTGATTTGGCCTCTTGCACACGAACCGTTGGAAGGATTTTTAAAATAGAGCGAGGTGGACACTGGCGCCGGCTCCTCCATGCAAAGAACACGTTCAGTTCACGGCTCCTGCAAGTATTGTCATAGGGTGAGAAATGCTGTACATACAGGGAAACAAGTGCTCAATGAAAATGGAATATAGTGGTGTGTATAATAGATGCGTGTCTTCTCGTACGGCAGCCCTGAAGCCCAACATTCACAATTTTTGGCACGTCTGTCGTAATTAAACCAAATTAGTAATGTGAATTAATTACAAATTAAAGCCTGATGGTTGGATAGACGATCACCTCAGGCATGTAAATACTATACTTTAGAGACTGTTGTGCATCTGAAAAACCTCCAAGAGCCTCGAGTATGTCGATCTGCCCTGAATAATAAAGATCTTCTTCATGAGAGTAGCTGTTATGCTTCCACCTTCTCGCCGTGTTTCTTGACTGGCAAATACCTTAATGAGCATATTGATATGGGGCTGCTCGATTAAAGGAAAAATGATAATCACGATTATTTGGGGCAAAATTTAACTTGAAACAAATGGAATTTATTGTGGGTAAAAATAAAGATAAAAAAAATAAAAAAAAAAATAAATAAAAGTGGCTTTGAACATGACATTTTTAATTACATTTTTGAATTTACCTTAAAATAACTAAATAAATTGTTGTAAATTGTATATCTAACTTTACTCATGCTGCGTGTTTAACCCCGGGGATTCCACTGAATGTCTGTGTTCTAGTTTTGCTGGCGGATGACGAGCGTAACAGGAAGTCAGACACTGTTACGACATTAAAGCGTAGTCTTCAGAATAAAAGCCCCCATTTTGTTTTGATTATTTTGTTTTTGTAATCGTTAGGGACCATAATCATTTTATTACAAATTGCAAACCTTGATATCATGCTCACGTTATATGACCTGCTTCACTAGAATGACTAGAAATAGCTTCAAATGTATAATACGCACCTTCAAAACTATCACACACACACAATCATACAAACTTTGTGTCAGGGAGAAGAGTATAGTTGAGGCTTTTCAAGAACACCAGGAGTAAACTCTGTGTCAGAGAGAAAATGAAACTGTGAAGTAAAAATGGGAAAAGTGATTATTTCTCTCACCTGGTTATAGGTGGACATCAAACACTCCTTCCTCCACTGTCTCTATATCCTCTTCAACAATGACTGTTGGACAAAAAGGAAAGTGAAGACATTTATCAAACAATTGGAAATAAAAAAACACTGATGAAATGTGCGGCATCTGTCTGTTCACCATTGCCTGACATCATTATTATTATTATAATAATATCTCGATATCAGAAGTTTCACACAGTGATACACAACAGAGGCAGGAGCGGCGTCACTTTCACTAATATCTGATGAAATCACTGCAGTGATGAGTCTTTTGACCAATTACAGTTTCAGTGCAAATGACGCCATTGTTTGCGAACACCTTCCAAATGTCACCACAGCATATGCTTGGAGGAAGACGAAAGCAAACCCTTCAAATAGCGGAGGTGTGGCCATGGCGACAAGAGCGGCTGAGAGCATGCTGCACATTATTTTTCTGGCAGAGAAAATCTTCTTTCTTCTTGGTTTTTTTTAAGAACACTGAGGAATCTGACAGTGTGCCTTTCCAAATATGTAGATTTCATACTGCCTTTAAATCACATCAAAGAGGAAAGATGTGTTTTGCAGGAATTAGAAAATGCTGTGTTGAAAAGTGCTTCACAGTTGCTCTTAATAGCAAACTCATGCACAAGATTGTTCTCATTATATCAGTCTTTAACTGGCAAATAGTAATCAGGATATCGTATTCTTCAATTTGACTTTTTATTGACGTTAATTTTAACTGATATTAAAGATATTAAAACATCATATAAGAAACACAACGAGATATCGACCGATACCTGTTTTTTTTTATAGCTGATACTGATGTTTGGAAACGAGTGATGTCATATTTTTGGCCCATATGCTTCAAATTTCTTGTTTTTTAATTTTTATTTAACCTTTTTTTAACCAAATCTCCTGTACAAGGGCGTCAGCAACACATGTCATATTAAATACAAGTTTAGAAAAACAATGACTACAAACAATAAATTAAAATAGACGATCATTTAGTCGTTTTCCTCCATCTGATCAAATTGAACACATTTCTAATTACAAATGATGCACAAAATGAGTAATACAAGAGACTACTAGTTGACATAAACACGTATGGTCTGTCTCAGTCGTCTCAAAACAATTATCTACATTAACTACATTATCATGTGCAAATATCAGTCTACTTTCAAAACACAGCACATTACAGGTAGTTTGAGAGTTCTAAAGTGAGGGGGCAGGGACTAAGAAGGCTCACTCACCTGTGTTCTGTAAGCTGGGCGGGGTGTTGGCAGGCGGAGGGAAGCTGTAGGATCTGGCCTGTAGAGCTGGCGGCGTCTCATGGCTGATGCTCTTGGTCCTCTTCCGGCATTCGACAGCCAGGCGGCTGCGGCAGGCCTTGTGGCAGTTCACCCCACAGGCTGCACCCACGGCGTCCACGTGGAGGGAGGAGGAGGAAGAGGAGGAGGAGGAGGAGGAGGAGGATGGCAGGCAGCAGCCGCAGGGAGAGGTGTCATATAAGGGGATGAAAGGAGGACGGTTGGGGTCGCAGGAGAGGGAGGGAGAGAGGGTGAGATCGGCGGAAGTGGACGGAAAAAATATTTATTGGGAGTGATGGGGAGAAAGGGAGGGCAAGTGGTGACAGGCAGACACACGTGCACTGGCACACACACACACACACACACATAGTGTGAAGCTGACCGTACCAATCAACAACTCTGTCAACCAGGGGGAGTCTAAGAGCAGAGGAGCAATGGGCCGTCCCGCAACACAGCAAGAAAACACGTACGTCAGAGTCAGACAAATTCACCAGTTGTTGTCCTTCAGATTTTGTTCTTTATATTTTTTTAAATCAGTCTGACACTGAATACGAAATGAAATGGCGAGACGGAGACTTCAGACGCTACCAAACTGACATTGGAAGGTGGCGGAGAGGGTGGCTTCATATTTATGGACAATTACAAGATCAGTATATACAATCCCACAGAGAATGTTTAGCAAACACATTGAGCTCGTCCTTTAAACACTCGTCCAAATACAGAGTTCTCAACATGGGTGATCCATTTTGATTACGTTGCTGCTGCTCTTTCTACCTCCCTGAGTACTGGATAACGAGGGTAATGGGGATGAATGGCTGTGGGGCTTTTTTTTCATTGACTTCTTCTGCACTCCTTAATGCACTGGAACGAGCCAGAACACTTCCATGCACCGTCGCGTGGACACAGGCGAGCGGAGGATTTAGGAGAAACTAGAGGGTACCAACGGCGGCAAATCTCATGATGGTGTCTGCCCTCAATTTGAATGTTTTAACTTAGTTTTCTCAACTGTCAGCATTCCTTAAAAATGAATAGAACACATTATAATAATATCACTTCATTTCACAATATCATATATCAATATTGACATTAAATCTTGACATTCTATCTACTCTTTGTCTGAGACTTGACGCTTCCAGTCAGTCTCAGATGTGAGCTTTTGACCTGCTGAAACTCTTTTCATGACTTCAAAGTCATTACATTTAAATTGTGTGATTTTACGTTTAATTAATAAGTATGTTTTTTTTGGAAGTACTGTACTTTGCTACGTTTTAAATCACATCCGCTACTGAGTAAAACTAAATGTTGAAATAAAAATAAACAAACTTCAGGGAATGATGAGGACAGGTGAAGTGACGCTAATTAAGGTCCCCGAGTGAGGGAATTAAAGCATTTGTGACCTTTGACCCATGTGGACCGATCCATTATGTGGATTTATTTATTTCATCAGCACATTCATTTCTAAAGCTTTGCCTTGAATTAAAAAACAAATCATGTGAGATTTGTGTCGCCTTGTCCTTTTGGCACGACATGACAAAAGAAGCCCAACCTTGACTACATTTTACACAAGCTACTTTTTTTACTTTAACTCGAGTAAATTTTTAGAGCAGTACTTTAACTTGTACTCTTTCCACCTCTGACGTAAAGTCTCTTTCTTTCATGACGTCACCAACCGCAGACTGAGATTCAGTGGCAGCGTCTGTGGAGCGACACAAAATGATATTCCGACTTTACCCTCGAAATTTCAAGTTTAATTTGTTGTGGGAAAAAAACCCAAAAACAAATGAGTGATTACACAGATATCGGCTTATTTTGCTCCTGTGAGCATTGCTAGTACCTGAATGCAGGACTTCACACGCCCAAAAGGGAAGTTAATGACTCCAGTAGCAATGTAACTCCAGTGTTTGATGACAATTTCCACACTATTTAATGAGCACGCACCAACCTGGGATGAACCCGAATATAGACGCTTTTTTTGTTTGAGCTATTATAGGGAGATGACACTGAAACACACAGACACTCAGCATGTTTACTGATTTGCTGAGCACTTGGCAGAGTCATGAAATGTTATCTGCCGAATTTCCGTCTCCCATTCACACGGCTACGCTCGGCCTATCAATCACTCCGGTGCTCCAGCAGATGGAGACGTGCGCGATTTGCATATTAAATTTGGCATCGTTTTTTTTTTTTTTTTAAAGTTGTCGCTCGACAGCTGGAGGGAAACATATGTAGAATTAGAGGGCTGAATATCCGCAGATTATCACTACTTAACTTCTAGCATCAGCAGAAGCAGCCAGTGGCAATATCCATGCAGGCAGGGAGGCAGAGGAAATGAAGTGTCTGTGTGTGTGTGTGTGTTTTCAAGCTAATGACCATGAGGAGGAGATAATGGGAGGTGCTGGAGGTTTTGTGCGCGCGTGTGTGTACATTTGTGAGATGAACCAGCTCCTTCAAACTCACAACGACTGGGAATCCTGAGAGTGTAAATATTGGAGTGTTGTAGTCTCAGCTTTCCCGAGCTGGTGTTTGATAAGGTTTCTGTGTTGATGACATTAAATCAGCTGCTTCCACTGAGTGGATCTTTATCTGCGAGTGTGTGTGTGTGTGTGTCTGTGTGTGTGTGTGTATACACTGGGAATCGAATGAATCACTAATTCTTTGAAGGTTACACACATCTGGGTGGAACATGCACATCTGTGCAGCAGATGTGGACACTCAGACGATGATCCCTTACCTTTACACTTGTAGCCCTGCTTGTAAAAGCCCCATATCTGCAAATGGAAGGAAAGAGAAGGTCAGTGTGGGTGAGTGTTAATTAGGAAGAGATTATAGCGCCATTTTCCGACAAAGAAAGCTGTGGTCATTATAGAACCTTTGATATCTCGGCCGAGTTATGGTTCGTCTGCTTTTATCTGTTTGTTTGCTAACTGATACGATTTTATTAACCTCGATGAGGCCTTTTTTAACCTCGCAAGATAGGGGAGTAGATAAACTGACATTGTGGGAATCGGAGGAACCTTTATTACGCAAGGAATGGAGGCTTTTTTTGGCAACCCGGAATTCAGTTTTTGACAAGGCAATGGGTTCTAAATATAAGGAATGAAGCAAATCTGTCACATACCTAATAACTATCAAAATAACACATTTTAGCAATGGTGGCAGCAACATAGTGTCATACCTTTTTTTTTTTTTTTGTCTCCCTTACAGACAAGTGAGCGCCACCAAACACAGCAAGCAGGTTTTTTCCAAATTCTATTAAAAGACCTCATGCATAACCTCCTACACCTCACTCATTTGCTTAAATTTGCACCCGTTATTATAACATCCTCTGCTTATTTCAAGACGTACTGTGCTCCTGTTGTCTCTCTTCCAATAATTGCTATAATTAATGCCGTGATTTATGCCCAAAAAAAAAAAAACACAAAAAGTTCAACTATATCATTTCGTCTAACTATAAATATCACATATACACATCGTTGCCAACTCTTAATGACGCTATATGTTACTTTCTTACTTCCCGGACTAGCTATTAGTTTCTGCTCATTTCACTTTAGTGTGAAAATCAGCCTGTAGCTGATCAAAAACACAACGTGGTTAAAGAGGGACTGCTGCTTGTTGCAGCTGACGTACAGTATTAGTTATCGCAGGTAAATCTTCAAGCTGAAGAGTAGAAAAGTGACACTGGCAATTGAACTCCGGATGATCCGGAAGTTCACAGTGAATTGACGGCGTCAAGTGTATTTGCAGAAGCTTTTCCTGCCACCATGGCGTTGTAAACAATGCAAGTCACGTGACGTCCGGTGCTCAGTTGATGCCAAGGACGGTAAGCAAATGGAAAAGAAAACAGCACAATGAAAGAGAGAGAGAGATGCTGGGGGTGGTTGGGGCAGAGGAAGAGCAAAGGGGGGGGAAAAAGATGAGGTTGGTCAGGACACAGAGGGAGGTGGGGGCCCTCCCCCCAACATCAAGCAGGACACAGGGACCACACAGACAGTGGGGGAACAATGACATGAAAGTGCCGAGCTGGAGATCACACACGGCACTGGCACATCTGAGGAGGCACAAAATATCCTGACCTCTGCACACACACACACGCACACACAAACCGACATGTATGCAACACAAACATACATACATAAATACAGTCATTTGAGACACACAGATGTAGGTGCGCGGCCGGATGCTTTTACAACAAGAGGAATCTAAACATAACTACTGTAGACGCACCTTTGCTGCCCGTCAACAGTGTGAAAACACAATGCACGGCAAACAGGAACTGAAAATGTGTTGCTTTTCCGCAGACAACTAATGACAGACTATTCCTGTGGCCAACAACATGCTAAGACTCAAATCAAATCCCTCACTGCAGCATACATGACACAAACCAGATCATGGTGATCATGGACGAGGCTAACACGATTTGGACACGACTTGACATAAGACAGTGCCGTCGTCTACAGTACCTTATTAACCTGCCCGAGCTGTGCAAGTCCACTGTGCCACTTCATAGCTTCATTTATGGTCAAGTTTGTCCGCGTTTGAAAGTGAAAAAACAAACAACCAAAACTGGTATTGATCATTAGCCAAGAGGAACTCTGACTAAGCGCGACTGTGAAAGTGGGTCACAGCTTTTCTGTCCTTCTTCAAGGATGTTCGACATTTAAGAGTGAGACTGCCGACTGTAATAAACAAAGCTCAGGGTCAGTGACCTCCTATGGTGTTGTTCTTTGTTTGCACACAACTCCAAAAAGTGAAACGCACACAATGTCCACAAAACAAAAGAAACCCTTGCGTTGAGTACAGTCAGCGTAAAAGGCTTAATCTAAGGCCACAAAAACCAAACAATTTTTTTTCTTAAAGCAATTACACACTTATATAAACGTACTTACGGGCAGTATATTCAAGTTCTGCCAATAAACCCTCCTAAATGTTACACACTGGACTTTTAAGAGGTGCATTATCTCATACTCCTTCACAACCAAAATGCAATACATGCATAAGAGAAAGCTTTCTGCACTTGGCAGCTAAATAGAATCATTAGTCGTAATTATGTAAAGTAAAAAAAAAAGGAAACGTTTTATAGGTTTTGTATTGATCGGTTTGCCTTCACCGGCCACGAAGAGATCGTTTGCTGCTGCGTTTGTTTTTTTTCGTGCATTTCTCACTCACTGTACGATACGCTCAAGACATAACAACAGATGAGTTTCCATTCACTCCTCCCTTTCCAATTCAGATTACGTCAAAACAAACCCTGAGGAGGCGTCTGTGTCACACTCCGCAGTCTCTCATGTTAAATTGCTCTCAGCCTGTAGCTAAGCACTTGTCGGTTCCTCCTGAGACGCAAAAAAATTACACGCATCCGCGTGCCATTAATTAGGAGGTGGGGGGGGGGGGGAGGCCAAAAGGTGACTGCAGGCAAAGCAAGCGGAAGATTATTAGGATCCATGTGAGACACTGGAGGTGAGTGAACTCTGCAGTGTTTACAGAGAGGGGGGGGGGGGGGGGTTGTACAGCGTGTTTGAGACAAGTGCTGAAAAATGAACTGCGGGAAAATATTGTTTTTAGCCAGGGAGCCAAGAGGAAAGCACAGAGCGGGCATACTGTATGAGGAAGTGGCTGGTGTATCTACCCCTGACACACACACACACACACACAGGGAAGAATAGTCCTTATCTCTCCCCGCTCGCTATTCCAAGTTTCCCCTCATGATGCTTGAGTGTCCTCAGGGGAATAGATGCGAGTCCGTGTCTAAAGTCCTACTCAGTATTTTGAGTGTTAATGTAAATCTCTACCTGCGGTGTAGTCTACGTACAACACATCTCTCTTATGGAGCGTTACTATGTCTCTCTGGTTGTGTATGAAGTGCAGAGCAATGAATGGGACGTCACCATGAGGGCCCCATTCCTGCTCTCATTATGGATGAGTGCTGACTCACTGTCTGAGTCTAAATAACACAGAGCTCCTTAGACGGGGGACTTCAGGGAATGTTAAGGGCCAGAGGACACACACACACACACACACACACAGATACAAGACTGCAACAGCGAAGGGTTATCATCCAGCCCAATTACCTTCCTCCCATATTTCCCAGAATGCATCTTCAGCAGTGTGCAGCTCTACCTCAAAGTAATTGGCATTGCCCTGACCTGACAGGAGGAACAGGCGAGGGGGCGGGGCTATCGCATGCTACCAGCGACTGCCGAGACCCATAATGTAGTGCAGACACGAGTAATGTATATACAGCTGCATTATTATGGAACAGCAGGGTGAACATAGCAGACCTTTGACCTTCTGTAAAGAAACCAAGACATGTGCCATCGATTGAGACTCGCGAGGAAATCAATGCATTCGAAAGAGACATAAGCAAACAGAACAGAGATCAATATTTAAGGCCTTCCCATGAGCCACGGGAGGGTTTGTAATACAGTACATACAGATCCGACCCAGTTTTCTCAATGACTCACAAAGCCAGCGCAGTGCTCACAGAATGTGGGCTTGACGTAGGTGGCCTCGGCGAAGGTGTGGATGAAACCCATCTTGCAGTTCAGCAGAGAGCTGGCTTTCATGAAGTAATCGATCATCTCCTCTCTGCTGATTTTGCCGTCTCTGCGTGAGGAAGCAGGTGACAAGAGAGGGACGTGTGAGTTTTCACTCTTGGTTTTATTAACAAATGTGCAAAAAAAAATAAAAATTCTTACTGGTTCTTGTCCAGCTCTCCAAACTTGCTGAGGTAAGGGAAGTTGTTCCGGATTGCTTCGAATTCCTCCCTGGATATGTGGCCGTCGCCGTCAGCGTCAAAGTTTTTGAAGACAGACTTAAAGCCAGTGGGAGCCACGGGTTAGTTTCAGTGATAATAACAAAAGGACTATAAAGGAATATCGAATGGATCAAAAAATAGCTTTCATTTCCAAATGTTCTAATGGGCTCTGGCAGGATTCCAGCAGCTCGGATCGATAAAACATTTTTAACCCCAAAATCCGATTGCAGAAAAGATTACAGCCAAGAGTGTCTCACAGTTAAACAGTAAAACAAATAACTGCTACTTCATTTTTATGGTCAGCATCACAGTGGTCCCCAGATATTACGCAACTCACCTCCACCATCTTCTCTATGTGTTTCTTGATGATGGTCGGGTCAGCGTTGGGCTTCACTGACACGGCCCACTCGTCGATCATTGTAGGCTTGGGATCAGGCGCCGGCCCGGGGCTGGAGTTCTGCTACAGCCAAGGAGAAACCAAAAGGCAGTGAGATCGATATCAATACACAAAGGAAGCGAGTGTCATCTTACAAAGAAGAGGGGGACAAGGCTAAAGGTTATGACAAAATGTCAGGAGGGAATGAAAATAAAGATTTCCAATATCCCCTATTATTGGTCAATATACATTGTGTACATTTTATACAGTGGGTCAGACCGGTTTAAAATGTTTAGCAATAATGTTAGGCCGAAATAAGGATGATAAATGATCTAAACACATTCACAGCAGGTGATGGTGGCTTGGGGGCGGTGTCAAAACATGATATACTGCGTGGTTCTCTTTTTAAGGATGATTTAATAAACATTTTTCTCACCCAGAGTCGTGATATTTGCACATGTGCCTGGTGAGCACAAACTGCTAAAAGAAGCAACTGCCAATTAAAACCCTTAAAAAGTAAATCCAGGGTTTCGAAAAGTCATTTTGCAGATTCACATGAAGCATGCTCATTTGAAGGCTCACATTGGGCCGAGTTTCCTGTTTACATTTCATCTTGTTTTCTTCCAGCTAAATGTAGCCGCTGCTAATGTGCACTGTTTTTGGAAATATGACATGTATTATTCAATTAGGGTTTAAAGAGGAAAAGAAAATCCCAATTGTTGATATTAAAAGGATCACAATAGCTGTATCAGCACCAACTGTGATACAATCTGACCGTGGCAGCTTGAGAAAGCAGGTGACACAGCTTCAGATGAGGGCAGAGAAAATCAGAAACATCCATCAAATCAAGACAGGAGGAGAGCGGTCTCACTGTCAGAGCAAACAGCAAGGATCTGGGAGCTGCTCACCACTGGCTTTCGTGGTTCTCTCTGCAGAGACATCTGGTAAATCTCCTCCTCTGTGTGGTACTGGTCCAGAGAGACCTGCACAGGCCAGAACACATCAAGTCACTGACTATTTTCGATCTCTGTGACACGTTAAATTAGATATTTGTCTCTACGAAACAAAATAACAGAGAGTTAAAACACGTCTTATAAAGCAAACAGGAAGGAAAACATATGAAGAACATTTCATGTGAACACACAGGCTTCCATTTGCTCCTCTAATTAGGCAGCAAACAGAAAATCAGATAAACACAGAGAAAACCTAAACAGGACTGAAAGACAGAAAGTCACGACACGTAAGACTGGACGGACGAACTAAAGAGCACAAACTGCAAGCGTGGAGACTAAATCCACAAATGGACGGAAGAAAGAGCTGGACACAGGTGAAATACATCAGGGTGAGGCAGGCAGACAAGAGCAGGAAAACCCCAGACAAAGACAGGAAGTAAAATACCAAAAAAGACACATAGGGTAAGTAGCTTCAAAGTAAAACAGGAAATGATAACAGATAGAGTTCAAACAAAGAGTCACATGATCAAAATGTGTTTTTTTTTAAGATAATAACCATGGAATATATCCTTGTTTCATCCTCAGCATCCATTCTCACCAGTGAATAAACACAGTCCTGTACAGTGAGGCACGAGGGGGCCAGTCAAGTGAAAATAAGTCCATCTTTTTTTGGAACAAAGCAATTTTTTCAGTCGGGGCGGGTGATAAAAATATTTGTGATGATAGATAGTTCAGAGAATTTCAAAATAAAAGTGTCTGTGTGGACATAGAACGATAACATAGTTCACAATCAAATGTATTTATGCTTTAAAATGTATCTATGACTTACCATAAATGCATTAAAATAAACCAAAAAAACTCTATCTAAGCTAAATCTCTATCAGAATACGTTTAATTTAAATGACTTTCTTTGCGCGTGATCGTTTACATTTGTACTCTTTTCACGTGTCCCACACAAAGCGTGCTCCCACTCACGTGTGCTTATTATAGGACTCGTTAAGTAGAGGTGAGCGAGAGCAGCGTCTAATTTCCACTACAGTCGTTTCCTCGGTTTCTTACTGTAATGATGTTTCCTGTGAGTTGAAGATGCAAAAAGAAAAATACTCGTTTATCTTGTTTGGCCTTTGCTATGCAGTGAAATCATTCAGGGAGATTAAACAAAGCCTTTCATGTGAAACGCTAGTGAAAGGAAGGTAATTGTTTTTAAATCTATATGCGGTTTGCTTATTTTAGCCCTCAACACAGGCTATAAAAACAGTTTTTTTTATTACTTTTGAAGGACTTATCGGCTCTCTTGCCCCTGCTGTGTGCCGAGTATTACTCAAGCTGCATCAACTCCAATAAGCACTGCCATAAGATAATTGAGTATTGACTCTGTCCGGCAAACTTCCCCCGGTGCCCCTCGGCTCCGAAAAACCTGTCAAGTTGTTTTCTCTCATTTGCACCAACCAGCTGCAATCTCACACAAACACCTGCAGCCATGCCGGGTAACGGATCTCCCGGGATGGCTTAAACCCCGGGAAACTGCTGCTCACGTATTCAGAGAAGCCGCATCTGCATCTGCCACAGAATTACTGATGCCGAAACACAACCCTGGGCTTCACGCCGAGGCACAAATGTTTCCACTTTCACAGCTCCCGACGAGATATAAGATGAAGAGGCAGCGCGTGATTCTGCCGCAGGAAGTCCTGATGATTTACTTGAGCTGCACTAAACTGTTGATTCAAACTAAACTCTTCCCCCTTTAAATAATAAAACACCAGTGATATCGTTTCACACTTCAAGCGTGCATATAATTCATGAGGAATTACATCACATTACTTTCCCCGTTATTGTCTGCTTTATTTCAATGGCGAGTTTCCATCAAGCAAGTGAAACAGACATGAAAACACATGATATTTTTTCTTTAAGACGATAAATGCCATCTATTTATGACCAAAACACATGATATTTTTCCTTTAAGACGATAAATGCCATCTATTTATGACCATCAGCAGTTTGCACGTTATCGTGACCTGGGTATGACTTATAAATACTGGCTTAAACAGAAGTGGACAACTTGTACTGTCAAATTCTAAGTGATTATGACATGATTTAATTCACAATCATAAATACTATAATCTAACGAAATAATCTATACAGTAACTGCAGTGAAAATATGACGCAACAGGGTTCATTATTTGTCTCGTCATTTACGCAATCTTCACACGATCACGGTTTTAATACAAACACATGAAACACTGGCTCTTCTCACCCAACTGTATCTATTTAGGACATGTGAATAAACATGCATTCATTATTTTCGGTTCCAAACCGTCTCAAGTCCCCGTCTCAAGTCCCTGTCTGTCCCCGGTGCAGTTTTTCTGACTGTGAGCCAATCAAAACACAGAACAACAAAGTAGGTGTAACAGGCTGTTTGTCCCGCTTTAAACATTTTTCATCCCACTTCACTGCTGTCTGGGTTTTTTTTTTGGAGATTGCCTGGAACACACTGTTCTTTGAGCGGTACATCTTCCTTAAATTCAAGCCAAACGCTCAGTCTGGACTCGGCACAAACACATTCAGGTCAGTCAGCTCTTTTAGCACGTACCGTGAGCAGGTTGAGCAGATCCGTGTTGGCATCGACGTGAGGAGGCGTCGTCTGGATGAGCGCCAGCTCTTGGAGGATGGCGTACAGCTGCTGCGTCTTGGCCAGGTTCACCCGGGTCTTCTCTTTGTCCACCCAGTCCGGCAGGGCCACGTGCACGGCTATCAGGTCTTTCAGGTGCACCCCGAGAATGGGGAAACGGAAGCCCGAGCACTCCGAGAAGCGCTTGCGGTACTGGCTGTAGTTCCCGCACGACGTCACCAGTTCAATGAGGTTGTTAAAAACCTGATTGCGGGCGAAAGATTAAGAGGAGAGGATGGACACGGTGGAACGAGATGAGAAACAGACAGCGTGCATGTCTGAGGAGAGATTTGTTTAGAGGAATCGAGAACATTCTGGAAAACTTGACTCCAGATGGACTACATAACAGGCAAGACACTTGAACTTGTCCAACTGTTTAACTTCCCCCGTCATACGGCTCAAATAGTTGCTCAAAAAAAAGAAAAAAACACTGTGTAGGAGTTCTAGAGGAGGTTATTTATCACAACCATGTGCAGTGGACATTGCCTAGCTGAGCTGTGCGTGCCAGAAATGCTGTAAATCAGTGGCAGGTTGGAGAGAACAGGAGCGACGGCCTCACCTTGTTGGTCTCGGCGCTGATGTGGCCCTGCGTGTCTTTGAGGCGGGAGATGGAGCTGTTGCTGAGGCCGCCCACCACCGCCATCAGGGTGTTGAAGTTCTGCAACTGCAGCAGTTTCTGTGAAACAAAAATAAAAAAGTAGAGTTGTGCGTTTCCAAAACTAACTAAAACTAACTGAAATTGTAGCGAAAATTTGCTTAGTTAGTTGTCTTTGTAAATGTATTTAATACATGAACGTTTGGGTTCACATGTAAAGTAGTGTACTTTGTTTCTATAGCCCTTTACAACAACCCACAGGATACACATCAGTAACGACAGACGGTAAAAACAAAATCATGAAACATTAATCAAAGCATGAAAATACTAATTAAAAACACACAAGAATAAAAAGTGAACTAAAAGAAGGAAAACTGTCACCACTCTACTGGGTTTTAAAAGCCACTCCTGGCCCACAATCAATGTGATTTCTAGTTTCTTGTAGACTGTTATGTTTTTATTCAGACGTTTAAAATGGCATCTTTTGTTGGGTTTTTATGACACACAGTACTTATTATGAACTTTTTGAATCTGCCCCTGGCAAATTACAAAAAAACTAAAACCCGTTCTAAAAAAAAATAATTAAAACTAACTCATTTAAAAAACCAGAAGTCAAAACCAAACAACTAAAATGTCAAAACTATTATAACCTCATCTCCCACTGCATTCAACAGCAAATTTGAAAACTTGAGAAATGTGAAATGTATCTCTCTTTAGTGTTTGTCTGCTTGTCATTCTCTGCACACAAGAAAGTTTAAAAACAGAACTGTCTGGATTATTCAACTTTCACTGAGGAGAAAGTTGAAGACATTACGCCACTCTAAAAACGAAGAGTCAGAAAGGTAATGAAAACCAAGAGGAAATAAAAAAGTGTGAAGAAGGTAAAGCCGGAGACTCTTGGAGAAAATCCGAGTAGCTGCGTTATTACTGAATGTTCTGACCCGTCTATGTTAAAGTCGGGCTAACTCGTTGTGAATGGCACTCCGCAGGGCGCCACACTGCCCTTCAGCTCGCTCTGCATCTCAGTGAAAATCAATGCGGTTGCAGCTGGGTGGGAGGGCTGCCGGAGGGGATCATTTGATTTAGCTCAAACACTCTTTGGAATCAATTGGCAAAGCAGTGAGGAAGGTAGGCGAGGATTTCCAGAGCAGATGTCAGCAGTGGCACTGCTCGTTTATGTGGCCATCAGAGAGGCCTGGGGAAGAGTTTCACTGTCAGCATTCAGCGGTTTCAGCCAGGTGTACAATATATCAGCGCAAGGAAAGGGCGAGGAGATCCAGATCACCCTCGTGCTGTCTGTTATCAAAGCTATAAGGCAGAGGCACATATTTTGGGCAATGAAGTAGACCGTGCATGTGTCATTTCTGCATTTTAAATTGTCATTTCAGTCAGAAAATACATATAAAAAAGAAAAAAAAAACATGATTCATTTGTGAAGTGGGAAATGAGACATATTCAGGGCACCCTGAGGGAAGCTTTGGGAAATGTCGAGGCAACCTTTTGTGCCGCCCCGGAATACATTTGAAATCGGCGTGAGTTTGATTTCTGTCCCCGCATGAGCGCACACTGGGCTTCATCTCCGGATACCAAAGTCTGCAGCAGCGCAAATTGGACAGAAATTAGCAAGAGGGTCTCCAGCCGAGATGATGAATCCGTCTGTGTGGCGGCGCATTCTCTTGACATGACTATGGGATCATTCGATGTTCAGTATCAAGAAGAGTGAAACAGTCAGGAGAGCACAGTCCTGACAAGAGCCCCGCTGCGGTGTCGGACCACTGGTGTATTCTGAGGGACGGGGTGCAGAAACCTGCTGAGAGTCTGCTAAATAAACGATGAGCGCTCCAACCCACATAAAGTGGCAAATGGGAAATGAGAGCAGTCAAGAGAAATCTCACTGATGAAAAGAACCCCAAAGCAGACGCACTATTAGAAGAGAGGTTGCATTTGCAGGGATTTCCGTTTCTGCACTCTCTATGGTCAACTTCATCTCCCTCGCAGAGTGAGTCATATAGGCTTTGGCCCAGCTCACCTGGCAGACCAAAGCAATCACATCAAAGTGAAATGATATGAAGTACGGTGAAGCCCAGGATGCCATTTAGAGGGATGTTTTTGTAGTGAAAGGGCGACAGTCTCCACACTCTGCAGGGAACCATGTAAGGTAGCTTTGTTTAAGAGGCATTGGAGGCAAAACAAAACAAAAACAAACAAAAAAACCTTAATTAAATTAAGATTAGGGATACAGTCATGCAATGCTCTGTAGATGACTGTGTATGATTTCTGTCTGAATGTGTGGCAATGAAAGGACACGTGTAAATTATACTGTAGTTCAAGATACTGAGGTCATTTCTGTGATAAAGTGCATCATTTAATTATTTCTGGTCATCAGGAAGTGTCCATAATGTAAAGTGAACTTTTTAACTCGCTCTTTTTTACCTCTTGAGACAATTTTACAACCCCCACAGTAGCTAACAATGCAAAAACTGCCTCATCACAAAGGGGTTTTTCAGTCATTACTGGAGCTGACTGCAGCATAGCCTGTATGCATCTTAACAATTAATACCTTCAAAGCCTTTTTAAATTAAATTCACTTTTTTTTGTTCCATCCAATTGCAAATGATGGTGTCTATCATGTGTGCAGTGCACGCACTAGACTTTTCTCTCCTTGTCTCACCATCTCATGCTTTAATCTCCAATTCACTGTTTAACACATTTCCTCTGCTCTTTATCTTTGGCTCCAGACAATAATCTCCTGTCAGTCTTCACTGTGAGGCCCAACAACAACAGCAACAACAACAACAACAACCCTCTGTCTTCAAACCCTCGCAGTAAACAGGCATCGAGAGCCCGGCAGACAAACCTGTGCCACCCTGATGAAGTGGGCGATGACGGCGGCTCTCTGTGGGGCTGTGGGTTTGCTGAGCACCATGAGCTGAATCCACTGGGAAACGCTGTTGAAGAGCGTGATGAAGCGCTCCAGGATGGGGTTATCCACCGTGCAGCCGTGCATCACAAAGCTGTGGTAGTCCTGAAACTAAAAGGACATTTGAAATTTAATTACATTTCCACAGAGTCATTTGGCAGACATTTTGATACAAAGTGACTTATAAGTTAGAATAAGATACGCTACCGGCAGAGCCATCAGGAGCCACTTAATAGTCTTGTCCAGGGTCCATTTAATGTGTAAAAAAAGCAGACCTGGGTATCAAACCCACAACCTCCTGGCTGAAAGACAACGTGCTCTACCACCATTTTTTTATAAATTATTAAAGCCACAAATATGTTGCGGTTTACTGGTTGGTTTGGGGAGGAGAGACAAAATTATAAGACCAAGTAAATTTGGGTTTGGTTGATTGGTTGTTTGGTTGGTTGGTTGATTGGATGGTTGGTTGGTTGGTTGGTTGGTTGGTTGGTTGGTTGTTTGGTTGGTTGGTTGGTTGGTTGGATGGTTGGTTGGTTGGTTGGTTGGGTGGTTGATTGGATGGTTGGTTGGTTGGTTGATTGGATGGTTGGTTGGTTGGCTGATTGGTTAGATGGTTGGTTGATTGGATAGTTGGTTGATTGCATGGTTGGTTGGTTGGTTGGTTGGATGGATGGATGGTTGGTTGGTTGGTTGGTTGGTTGGTTTATCGCTCATTGTTTGATTAATTGATCTATTTTGTAGGTGCATTTCCTTACAGAAATAAAGCATTTTAATGGAGCACATTTGCGATGACAGTAGCGCAGTGGTTGAGCGAGTAGCCTTTCAAGTCAAAGGTAATGGGTTAGATTCCCGGCTCTGCTAGTCTACATGCCAACGTGTCCTTGGGCAAGACACTTAACCCCACGTTTGTGTGAATGGGTATGAAATGTGGGAATGGCAAAACTGTAGTGTAAAGCAGCTTTGAGTTGTCCCCAGGACTAGAAAACACGATATATATATATATATATATATACATATATATAAAAACACAAAAATCATTTACAGTGGAAACAGTTTTGAGCACATAAAGGAGGATGTTATCACATGACTGGAACATCCCTCCCTCCCACCCCGCATTTTTCTGCACTGGAAATTACCTGATGAGGAAATCACAACATTGTTCCACCGTATATCATGAGCGATTTGTGGTTTTCATTTACAGTATCGAGTTGCAGCTTCTTATCCTTCTGTGGTGCCTGTCTCTCCAATATTCCCTTAAACAAATCTGTTCAACTTTGTGATACATTTTAATCAAACATAACACTGATTTATTCGGTTGTTATTTTTCTCTCCCGTTTCTGTTTACTAGTAAATGACAGTAATTTGCCTTTGTCTCGTGTATAAATGTCCTTGTCGAGCCATGTATTTCTATTTATTGTAGCTTCTTCTGTTTCATACTGGATCTGAGTATGTTTCTGAGCACAGACAAAGCACAGACAAACATCCACTGCCCACATCTTGGCACCAACACTATAATAGTTGAATAAATTATCTAAAAAAAAAAAAGAAAGAAAGAAAAAGAGGTCCACCATTTAAATCAGCACAAACCCAGTCATTGTCTTTGCTTCCCACAATAAGACTCAAAGAGCAAAATGTTTTCAGACAATAATAATAATAATTACTGGCAGGAAGCAATGTCTCTATCTGTCAATTAACTTAAATTGCTTAGCAACTATAAAGTGCTTCTAAAAGTAGAGTAGAAATATAATTAAGTGTGATTCAAAGAACTGGTAAATGCTGTAAACATCACAGGCTGCGATCAAACTAACCAGGATCTTGCAGAAGGATTTGTACTCGAGGAAGGTCAGGTGCTCTGCCAGCTCGCAGGAGTCGAGGTGGTCAAAGAGGAGGGACATTTTCCTCTTTTTGGACACCGACGGAACACGCTGCGTCACCTGCCGTTTCCATTTATACGAAGGCCTGTGAAAAAAACCATTTCTTTTACGGAGAGCATATGATGAGCTAATTTTCTACAAGTTAACAGCTGATAGATAACTGAATCAGAGCTGTCTTTGCAGCCCCTGACATTTCTTTATTCTTTTATTTTTTTTATTTTTTTTCTGGCATGCTAATAAACATGAGATCAGAGTCTGCAACATCACACTTTGCAGCTGCCAGTGATATGCCAGTTAGGGGCAATTAGCCATGACTTGTGTTTTATACATGCACTGCGTCGATGTAAGCTGCAGTGCATGCGGTTTTAAAGCAAGGCTTTAACAAAATGTCCCTGTAAGACATAAAGCAGCAACAAACTATACGAACGATTTCTGTTTCCTACGTGAAAACTGAAAGGAGGTCACACAGTGGTGGCTTTTATGGCGAGGGAGGAAGTCACGGACCCTGCGCAGCACAGCCGTGTTTGAGAAACAGGCGACACAAATGAGTACGCTGGCATAAACACCCGTGCACAGAAGCATTCATTCCCACTGGTGACAATGCACAGCTCTCACTCACACACTGTCGAGGTCAATGAGCTGACTCTGACGCTCGTTGCCCTCAGTGGTCAAGAGGTCTTTATAGTCTTTGATCTGGTCTGCCAGCTCCGAGTTCAGATTGAACTCTGCTGGAAACTCGGAGATCCAGTACCTGCAAGGCAGAACAAAGGGGTTCACAGAAAGAGAGAGAGAGAGAGAGATGATGATGATGATATAACAGAGTGAGAAATCTACCACATGATAGACTTGTCCTCAATGGTAATGTGTCTTTTTGTGACTGTTCTTCAAAACGCTTGAATGCACAAATAAAGTAAGAAGACAAGGAGAGAGGAAATGACTAGGAAACAAATGCACTGTTAACAGCAGAGTCCATTACTTTACAAGGTGGCATATTCTTGTTCGGCGCTCGGCAGTGCAGCTCTCCTCTTGGGACCTGATCCGCCAGTCAAGGTGAAACCTTGCAACATTTTTTAAAAAGTTTTTCTAAGAAACAAAAGCAACTGTTTCCTCTTCCTGTCAGACCGCAAACTCTCGAATGTCACTAAGAGAAGGAAGAGCTGAGGTTGCTGAGGTGCTTGTCCATGACAGGATTAAAAGTGTGCAAGTGTGAATGAGGAGAAAAATAAAATATTCATCGACAAACACACGGTGATAAGTTCTTGGCGAACACAGTGCAAAGGTGAAGGATACTTGAGCACCAGCTTCTTGGCCATGTCAGTGGAAGGGATGTACCAAGGGTGCATCATGAGGAACATACGGACCAAGGGAGTGTCCTTCAAACAGCCCTTCTCATCTGAAACACAGAACAAGAGTGCCATGTGTTATTTGTTTCATTTACTTGGGAATAAAGCAATTTATTTAGAACAAATGTCAATTTTCATAAAAAAAAAAAAACAACCAACCAAAGGCTTGGATGCACGATTCCACCAGCGCGTCCACTGTGGCCAACTGCTCCGACGACGTGGACTCCATTGTTCCTCTGCTCTCTTGTTCTTTTTCTTTCCACTCCTTGTGTGATTTGACGCTCACTGACCAAAAGAGGAGATAACAGAAGAAAAAAAAAGAAAGCATCAAAGGCGAGCAAAGGAGAGGGGATTGTGCAAATGAGCGAGAGGGAAATTCACAGTGTCGATCCCACGTTCCACGTTTGGAACAGTAATGTGGCCACCTGCTTTGCATACAGCTCCTCACTGTGAGTGAGAGTGAGGTTGTCAGGGGCTGTTGACATTTAGCTGGTGTGGAGGTATTTGCTGTAATATTTTAATTGCGATATATGCGTTGGAATGTTATTCCCGTGCTGATATGATCGTGTGGGTTTTACAATACAAACCCATCTGGAGTCCAGAAAAGCCTTTTGCCAAAAAAGTAACCTGTGCCCTCCACAGCAACTCATGTTTTTAGATTTATTCGACAAAAATCACAACAGAAAAAGTGCACATATATCCACTGATCGACTCTTATCGCGTCTGAACGGGGTCAGGAAAACCGCAAACCTTTAGTGAACTTCCCCTCCAGCAATCAACCCGATCCCCTTAAAGCGACAGGTGCTCATTTTTTTTTCTATCCCACAAGAAACAAATGGTGACGTTTTAAATGAAATACCGATGCTTCAGTGCTACAAATACACTGCAAATATTAGTTAAATAATAATTAGGACCTTAACCTGACACTTAAATGCAGCTAAATCATTGATCATTGATGAATCCATCATAAACTGATACCATTATGAAATACATACATTTTTCATATTGCACCTACAGATATTTTAATTGGTAATAATGAATTATGGGTCCAATATTCAGTGGCAAGATATTTGAGTTAAAGTCGTATGGCGAGGGGTTTGGGCATTGTAAAAGTAAATATCATATATACGTATATGCATTATGTATAATCTTCCCAATCTCTGACCCATCTGCACTCAACTGCTTCCCAGCACAGGGGGCACACAACGCACAGTCCCAAACGATCACTTTATGCTCTGCCATTACATTCATTCCACATAAGACACAATAAAAAACATATAAACATTTTACGCACGGAACATAAAATTTGCCATTTTCGGTTTTGACTGTATGGCAGTGCATAAAAACCTGAATGTAGCTTACTCTTCAACCAGCTGCAACCTTCACATGCTTCTTAATATGTCAGAAATAATAAAAAAAAATGGCATGAATTTATATTCACTTACATGAGCTGTTCTTCATCCAAATTGTTTTTTTTTAACTGCCAGTCTTGTAAAAAAAAGTATCTAAAAGGGATACCTGAGTTGTAAAGGTACAAGTATCTTACCAGAAAATGACTTTGGTATAAGTTGAAGTCACTTTTTTTTTTTATATAATATTACTTAAGTAAAAGTCTTATAAAAGTATATGACTTTCAAAAGTATCAAAAGTAGTTGTAGGACTGAGACATGGTAGCTCAGTGGTAGGGCGAATGGTCTTTCAACTGGAAGGTTGTGGGTTCAATTCCTGACTAGTCTATGTGTCCTTGAGCAAGACACTTAACCGCATGTGAATGCGTGAATGGCACAATTATAGTAGAAGAGCTCTATATAAATACAGACCATGACCAACTCTTCTTCTTCTGATTTTATTTGGTAGTAACATGTAACAAAGATGTGTTAAATGAAATGTAGTGTAGTCAAAGTTGCTAGAAATATAAATAACAAAGTATTTGTACTACATGACAACACTGCTTACTGCTTCATTAAATCGAGAATGAATCAATTCTATGTCACTCTCATTTCAAACATAAACATTGAATCGGCAACTTTACATTCCCGCGCCCGTACTTGGCATAAGACTACGGCTGTTTCACATCATGCACCATGAGGTGACAGCGTGATGATCGCTCTCCTCCAAAATGACTTGTCAGAAAAACTGATAGAAAGCCACAAGCACAAATCAGGAAACCACAGTTCTTTATCTGCTCTTGACACAGAGGCCATGATGGACAACGCGAGGAGATATCATAGAGAGCATCAGGACAGTACACAGTGACATTTACTGCTTTTATACTGTGTTTGTTTCTTTGCAGCTATGTGTTAAGAAAGAAAAAAAAAAGTGCTGGACTTTTCTTAGAGATTGCGAGTAAATTACTCCCAACAGGGAACCATAGCAACCACGGCTTAATGTCTATTCACATGTTCACAACACACACACACACACACACAAACACCTCTGTGCATAGCACATGTGCACAAAATACATGTTTTTACAAAAAAAAAAAAAACAGAGCCTTTAGGGCTGCGTTTTTTTGTTTTTTTAAGTCTAATCCTAATGCGCTTATTGCATTTGAAGAAGTCAAATACACAAATCCTATCGTGTGTGCGTAGGTTACGGCATGAGGCTGAAAAAAGCCACTGGATATTTTTGGTTCATTGGGAATAAGCATGACGGCGTATCGCCACGGTTACGCTTGAGTGACAAAGTTAGGCCGTAAAAAAAAAAAAATAAATCCACAACGCCGCAGCGATGCCACCGCATCTGCTAATGGCTCCTCAATGTTGTGGTTCTGTGGCGGAGCGTTAGAAGGGTGTGATGAGTATGTATCTATTGTGCCTGACACAAAGAAGACTACCACTGCGCTGTCTCTGCTGCAGAGCGGTGGGCGGACACACTCAATTACAGGCTTCACAAGCAAGCTGTCTAAGACGCACACACACACACACACACACACACAGAGAGAAGGGGGGAGAAAGCTCCAAGACCTGTAACACCTTGATCAGCATAGACTTTCACCATAAAGTCACAAGATCAGCATCTGTTTCACTTCTTCCTTTTCAGAGCTCAGGTCAGAGCAGCCTGACAAAACCTATTTTCTCTGCTGACGCAAGGATGAACTGTTTTCATCGCTCTCTGGCCATTGCTTTGAAAAAAAAAAGAAAAAGAAAATGCCTGTACCACCTGTATTTTAACACATAAGCTCAGTCTGGCACTGTGGCACGATGATCCCATCTTGCCATGCAGCTGAATAGACCATTCATCATCCAGGTGACAGCAGCTCTGTGTCTTCTGCCTTGAGGAGAATTTAGAATTTACCTCTTCCAAACATTATTTAAATATTTTACCAACAGTCTGATTTTGAATTATGTTCCTAAAGCCGTGAAGTGGGAGATTGATTGCTAGGTAGCGGACACTGCGAGAGCTTGGGTGTCATCCTTGGTTGCCTGGTGACGACGGTCCACTGCCATCGATCGGCAGATAAGGGGGTGAGTTGGGGCACAGCGGGGATACAGAGAGGCTGACAGGTGGCCTGGTCAATCCTGGCCATGCAGAATGTGCAGTGTGCTGTTGTTTCAGCGGGCAAAGGAAATGTCACGCTCCTCTGGCAGGACAAAGACGGACACCTTCTCTCTGCTGTCCAGTCCTTTTTTTGTGTGTTAATTTTACATAGTGACACATGTACATGCAATTTGGCTGGCGCCATGTTGACATTTTGCGACAAGACGTTCTGAGGCCCCTATTGGACGATTATTATTTACGCAATTGCTGAAAGTAGTGATTGAGAACATTAACTCCCCAGAAAAATGTTTATGTTCCATAAAGTTCCATTCAAACAGAGTTCTTTTTGCAACCAGTGGAGGAGTCATTTGTTTTATCCGGTATAACATGCAGATTTTGAGATTAGGCAAATTAGAATGGTTGTTGTCGTCTCTCTGTGGCTCAGTGATGGACTGGCGATGTGTCCAGGGGAGTACCCCTCCTTTCACCCGATGTCATTTCATTATATTCTTACTCCTTGATTGAATTTACTAAGGAGACCAGAAGACGTGTGCATATACACATGTGGAAGACACAAGCGGAAGTGAATAAATATTTACGAGACGGCTACACGCATGTCTCATGTCTGCTTTGTCTCCATGAACCATAGAAACTACACAGAAGAATGTGAATTGAAGTTAAATGTCATCACGAGCAGATGGTTACCAGGCGTTACAAGCAAAGAAGACTGAAAACCCTAATGATCGACACGTATTCCTCATTTTGTCAACAGATAAAATGGAAATATGTGGGTCTGAAAGAAGCAGGGAATTCGGAGGCATAGGGACTCTGAAAAAAGAAACATGTGTTCAAAGGGCATGACCTTTATTAGGCACTAAATGAATCGCTTTTCTATAACACTCATTTTAAAGTTTGCACCGTTTGCAGATCCATACTTTTTCTCTGTTTAAACCACACACAGTAGAGGTGAATTGGCTAATGATATAAATCTCCATCGCCTTTAAGGTCTTAAAATCGACACCAGCATTGACTGATGAGAGCCCACTGACGAACACATAGATAATGATATCCATCCTCTTATTGGCATTTCCATAATAGTCTAATTCCCATGCTGGTAAAAACCCAACGGTAATGCACACGTCTCTGCACGGCCATTGATTTAGATTTATGCTCTCCCTACTGGCATTTGGGTAAATTTGATTGATGTTTTCATGCTTGTGGTCATGAGCCAAGAGGATCGAGGATGCCTCGTTTCCCGCTGAGTCGCTGTTTCAACAAGGCTCTGAGAAATGCAACCAACAGTGTGTTCATCCATTGAACACAGGCACGTTTCAAAATGTGCAGTCACCTGTGTCGATGCAGAGCTCCGGGGACGGCAGCATGGGTCAGTCTATCATTGCGGTCTGAACTGACCAAAGGTAGTACAACAGTATCGCAGAGAATATTGCAGTAAGAAGTACTATAAGTGCTATGTAATTGACTCAAAGATTGCATTTCCCAACAGCAATACATCATTATGACACCAATACACACAAAACACCTCATATTTGTGTTAGTATTTGACTTTAGTGGCACTCGTCCCTTTGGATGAAATAATACTCTGGCATTTAATTTAAATACTCATTCCAAAAAAATGTGTTTTGGGGTGAAATGTTTAGAGAACAGAGTTATTTATGTCCCTTTCCCTCGCGAGGAAGTGCTGATCAGCAGACTTTTCCATCCATCATCCATCCAGATAGATAGATGCAACACAAAAACATAACTATCTTTTTAAATCAGCAATCGCAGCTGCAGTGCCTTGCTACTTGAATTGTTTATAAGAGAAAGGTCCATTAAAATAGTTGGGCCGTAGTTTAAGTCTAGATTCTTATCACAAGGCACAAACATTCACAAACAAGCAAATCGCTGACTCTCACATTCACACGCACCATCAACGCAGACTCATGGTAAAACCATATTCTGCAGCGCGTTGGCATTGAGTGAGTTATTTAGTGAATGTATCATGGATTTCATCTCACTACTTCGCGTTGTCATATTCATTTCATTAAGCCGCGGGCTTCTTTCTTACACCACAATGGTGCATTGGTGTTTCGCGACTTCAAAAATGAACCATTCGTCGCTTCCTGTCACGGATGACGTTTCTCGTCTTCTCGCGCTGCTGTACCCTGAATTTCACTTTGGCTTCTCTCACCGTGCGCCGCAGCCGCAGTGACACTAAAAGCTTTTTAGATTTACATCCAGCGACAAATCCATCAGCGCAGTCGAAGACGTTTAAAACTCTTAAAGGGGCAGACAGTCTGACATGGACGGCTGATGTTGTTGTTGTTGCTGCTTTTTTAAAACAACTAATCATGTAAATGAAGCTTGGGTGGGGTGAAGTGAGGGTGGGGAATCCTGGCTTTGAGATGCCGCGAAACCACCGACACTTCTCCACACTGTACACACACCGCCCTTATCTGTAGCCCCACACACCCCACTAGTTTGTCTCAGGAAGTTGTAGCATGCAACGTGCTGCATGATGGGACAGATATAGTTCTCCAGAGGGGCCTACGGAGCGACTGGTGACAGGCTCTATTTACAGACTACGTGGTACTGAGAGCAGGAAGGGAGACATTTCCTTTTCCCTGGACACGCAGAATGCCACATCAGTGGGGGGGCAAGGGCTGCAAACTGAGATTAGCAGCTACAGTTGCTCCTTGGGGGTGGGGGGGGGGGGTGCAGAGAAGAGTGGAAAAAGGAGCGATAAAGGGAGAGACTGGGAGGCAAAAAGAGACAACATTACACTGCACTCCACTTCAGTAGAGTGTAATATGATAAAGCTGCTGGATAATCAAACATGAAGGGGTTACTTATGATAGAAAAGAGGGGAAAAATGCAACAGGCATCTGTCCCAGAACACTGTTACTGTGTGTGCATCATCTTGTAATAACAGAGGGAAGTGAGGGAGAGAAATATGTAGATTTCACAATGTCTCGCAGCTGCCAGAGTGTAATGTTTTACTACGTCCTCCCAAAAAAGAAAAAGAGAAGCAGAAAGAACGAAAAAGAAAAAAAAAGAAATATGTCATGCATCCTGTTCCACATCTGGCACAACGCCCCTATCTCACATCTCAACTTTCTGACTTCAAATGAAAGGTGTGTGAAACAGAGGAAAAAGGGCATCGCTGTGGAACCCATGTAGGGTTATAATATCTGCCCCCCCCCCCCCTCCCCCAAACACAACAATGTGTCATTGTGTCACGCTGTTTTTATGGCTTTGTTTTCAGGCTTCCTGCTCAAACGCCGGCCCTTTTAGCAGATGTGAAAGTTTGCTTCATAACAAATAGCGGAAAGGGTGTGCTGGTGTGTGTATGAAACATGGCAAGTGTACTTTTTTTCTTATAAATAGCCAGTAGTTTCTTTCAGAGCGGTTTTCCTCGCACATTTTTCTCTCTCTAGAAAAACACGCATCCTCACCTTGACAGTTTTTATTTTCCCTGACACACACACACACACACACTCACATGTGATGAGCGACAGACGAGGACACACGGCGCATTGTGTTGTGTAAGACGTGATACATCATCTTTTGCAAGAGCAGATGAAGGTTTTGGCTATGAGAGTGAACACACGCCTTTTCTTTCTGCCAACTGTCTCTTCATTGCTGTTCACGCCTCGGTCAGGGTTCATTTTCTGGCTTTGGGCAAAGCTGAAGTCAGGAATTTAACTTCCTGTTGTTACATTGTGTTATTTTCGCATGGGGGGGTTAGATTCCAAGAAATGCTAGTGTAGTAATCTGAAACATTCTTCATCTTTGCCAGGGGAAAAGTATCAGATTCATGTGAATATGAATCACTGATGGCATGATATGAAGTGCTCTTTGTTCTTTATGTTCATAAATTAAAGCAATAATAGCAATAATGTAAAGCAAAAATAGGGTTAACTACGGAAGCGCATTGCATTCATTTGAGAAAAAAAAACTCCAGTTTTTCTGAGTAATTAATTTTTTGGTTTGATTTTTGAATAATTTTTTTCCCCTGTTTTTTTGAGTCATTTTTTTTCTGTTTTTCATGCTAATTTTTTTTCCCCTCCTGTTTTTCTGGGTAATTTTTTTTCATTCTCAAGTGCCAGTCATTATTGAATATTGATGTTGATTACAGAGCGGCTCAACTATTACCTTATCGATATCACATATTACTACTGTTTTATTATATTATTGATGCAATTATAAAGAAGAAAATAGAAAGAGTAATATTTTTGGTGGTAGCTCTCTATTTTGCACTATCCATCAGAGACATTGCACTTGGATATTTCACCCAAGTTGTTAAAACCCTAAACCACTTTCTTGTGAAAAGATAGCAAAGAATAAAAACACAGCTTGTAAATTTGCAGTCAACTCAGACATCAAGTCTTCGTTTCAGCTAAGCTGTAACAAATTCCACATCTAATTTGTGCTGGAAGAATAAAAGACAACAATTGGAAGCACTATTTTCATGGACCCCCCACTGAGTGCCTGCTAAAAACCTGTTTCCTGTTTTTCTGCGAAGTTTCAATTCAAGACTGCGGGGCTGCAGTTTTCATATTTTCACAGGAGACATTTTTTGACATGTTTCAAGCAGGAAACGCGCAGGTGGAACCGGTAACATAACTGAGGGCTCTTCAATTTATGTAAGTCAGCACAGTGTGACAGTGAACCAGCATGCACCCTTAAACTGAAGAAGCAGAATGGAGCCCAGCTGTTATTGATTAATTGCACCTGTGCTTTTCCTACTATGACATGTCAAAAGTAACTGTCGTGAAAGAAGTGGCAACTGAGCGCCACGTTGACATTTTGCAAGCAGACGTTCAGAGGTGCCACCTCCTTTTGGAGGATACCAACTTGTCATAAGAGAGTGGCCCCATTTAAAGATAAACATTCATACATAAACAGACATATGCTTAAGCATTGTCCATCCATTGTCCTCCACATGAGGGTTGTGGGGGTTGCTGGTGCCAAACCCAGCTGACATAGGACGTAAGGTGGTGTACACCCTGGACAGGTCGCCAGTCCATCACAGGGCCACATAGAGACAAACAACCATCCACTCTCACACTCACACCTACAGTTTAGAGAGTCTAATTTGCCTAATCCCCAAATCTGCATGTTTTTGGACTGTGGGAGGAAACTGGAAAACCCATGCACACACGGGGAGAACATTCTTGTTTCTTGGTCGTGAACCCGGGTCTTCTTGCTTTCTGCAAAAGGAAATCCAATCTACACAGACGATCCAAATTTAGTATTTAGTGCTAATCAGGAGTTTCAAATTCAAGCCGCCTGGAGACCACCCCTTTACTTCACCTTTGAAGCTGCAAAAACCATGCACCTAAAAACAGCCTCTGTCTCCGCTATCATGAGATGTGCTACTGAAAGTGTTAATGCTCACAAAGACTGTTTATCTTTAGATGTCTGTGGTTTGCTTCATTTCCCTCTGCCTGTCAGAGCTGCCACCATGAGCTATACGGCGGGGTTTATGCGTCAGCCATGCTGAACTGCTTTTATGCTGTGTATGAATGCTGGGAGTTTTATATTCACCCAGCCTGCTGCTTTTCAGCAGGGTTAGCTCCGGCTAGTTCCTGTTTGTGTTGAATTTCACCCTGAGGCGGCGTGCATCCCTGTGAAGACCACAAACCCCACAATTTCCTTTTGACATAATACACCATTTATTATGTGAATTCAAATAAGGAGTGAGCAAAGGTTGGAGATTATAAAACTGAGTCTGACACTCGGTGCAGTGCACACTTTGGGTAATGATTTTTGAGTACAGACAAACAAACATATGAAAGCATGAAGATCTTGCTCAGAAATGAATGCATTTTTTTTTCTTTTTCATTTTTTTTCATTGCAGGTGCAGGATATCACACCACGCTACCTTACACATTTCCTCTTCTGAAAACAAGGCACGCCTGACACCTGTAGCACGGAGGAATCAGTCAACCAGAGCCAAATCACAACCATGCAGTCACCGCTGCGACTAACTCACTGCCTGTACTAATCACTAGCTAAGACAGAGAACCAGGGACTTTTAATACACCCTCCTTCCAACCTCATCCAGTGACTGTGATTTAATTCCTGCAACAGCTTGATTTATAGCTCCTCTGATCCAACACCTTCTCTCCCCAAAAAACACTTCCCCCTCGTGTCTCTGTGCTGCTGCTGCTGCTGCTGCTGCTGCTGCTGCTGCGGCATCTCTCCTCTGCAATACAGCCACTGCACATCTTTAAAGATGACAGTCCAATCTGTCACAGGCGCTGTGCCCTTTCATGGGAGTTGAAGAGGTTGCACAGGAACAGCGGGAACACAGGAGAGGCAACTTTTTTGATTTAAAAAGTAGTTTACACAATTAGACTTGACCCTCTCTGTAAACAGAGAAGTCACATCCGCCCACAGTGAGATCCGTTATAGTCCCAGTTATAGAATCACTGTCGTCCAAGTTAGTGGGAGTCCAACCAAAATGGATTCCAGCTCTGCCTACACTGTAGCATGTGTCCCTTTTCCATGGTTTTAAAATAAGTTAAAAACACACTCTTTTAACAGTTTACGGTGAAAACTTTAGTTTTTTTTTTTTCAAATTCAAGGCACTTTAATTCCATTGTTGTCACTTGCCTGTGAGCCAAACAAGCACTCTGCAGTTAGAATGAGCGACTCCAGGCAATTTGGAGTGTAGTGCACCGGCACTGGAGAAATAGATGGGATTAGCTAATGACAAATGAGATAGGGAGCAGGCAGAGGCAGTGGCTAGTGCATTGGGCCATACACCCCAATCATGGCAATCATCCAGCACACGTGTCTGAGCTGCGGTTCTTGTCACCCCCCTGTAATTATTTTCTTCTTTGCTTGATTTTCCTCTGTGTGGATCGATTTA
Organism: Solea solea; assembly: GCF_958295425.1. NCBI lineage: Eukaryota > Metazoa > Chordata > Actinopteri > Pleuronectiformes > Soleidae > Solea > Solea solea. The sequence goes on from NC_081136.1 coordinate 8,735,210, forward strand.
TTTTTTTGTTTTCCTCTACCTCCTTTTTACTCGCTCCCTCCTTCTGTTCTGCCAGACAGTTCATTCCTTCTTTTCTGTCTCCTCCTTCTCCCAGATTTGTTGCTGTTGCGGTCTTTTGGCATTAAGCAGCAGCCCTTTCACAATGGATCCAATTATGGCTGGCTTTCCTGATAAGTGCTACACTGCTGCAGGTTTAAGGTGGAGGAGGTGACTGGAAGTAATTCTTAAATATCAAGGGTGGCCACTCCAGAGGCCCGAAGTAATTGCACTGCAGCAGCACAGAAGAGAAAGGAGGGATAGAGATGCAGAAGCATTTTTTCGAATCTCTTCTGGGGGGGGTTTATGTCTACTCTGTAGGTGCTTTGAATCCTTGAAATCCTTTCTTTGTAAGGCGCTTCATCTTTCAAGTCAAGCACCACTTCACTTGTTGGCTACAAATCACAGAGGCCATGTTTACTTTGAGGTTCCTGATGATCAAAACAAAAAAGCCAGCATTGTGGAGAAAAACTGATCTCAGACTAATTGTATGTATTGATTTCTTCTGGTGGTGGTGGATGCAGCGCATGTGAAGGCTTACATTGATAGCTGCCTCATTTGCATTCCCTGACTCCGATGCTAATGTGCACACAGAGAAATCTCTCATTCAAATCCGGAAACAGTTCACGAGCAACACACAGGCTCTGGCCCAAGTCTGCCAGCCACAAAGACAACACTAAAGTGACTCCTGCTCAACTGCGACTGCAAAGGATCGCCAGATCGCCAGAGAGGCGGCCGGTCACAGCTTACAAGTCAAATCCCATTTCTCTGACACCAAAACGTGACACAGTAAAGCGGGAGTGAAGTGAGCAAAGAAGCCGCAGAGCGATTAAACGGCAGACCCCACATTCAAAGACGCCTTTTAATCCCCACTGTGGAGACGACGTGGGGATAAATCGCGTTGGACCATGGCAGAGTGACAACTGCAGCCTGAAAAAAAGGCCAGTTAATGAGGGAGATGAGGAAAAGAGGAATTAGATGTGACCTTGAGTATTGCTCGAATGGTGATTTCTCATCACCACACACAGGTGCCTGTTAGTTATAGACGGTGCTGTCCTGCAGAGTCAGTGTGAGTATAATTTGATGGACAACCTCAGCAAACTCTGAGCCATGAAAGATGAGGTCAGACGTGTCAGGGTTGAAGATGCAGGTTCAGAATTGAGCATCTTCTCCTCCTCCAACTTTGGCTTAACTTTTGTTGACACCATTTTTACAGAGGCAAAAAGAAGGATAGAGACCCTGCCACTCCCTCGGTCTATTTATAGGAAGACACATTCCTCCATATGCCATTGCTCTGCTCCATGATGCCAATCCTTCCTCAAAATGAATGTTAATTCCATTAGTGATGGAACATCACCATGAGGCAGCACCGCTGCACCTCTAAGCACCTGAGGATCATGTTGTGGTAAATCTGCTAATGTATTCCAGCACCCATTCCTGTGCACACTAACTCACTTGACTGTGCATGAATGTGGCACACAATGAGCGCTGTAAATGGAACAACATAGTTCTCTGTCAAATCAGCTATGAGTTGCTTCTCCAACACAAAGTACAAAGCACATGCATGGACCGCATCCCTAATGAGTCAACATGACATGCACGGGCTGCTGAGGTTAATGGTGCAATCAGACAGGTCCATGCGTGAGCTTCGTTAGCCACTATTACAACACACCTCTACACGGATGTTGAAGTAAAGACATGTTTACACAAGACCTTCAACAACAATGTAACGTTTCATTTAACTAGAGGGGAAAAACGTGTTGTTTGTGGCCATTCGTGCGTAAAAATGACCAAATGCTCATTAACATGAGAGTTATGGAACAGTTCTTACCTTCAGAGTTTGAAGGGACCCATTGCTCTGTGATGAGAAGCTGCAGTGATGAAGAGTTGTGGAGCTGAACGCGAGCAGGGTTACATCACCTGCACCGCCGAAACCTCTCTGTTCTTCGCGTTGAGTTAAGCGGCGCCGAGTCCTGCGGTGAGAGGCGGCGATGATCCAAACCCAACAGAACTCATCGGAAACAGACACAGATGGATCTTTCTTCGGCGCACTCCCGTGTATGAGCTATGCGGGCATTTCACACCACATTACACCCTGCGAGCCCCCCTCCTGGCGCAACTCGGAGCCAAGTTATGGATCTGGTGTGTGCGTCGGAGCAGCTGGTCGCAGTTGAACCGCGTGCCAGGCTTGTGTTGATGCCCCAGCTGTGCAGCGATCACCATCACACACACTGCGGAGCCACAGTCCCTCCTATCGGCAGCCTCACAGCAACACCACAGTCCGTCCACATGCAGCCACGCAACATTAGACACGCACGCCATAAACAACACGGTGAGCTGTTTTGCATATCAGTGCGCAGGCATGCGATAACGCCCTCATTAACTCCAAAAAAAATCAAGAGTGTTTCATTGTTTGGTCTAGTTGTGTTACATTTTTTGTGTATATAAATGAGGTGCTACTGCAGTTAATTATAAGTTTAGTGTTTGTTTGTTTGCACACTACCTAACATAACCCTACACTACTATTATTAGAAAACAAGGCGAGAGATTATTTATGTAATTGGGTGGTGATTAAATATGTCATATGTCAGTCACGTGACTTTTTGTTTTTAAAAAACAAATCTGGACAAATTTTTCCATGTTATTTATTTATTTATTTATTTAATTACGTATTGCTGCTTTAGTGACTCAAGTCTACAGCTCGCTTTGTGTTTGAAGTTTCTGTGCTATAACATATTTACTAAACTACTTAATCAGGATTATTGTTATTCACGTCTACGTTTTATTAAGATAACGACCACCTAATGTATAGTTATTATTGGTTTGTGTTTTGGTTTACAATGCAATTACATTGGTTTAAAAACATTACATTAAATCAAAACGGTCAGTGTTTGAAGTTTCGTCATGCATTATGACTTCACTCACATTTTTAAAAAAAAATTCCCACAGCACTTGAAGGCAGCATTGCTCAGTCCTGCCCTACCAGGAAGACGAGGAGGACCTAAAGACAAAACACGGTATGAGACTTTTACCAATATTGTCTTTCATAAAACATGGGTATTATAATAAATAGCTTAAATATAGTACTATTGTGGTTGTATTTAACTAAAGGGAGGGGAAAATATGATGAACGTATTGACAAACAGAGCAGTGTTGACTGTTGACTTATCTGTTAAACTTCACACAAGGACACACTTTAAACATGAATATAGTGACAATGAATGGAAATGTTCAGGAAAATATTGTATACTGTCAGTAATTTAAACCACAAAACTAATTATTTTAGGTTATAGACATGTCGTAACTCTTAAAAGACCTGATTTTCATTATCTGAGGCAAGGATTCATGAGAATAGAGGTAAGCCAATGTGTGTTGTCTATGTTTAGTTATAAAAAACTATACAGTAGATGTACAGTATGTGGATTGGTTGTATCCATTGTTTAGTAAATTGTTTTTTTTGTAAATTGATGTTTTGAAACGCACAAAGACATGTGATTGTGCAGCCCTATCTCATCAGCAATCTGGTCATTCCAGCAGATTCCCGTGGAATTCCCCCTTCTTCATGCATCACTATATAACAGGAACAGAGGTGAAGAGGCCCCAAAAACAAAGGAAGACACTCTTTCTATCACTGCACAACAACCACAACAATGGAGAGTCAGGAGGTGGGGGATTTACTGGAGGAGTGTCTCAATACAGCAGCAGCAGCAGCAGCTCATCAACAGTCCTCACAGTCCACTGAGGCAGCGAGGCAGAATTACCACAGCTGCAAAGGTCAGGCACACGATGGTGCTATTTCATCAATTTTACATGAACGTCAGATTAGGATTTGGATGAGGATCAGTGAGGAATTATGCCCGTTTAACTTCCACAGTTGGCATCATTTTTAGGGAAGGTTGTGAAAGAAAGCAACCTTCTGTACAGTATTTTTGCAAATGATGTTATGTCAAGTCAAGTACCCCCACCTTTCGCCCTACGTCAGCTGGGATTGGCACCAGTGCCCCCCGCAACCCTCAAGTGGAGGATAAAGCGGTAGAAGATACATTTGGGCGCGGGGCTTCAACATATGTTGTGCTCATGAAATCTCTGCATCGCCAAAAGGACTAACTCTTATTTCCCGTAGGCTCGCTGTGTGCAGAACTGGCCTCCCTCCTGCAGGAGGCGATGGACATGAAGTGGCCCTTTGTGCCAGAGAAGTGGCAGTACAAGCTGTCCGTCAGTGCCAAAGACAAAACCAACCTTAATGACCTGATCAGCGAGCACCTACCACAGCTCCTGGTAAACAGTCACAGAACATCAGCGTTACTCAGTGCCTTGTTCTTAGAACAAATTACGCGTGTTCACGCCATGTGTTTATGCTGTTGTCAGGCTGTTCTGAAGGCCTCCATCATGGCTCAGGAAGCGCGCACAGCACAGGCAGTGGTTTTCTTAGTGGACCGTTTCCTCTACTGGACAGACGAGTCGAGTCGCCTGCTCAAGATCACAAAGCTGCTCCACAGATGCCACCCTCACACTCCCGTGGCCCCCCAGCTGGTCATACGACAAGCCAGGGTCTACCTCAACTCTGGTACAGTGTGGTGGAGTTTTCCTACATATTCCTAACATATTCTTCAGACAGTATTACGTAACTTTTAAACATAAACAAATGTCTGTTACGGTCAAACGCAATGCTGATTAGGCCTATCAGCTCCACTTGTCGCTCTCTAGATTTCTCCGTATAGTGGGGTTTATAGTAGGGGTTGTGTCACTCAGTGGTTTGTTTTATGTCAACGGGGGCAACCGCAACACTGCACTAGTAAAGTAAACAGACTGGATTTCAGCATTTTTGGATCAAAGGGAAGATGATAACGTTCACGTTACACGGTTGCTGTTCACAAGTCAAAACAGAGGCAGAATGTAACAACAACAAAATCAGTTGAGCAGGTGTGGATTTGATTATTTACAGCACACTCATTAAAGTTGAAAATATGTCAACACCTCATTCATCCTCACTTAAAATAACCTGACCTGAAAGCATGTGAAACAGTGAGAGCTCTCGTTTTCACTAGTGCTAATCACTTTGTGATTCTTGTTTTTGGTGCCGAGCCACTGACACTGACTAAACGTGAAGGGTCTCATCAGTGTAATTGCTGTGTTGAGAGATTACTGTGATTAGTGTAAACTCATTGCATGTGATAGGTCGCACATTTTTATTATTGAGACGTCTGATTTATGTTTTGGTTACACGGAGTTTGATAAATGTGAACATACTCATGCTCATCTTCCCCGACAGGCAAACTGCAGAAGGCAGAGTACATCCTGAGTCGTCTTATTAACAGCAGCGGAGCCACAGGTAAGATCCCTGCTATGTCATTCTTATTACCCTTAATGATGGAGACTATTTTTTTATACACTGAAAAAAAAAGCTAATTTATTTGTAATATGCAGGTTGTTGGTTGTACCACTCTGAAAGTGACAGGGCTCTTGTGCAGGCTGTCAGCGTTCAAGTCCGTGGGATGATTTTGCAAAAGCTCGGTAGGATCATTTTAACTAGATTCAGAAAAGTGAAATTTACGGCCTAATTTTTTGCCACTATATTTACGGTGTTTGTGTGCTGCTTTAGGCCTGTGGTTACAGGCTGCAGAGTTGATCTGGGCCTCTCTGGTCGGCTACTACTCCCTTCTTCAGCCTGATAAAAAGGTAGTTCAGACACTCAAGTTGCAGTGAATTGTCAGACATTAAGAGTTTTTAGACCGGAAAGACTCAGTTTACACGTGGTTATGAACCTTTGTGCTGCTTGACCGGTTATTTTATAGGGCATTTCAACTTCACTTGGAATACTGGCCAACATATTAGTGTCAATGAATGACGAGGACTTTCGTGCCTTTAGGACAAATCAAAATATCGATTCGGTGAGTCGAACTCATATGTTTCTTTAAATTGAACTGGCTTTGCTTAAGTTGTTTATTCTGTTTTTCTGTTGCAGCAATCTTTACTTGGGAGCGTTAGCCATCGCCTTCTTTCAGCGGCACAGGCAGCAAAGATGGCAGTGGTTTACAGCCAGTACACTTCACTGTATGTGTTGACTAATGTGGTAAGATGTTCTACTCATTGGTCTGTTGGTGTGTGACCCACGGTTGCCTGCAACTGACAGACGTTCATAAAGTCAAATAGTCACAACACAAGGCAATGCAAGAGGAATTTCCACTTCTTTTTTTTCTTTTTTTTTAGGCAACTCAAGGAACCTGCTTGTTATCATACAGTTTTTCAACTGAGTGCCTTGACTCGCAAAGGGAGTCTTTCCTCCAGCAGGCCAGAGAGGCATTTGCAATCGGTCTGCTCACCAAAGGGGAGGGTGAGCAGGTCACAAGCCAGCAAGAGCTCCACACCTTCCTCAAAGCTGCCTTTTCCCTTACTGTCACTCATAAATGGCTTGGCACTCCCCAGGAGGTTGTGGTTCAGGCGACACAAGCTTGCCAAGAAGCTTTAGCCAACTTCTATGATTACTGCCATGCAGATAAGCAAGACAAAGATAGCCTCTGTGCTGCGATCATGCGCTCGGTCACCCGGGTCAAGCATCTGCTGCAAGTGGAGCCCTTCATTAATTCGGATATGGCGTCTTTTATTCCTGACAGCTACAGGGATATCAAAGACACTTCAGTAAATTTCACTCTGGCAAGTTTCTCGAAGGTGATGCAGAGATTTCAGAAGTTCCATGCGTCACTATGCAAGACAACCAACCGAAACTGTAAAAGCAACAAAGATGAGATGGATGGGGCAAGGCTGTGTATAACTGCATTGGGGACAACCCTTGGTACACTTAACACAGAATGTGGCACCGAGGCTTTAAAAGTGTCCAAAGCTACACCCGAAGGAGAAGAGCCACATCATAGAGGTGGGGATTCATCAGCTGTGCATCCACAGCAAAATCCCAACCAGTGCCCCACTCTAGGAAGCACTGATGACCTTGGCTCGTCATGGCAGAACTTTTCTTTGAGTAGTTCTGGTTTCTCTTGGCCCAGCAGCAGTGGGAACACAGGAAGTGGTGTCTTAGGAGGTGGAGCAAATACAAGAGGTCATAACAATCTGACCACTGAGGTTGATGAAGAAAAAGCAGACAGCATGTTTCAGTTCCCTGATAAAAACAAGAAGAGAGACTTGAATGGGTATAGCTCCAGTGTAAATTCTAGTCCATTTCCCAGGTTCACTGCATCCGCCACTTCCTCGTCGAATGTGAGTAGTGATTCAGAGAAATTTGAAGTGATGCAAGCTGGAGTAGAAACACTAGACACTGACGACTGGATGCTCACTGGTGCTGGATTGGCACAGAAACCGACGAGTGTTGAAGGAGAACCACAATCCCTGTCTGAGCTAACTCTCAGAACGTCCTCCAGCTCACTCAACAACAGTCTCAGTTCCCAGTCATCATGGGAGAAACTGTTCACTGACATTAATTCCCCCACAAGCGGAAAACCTCAACCCACTGGACTATCAAAAGCAGGAACCAGCCAAAGTAGCAAGTCACAGGAGTCAGACGGGAGCTTCTGTCTCTTGGAAACACTTGATTCTGAAACCAGTGATGTCGCTCGTGATCCCACATTCAAGGATCATACATCGAGCGGGGAATTTGGAGCATCTTCTAAGCCACAAAACCCAAACAATGACACAGCTGACTCTGTGAGACCTGCTGCCAAGAGTTCTTCAGCATCCCCTCACCCAAATATGTCCCTGTGTGCCTCCACTGAAATGTCCACAGACATTTCATTTGAGATGGTGGAGGTGAATGAAGTCTCCTCTTCAGAAAAAGGGGATTCCACTCAGGTGAAGAACCCCTTGTGCTTCAGCTGCCTGATGCACAGCACCAATGGCAATACCCCAAAGAGGCAATATTTGTTGTCACACAAGGATTACCGAGCCCTTCTGGCTGGTGTTTGCCATGAATGTTTGCTCAAGAGGTTACACAGTGATGCAGTGCAATTCAAACTTAAGGATGACAAAACTTCCTACAGTAAGTAATAATTAAGTCCCATCCTTTTTTCTTTTCTTTTTTAAATTGTACATCGTTTTAGACATTTTTGGTGTATAGAATGGTTAATGGGCTAAGATAGCGTAACCAGTTGGGTCTATAATTGTACATAATTCTACTATAGTTGTTGCATTAATTGTAACTCGCTGTTCCTTAGGTGCTCTTCAGCTAAAGTTCTCCAAGGCTAATGGACTGTGGACAGCGAGGGAGACCTGTGTCTACATCGGAGAGCCAATGGGGATGCAGGGCAAGCAGAGAACAGCAATATGGGTGCAGTTTTTACACCAGGAGGAGCGGCTGAGCAGGTACATTACACACACACATGCACACGCAGAACAACCCATAAATGGTGAATTGGTCTCGATTTGTCTGCACATTATTGTCCATAGTTACGTGGGCAAGGACTATCTGAAACCGAAGCAAATCCAGTTCCACCTGAGAGATGTGGAGCGACAGATGACAGCCCAGTACTACGTGACCGAGTTTAACAAGAGGCTCTACGACAAAGATGCCATGGCCCAGATCTTCTTCATACCCTCGGAAGCACTGCTGGTGAGGAGGCCGAGTTATGAAGATAAAATCCACAAAACCCGCATGTGGTACATCAAACAGAATGATAAACGCTGATATGTTTAAATTAAAATTACATCAGCAGAGTGCAGGACCATCCACAGAGGCAGATTTGATTAAACTCCCCGCCTCCCCCCACCGACATGCTTCACTTTTTAATTTATAGTTATTAATATAGAAGTTTTTATGAGCTGTAGAAAAGTGAAAATGGGAAAAATCACTTTATAGTATTATATAGATCTAGTCCATTCTTACCTTTACATCATATTATTTATACTTTAATGCCAGGATGAGAATTTAAAGATGTTTCCTGCAACCGAAACCTTTGGTGAGTTGCGCTTTATTTTATATTTGACTATACATAGTAACAATAGACATCACCCTTTCCTAAGATAATATAGAATCCCCCAGAGATTACATAGAAACATATTTATTTACTACTATTGTTATAGGAATGTTAATGAGTTGCATACGTTTTTGACAAGGAACTTAATATTCTGTTCCTCTCGTGAACAGATTTTGAATGAACATGAGATTGTGGGCTGTGTGACGGTGGAGCCCTACATGCTCGGTGACTTTGTCAAACTAACAAACAACAAAGAGAAGAAGGACGAGCGTTTCCAGGCAACAGAATATGGCCTCGCTTTCGGACACTTCACCTACCTGTTCTCTGACCGCCAGGAAGTTGTTGTCGACCTGCAAGGTGCGTTTGTTTCTCATCTCTGAGACCGTCCACGTACAATGAAATGGTGTTTTTTTAAAAAGATGTAAAGCATTATCGTCCCTTTTTTTTTTTTGTTCCACAGGATGGGTGACCGCCAATGGCAAAGGGCTGACCTACCTCACTGACCCGCAGATCCACTCCACGAAGGTTCCTCGGGGTCCCTCCAACTTCTCTGCCCGAGGCCTCAGGTACTTCCTGGAGCAGCAGCATGGGCCAGAGTGCAATGGCATTTGCGAGCTGCTCAACCTCCCTCCAGTGGTCGGTGGGTCACATGTTCTACCCTAAAAAGAGAAAAGATATTATGTCAGTGATGCTGTGTGAGCAGTTTCTGAGACTAGAACCGTTGAGCTAAACTACACTCACTTTACTGTGCGTACTCGTCTGTCCATTACTCAGGAACTACCCAACTGATTTCTACTCAGTTTTGTGGGCAAAATAAGGCATTTCAGGTACTGATATAGGTATTTGCACTTGCAGCAATTTTTAATTTATCATAAATAACAATAAAATAATGTATTTTCCGTTACCTAGTCCTAGATACACCTGGTAACATCGGGTTTTGTTTTTGATAGCCATAGAATATCAGAAAAGATATTAACTGAATCAATATTTCTGCAGTGCTTAAAGAACACTAAGCAAATTAAAAGTAAAATCCTCGAATTTCTGAATGTTGTACTCGGCTATAAACTGTTAACAATGTGGTACCCGTGTTAACATGGGTGTTATTTTTGTTTTGCACTGTAGAAGAATTGTTATATGTATATAAACAGATTATTTGCCTGGAATAGTTTTTACACAGTGTTTTACACAGTGGAATGCCTGTGTTGCTTTGTTTGATTAAAAAAGAAATAAAAATGTTTGTATATGTTTTGCAATCTTTCACTGTCTGGTTTTTATTTGAGTGGATTGTTGTCGGACTGGACTGACAGTAGGAATCACCTGACTCATTAGCACGGTGTTGATCACGGTCTTTCCATTGCTCCTGCATGTGATCTGATTTGTTTTTTCTATTTGTCATCTGCAGGCAAACAAAAAAATACTCTTTAAAAGACATTGTGAAGGATTTGTTTAGTGTAAACAGGCTGCAAATATACATTTTAATAAGATTTTTTACTTGCTATGACTATTCCCAGTGACTGGGTCAGGACCCAAATGGTTTTTGCTGATATATATTTTTTGATTGGATTTTTTTTTTAAGATGGAATTTATTTGTAATTACAAAAAGCATGCAAACAACTGGTTTACCCTTTCACAATAAGTTTAGCTGTCACAGAAATGGCATATTTATATAACAACCCATTGTCATTATAAAAAACAAAAAACTTGCTTTAATTGATAAGAATCAAATGATCTTTGATACACTTCCTGATGTCAGGTGACTGACGTGGGCTTGTTGGTCAGATAACCTTTGTTATAATGAAGGTTTCTTGGTCATTTATCAACATTGTTCTGCCCAGAACATAAAGTAACCATTAGTGTTTAAATAAATGATAGTCAAAATGAAGTCAAATGTAATAGTGGAAAGAAAAAAAAGGACTGTGTTAATCATAAATAGAGTGATGCCTTTGGTTTGAATAACAACATAACCCGTGACATCTAGGTGCTCCATCCAGGCCAAAGGTGCAATCACACACCCACACCTGCACATCATATGACTGTGATGTCATCCCCTGATCGACATCCTCTTTTTAACACAAAAAACGGAACACAGTCCAGTTCGGGATTTGTCGCCTACTCAGCATGTTGAGCATAAACAAATTCCTCACCCCTGTCCCACTGAGCTCTCTCCCTCTCCTCATAAACACTATGTGACATGAGCTTTTTCACAGAAATGCATCTGAGAAACTGTATGTTTTTGCATTGTGTGCTCAGTGAAATGTCATGTACTGTGCATTTCAAGTCAATATGTTCAAGGTTTGGTCATTAAACCCGAGTATATATAATATTTTCTAAAAATTGTACCGAAAGTTTTCTGCATAGATGTATTTTATGTGTATTGTGCAATGCAAATTATTTACTTTTGTGGCCATGATGTGAGCCTGATAAGATGCAGTGTTTCACACAGATGAGGCTCATGGGGAAAACCCGGAGTCTGGACTTTGTCCTGGAGCCTCTGTGTCAGTGAGTATAAGGAAGTGGCTGTGCTCACACAAGCGCCACACTGTTTGTTTGTTGCTGCGATTGAACAGGAGCTTGGAAAAACAGGTCGAAACATGAAACTTTTAGCAGTGTTCTCGTGTTTGCTGGCAGGCTGCCTGGCCGAGAGGCCTCATCCATGCTGTAAGTAAATGACCACATGGACACTGTTTTCATTTGTTCATTTCTCTCTGTGTTTCTGTGTGTGAAAATGTCAAATAATGTCAAAAATGTCAAATAATGCATGTGTACATCTTTACACAGCAAGTCCTCCTCTTATGACTGGAGCCCTCACTGTGGTGAGTGTTTGGTTTTTTTGGGGTTTTATAACCTGGATACACACATACTGCATAAACTCACGTATATAATGTGTCTCCAGTCCACACAGAATGAAAAGTTTTGGACCTATGCGAGATACTTTTATGATGCAATGGGCGAGCGGATCCGGGTGAAGGAGATGGGCACTTATGAGAATAAGACCTTCACCTATGATGCTCTCCTGCTGTTCAGAGAGGTGAGGATATAGTCGGGAGCAGTCTCACCTGCTCAGATGTGTACAGACCAAGAGAACGTAGCATCTTTACTGGAGCAAAAGCAAAGATGTCTGCACCAGAGAAGAAATTAAAACTTAATTTGACTTATTTTAAAACTAATAAAAGCAAATTCTGATTCAGATAACTTCTACATCTTAATTATAGCTTCCAGTTCAACGGTGACTCATGTCATTTGCGCCGCGTAGCTGTAGTACATGTCTCACAGAAACTTTATCTGAATAAATATACTGTATATGGAAGGTGTAAATGTTATATATATATATATTATTGTTGTTTTTTTTACTTTGAGTTGCAATGACGTGACTGAAAAGTTGCTCTTAAATATCAGCAAATGAGGTTAACTCATACAAAATGTGTGTGTATTATGCTGAAGCTTATCGGGAATCAATCAACAGTGGAAGGACAAAAACTGGTTTTACCAAAAACATTCATTGGGACACACTGACTACTACTTGACACTTAAAGCTGTAGAAGCTGTTTTTTACTTTGTTTTGTCTGCATACAACACACAGTTTCCCGTTTTTGCTGGATGTGTTCCAATAAAGTGATTGAGAAATACTGCTTTTGCATAATACTGTACATTCTCAGATTCACATCACATGACATGGCTAATATCTGTACAACAACTCTCTGAAACTTGAAAGCTAATTCATTCTTAATTCTTGGGTTGCAAAAGGGGTATAAACACTGATCCTCACTCCACAACTTTCACCCCTCAGGGTACCATGTATGAGATTAACAATTCAGACCGTACATGCAAGAAGAGGCCTCTGAAGGCAGAATTCCAGCCTCTGGCGGTTCCAAAAAATGCGACTCTGCTGGCTCAGGCTGTGTTGGGCAGCTCGTCTGCACCTGGTCAGGGACTCCTGGTCAACACCTGGATGGGACACATGTCCAACAAACAAGGTGAAAGATGGTCACGGCTGTGTTACCTGCCTCTTCATACAAGCCACTTTATTTACACAGTCCTTTTTCGGTCTTATATCTCTCTGTCCCTTGTAGGAATTTACATGATGACAGTCACTGAGTTTGGATGCATTCCTGTGGCCACGACATTTCAGACTGAAAAGTTTGGATGGATGGTGACAAGGTATTGTGAGATGAAATGAACAGCGTAAAACATAAGGCAGGAAGTGGGAAGTGGGCTAAAAATGTCATGTGATGATTCTTTTTTTTTGCGTTCTCCAGCTACTTCAACAACGTCGTTGGGATTTCTGACCCGGGTCAACTCAACCCTCCAGGCTTCTGTCCAGATGAAGAGACGGACGATGGCCCAGGGGAGATAGCCAACTTCCTCAGTGTGTTCATGAAAAAGGAATAAGCGAACATGATTCAAATAATTGAGTGAACAAGAGTCATTTTCTATGTTTTTTTTTAAATACAAAGGCACTTAAAAACTGTTTCTATTTGTCATTCTCCTCTCACATATACACTTTGTTTATCTTCATGTATTACCTTTTTCAGATTACTGTCATCTAAAGTAATGTTTTTGCTAACGTGTGTTTCACCGCCCTCTACTGGTCAAGAAATAATGAAGCTTTCGAGCTGAAGGTCCAGTGAGTGACACACATCAATCTGCAGAATATACTTTGACAACATGACCTAAATGTATCGTTTACTGCATCGAAAACACGACTAAATAAACAGGATATTTTGTCAAAATTGTCTTTGTGGGAATTAAAGTCAAACTGTTCAGAATCGACGAAGTGAAATGAAACAACATGTTTGTTTTATTCCAAAACAATCACACAAGCTTTGAGCAGAAAGACTAAAAGAAACGAAGATCAACAATGAATATCTTTTTTTTTTTTATCAATTCCTCCTAAGATTTTTACTTTTAAATGTACTGTGAAATTTTACTTTCGAAATCATAGATTCTAAAGTAATCTGAGAATCTATACTAGATACAACATCTCGTATAGTCACAGATGTTGTATAGTCAACATCTGTGACTATACAATACAGAAAAAAATTGAATATTGAAATATTATAAAATAGAATAGTGTATACATAGTGACTAACCAGATCCACATACTACAGCATGAGCTTAATAGTTACAGTATAAACACTGTAGAGGATGACACGTGCCAGATGTTTAGACATTATCTAAAGTCACTGAAGGTTTGGCTTTCACTTTGTTTGTCAAGGAAGAAACTATGACATGGAACGTTGAAAGTTTTGGCGAGGACAGGAAGAGACGGAGAATGACATGACAATTTCAGGCAAAATTCAGTGGTGTCACTGAAAGGAAATAAAAAAAACTGGATGAGGCAATGGATGCAACCTCATCAGCTCCTATATAAAAGGAAATGGGAGCTATGAAGCAGCAGCATTGTCGCCTCCCTGTGCTGAACTTACACTGTAAACTGTCATCAGCCAGCATGAGAGTCCTAGTCCTGGTCCTGTGTGTGTTCCTGTCACTGGGCTGCCTCGCGCAGAGACCACAACCGTGCAGTGAGTACATCACGCTCAATTACTCACGTAGATGATGTTGAATTTAGTTCTGATTGATGTTGTGGTTTCTGATTGTATCAAGAATATAATGTTATGATGATGAAAATGACGAGAGTTTAGCACAAATGCAAATGTTCTATATTTTGTCAGCGTCCCCATCACTGCTGACTGGAAACCTCGCTGTGGTGAGTCTTTCACTGCAACACCTAGTGCAGTAACAACATGGCAGTAGTGTGACAATATGTATAATAATATAATATTTCCATAATAATATCCAGGGAATAACTTGTGTTATTAGTGTAATGCCTTCATATGAAGATGTTTGTGAAACAAAATTTGTGTCGGCTGTACGATAAAGTTGACATTTTTCATTGTTTTTACATGGTGAACCATATTACTACAAAAAATATTACCGTTAGTGCTACACTATGTATATTACATTACTATTATATCTATATATCTAAAGTTTTGTGATGCTGGGACACCAACCCACATGAATAACTTGATGGATAACGTTTGATTTGTGAGATGTAGTTTTCTAAATCTTCATCAACATATATATATATATATATATATATACAGTATATATATATATATATATATTTTTTTTTAATACTATTTAATTTATTTAATGTTTCTTT
Organism: Solea solea; assembly: GCF_958295425.1. Lineage (NCBI taxonomy): Eukaryota > Metazoa > Chordata > Actinopteri > Pleuronectiformes > Soleidae > Solea > Solea solea. The sequence goes on from NC_081136.1 coordinate 8,750,330, forward strand.
TCATTGAGCTTGAATTTATAATACAGTACATATACACTAGTTTGAAAAATGCTCTTATTTCAAAGTCCACCACAGACGAGAAGGTGCTGGTCTCCGCCAAGTTCACCTATGATGCAGTGAGAGAACATATCCGCCTCACTGAGTTTGGGTACCACGATAATAAGACCTTCCATCTTGACCTACTCTTTCTCTTCAAACAGGTAACTAAAACACAGTGGTTCTGTTAGGAAGATGTCAAATTTATAGGACAGTTTATCGTTTAATGCACTCCTATCCTGCAGGCTGTTGTGTATCAAATTGACGTCAAGACCCGCTCATGCGCCAAGTTTCACCTGGACCCAGAATTCCACCCTCTGGCCATCCCACAGAACGCTTCCCTGCTGGCACAGGTTGTGTTGGGCAGCTCCTCTGGCCCTGGACAGGGGGTCCTGGTCAACAGCTGGGTGGGAGGGCTCATGATTCTTGGGGAGCAAGGTAAAGTGAAATGAAACTACAGATTTAAGGAAGTCAGACAAGGAAATTTTACAAAGTCATGTGGTGTAATGTAACACATGACTATCTGTGATTGTTCCTTTTGTTTTGTTTCTTTACGAACCCGATCATCTGGTTGCGCCGCCTTTGACTTCCTCGTGATTCATTACACTTTCTGCAGCCAAGTACCTGAGCACATTCACCGAGTTCGGATGCATCCCTGTCAGCAATATGTTGCACACCAACACAAGTGGATGGCAGGTGACCAGGTCAGTGCGTCACATGAATACTTTCCCACCAGAATCAGCAGCTTCTGCCCTCAAACCTCTAAACTGCTTAAACCTCTTGTCTTCAGCTTTTTCAACATTGTCATTGGACTCGCGGACCCACAGCGCCTCATCCCTCCACGTTTCTGCGAGGACGCACGACTGGAGGACAAGGATCCTGTTTCTTTCTTCAGTTTCTTTTAAAACGCAGGGCTGAAACGTACAGCACACTGTGATTGTGACGACTGTACACAACTCTCTTTCCACTGAATTATCACTGAATTTGGGTGTGGTAGCACAGGGGGAGGGTTACGGTGTTATTTTCAAACTACTTTGATATTTTGTGGGTTTAATATGTTGATTTGGTTATGTATTCAGTGTACAGTGCACCGTATACTGTATATATATATATATATATAATATAAACAATAAGCAATATCACTTTCTTTTGCCAGCTTTCAATTTAAGGCAAGAATATTAGATAACTGATTGAATGTACTGATTAGTTCATAAAAATGCTGTAATGAACTGTATGTATGGCTAATACGACACAAAGTGCAGCAAAGGCTGATGGGAAACTATCTACAAATGTTCTGTATGCACCTCATTTACTGATTATCAGCACTTTCATTGTTTGTGTTCAAAGGAAGCAACACATTAACCATGTGAAGAAAGAATCAAGTACAATGAATGATTTCACCAACTTGAAATGTGTTATTAATAAAACTGATTTCTCCACTACTAAGAGATTTTAATTTAAATGTGACTTCCTGGTGAATGAAAGCTCAAATCAACGTCTGGGATTTGAAGAATACAAATGAAAAGCATGTCATCTCATGACCCATAAAGGCAGCACATCAGAAAGGGAGTGGTGAATTTCAACAGAAAAAGTAATTACTCAAGTTAAAAGGCCAGCAATACAGAAGGAAAACCAAATCCAGGATCTGCATCATCTTCCTCTGCGCTAATGCAATGAAGTCTGTCTGAAAGATGAGACCTGATGATGCAGGAGACCACACCGCTATACAACAAAATCACTCTGACAACTGTCACCCAGGGAAAAGGGAATGTGTCACCGAAATGTTAGCATCCTGGCAAAATATCTGTCCTGTTCTGCACATTGAAAACCAGCAGACACATAAACAAGTGCACTCATAGCTTATTATCAGTCATAAGGACTCATCCTCTGTGCCAAATATTGTTTTCGTGTTTGCAGGGTGTTCCCATTTGCTGCAGGTCATGAATATTGTTCATCTTTTTTTAATGTAACATACTGAGAGATGTTTTTTATCTTGATCAATATTCTTTCAGCCTGTTTATTTGTGTTTTGTTCACAACCTGCAAGTCCACTGAGCTTTTCTTCACTGCAACCTTCTGGATGACAGTCTGCAAGACAGACCACCAGGTGGCAGCAGATACAAAGCATGAGAGGGACTGTGACACACTACTCCCAATGGTTTTGAAGGTCATACACTTAAATCTAAGCAATAATAAATGAGGGACAAGGAGAATTTCTATGTAGGGCAATGTGGGACGTCCGTTACCAGTAATAGGAAATAAGCTATGGCTGCAGCTTTTATTTTTTTTTTGCAATTTCTTCCAGTATGCTGATCTGTATGACTCCTCCAACTGCATTTGAAAAAAGGTCTGTCAGAAAAGGCCAACAACTCCACTACTTCACCCAGTTGTGAGTAGTTTCCCTGTCCTTTGTTGTAGCTCCATCATCTTTTCTTTGCTGTATTATCCATATTGTTTTCCTCCAGATCTTTGGAAAAATCGCTATAATTTGTGACTGACTAACTTTTCCCACAAGAGGGAGACATCGCCCTGCATTTACTTTCAGACAACCATCATTCGAGAGCCAATTGAAATGCAGGGCATCGTCTAAACGTGTGGGATGCCGTAAAAACGGAAGCAAATGCTGTGCGACACTTGGTCACCCTACTCACACACACTTCACCGTCAGATTACAAGATAATCATACTTTCAATGGCTGAACCTTTAATTTATAATGTATTACACTATAGATGCACATCATTTCTAATACTTGGACATTATCCACAAGTTGACACTTATTGCTATATAACACAGCGAGGAGTCACTTGATAGCAGAAGTAATTAACCCCTCGTAACTCCCCAACCTCCTGCACACCAACATCTGCTGCCATCAACCCTGCCTCCCGAGCCTCGGTCTCCAGCCACAGTAGCCTGGCATCAGGGTCTTCATCAGAGAACTGGAGCAGAGATCCCGAGCTCCGCAACACCTTCAGACACTGCTTCAGCATCAGGTTGGCCTTCCCTTTACCTTCCTTTGACCTCAGCAAGGCATCTATGGTTCCTTTGTCAATAATCAGGTCCACGGTGCTCAAAGCATAGTGTTTGAGAAGATGTGTGCAGTCCAGCTCAAGAAACTCCAGCTGAGAGGAAGTGTTGTGCGGTTGAACGGCTTGAGCTTGAACGTGCTCCTGCATGAGTCGCACAGCTACAGGGGAAATGTCAACACAAGAGACGAGGACTGGTAGAGGAGAGTGTCGGTAGACACAAGGCCCCATAGCTGAAGTGCCACAGCCCACGTCCAGAACCTGGAGCAGAGCATCTGGATGAGACCGTGTCTGCAACAGGGGCATAATGAAGTCCCTCACAGACTCAAAACCAAAGAACCACTCAAAGTTTTTGAAGGTGTGCGTGCAGCTGCTGTTCTCGGTGTAGAAACGGTCCCAGGTGGCTTTTTTATCCATGTTCTCCATCAGCTCAGCTAAACACAAACACACACTGTGTTAAACACTGTAATACAACAAATCATGTTATCCGTTGATCATCACGTTAGCCTTTGTTTGAATCCAAAAAGCTCAGCAAAACTCCTATGAAAACACTTTCCTATTTTTCATTTTAACAAAACACAACTTCAACATTAAGTAAGCAAACCAGCATTTTCAGCATCTTCATCTTAAGAACCACAGACCACAGCAATGTTTTTCTTTGTAACTGAACCAGAATTAAAACAGAATCACTAAATCACAAAGTCATATGTCCAAAAATCACATCCACAACTCCAGTTTCGGTCTAATATTTCTGTTTCAAAATAAAGGAGGCCAAGAACCCTCATTATCCTCAACTTTCTCATATTCATTTGTACCTTTTGAAGATAACATGGTTCTGTCATACTGAGGTACCTTTTGTTTGCAAAAGAGTCTTTTACATATATAGCACTTTTTAAAACTGAGTTACAGTGTAAGGAGCTTTACAACAAGCCATACAATGGAGGTGATAAACTAACTCAAGCAGTAAAAAGCAAAACGTGGACATGTGAAATGTAAAAACGTATTAGTATGTTAGAATCTTTACAGTGACTGTGCTGTTCTTTTAAGATACACGTTGCTCGTGGAATAAATAAACGTGACTTAAATTAAACTTTCACATAACCGTAGTAAACATTAAAACAAATAAGGTACATTTTATTTTAAAACTACGGAAGCTGCATCATAGTACAAACAGTTGTAGCTAGCTGCTAGCTAGCTTGGTTAGCCATATGACACCTGCAGTTACAGCGACTTCGGTTCAAGTCTAAGCTCAAATTAGACAAAAACGTACACGTAAGAGAAGAGTGACGCTGTACACAAGCTTTGACAACATCTACTCCTCTGCTCAACGTTGTCAAAGACTTGCAGAAAAGAGACATTGTTCCTCAAGGACTTTGCAGCGCTGTGTTTGATTTTGTCCGGCAGTAGAGTTCTCACTCTGTCTGTGTTTCCTGGTACCACACGTGGCGACTACAATCGGCGTCAGCATCTGCTGTTGTAGGCAAAGACGATCTTTGATTACAAGGCGATGACGCGACGGTGCAGATGTAAACAAACAGAAGTCATGTGGCAACAGACTTTAGTCTGGCACATTTTGCTCATCGATAACAAGTATTTATTGCTTATTTTCAGTGTTTTAAATGACAGGTTTTAACGTTAAGCCTTCTAGGTTTTTAGGCGTTTTAAAGCAGGTACAATATTTACCTTTATGCTGTGTTTTGTGTGTAATTGTGTCCTTTGTGGTGCCATTTGTTGCGATTTGTTCTGCAGCTGTTGTAGAATTTTAGCCTAGTTAAAACCCACTTATGTATATCTAATATTTACTCATCCTAGTTAGAAAAAATAAATCACAGATCTCTATAAACTATCCTGTTATTCCAATATATCATTTCCTCAAAATTCATATCTACAGTTCATGACCTATACGTTTAGTTACTGAAATATTTGAAGATGTCAGTAATGAAATAAACAATCATTTGCCGCAGCCTTGAACTCAACATGACACGAAAGATATAAGATGTAAATCCCTTTAATAAAACTCAATGAAACGCAGTGTAACAAAGGAAAAGAATCCAACATAAAGCAAGTAGATAACATTTACAACCACAAAAAAACCTGTACAACTCTAAATGCCTGGAGTAACTTCTATTTTTCAAAGGATTCTTTTTCATTAACCATTTGGTGATGACTGAGGGGAAACTCGGGGGCTTGGGTCGAACAGGGTAAGAGAGGCATGTAATGTAATTAATTTTTTTTTTTTTGAAATACATGAGTGTAATCTCATACACAGATGTACGCTTCCTCAGCATGGCTGTTGAAGTTTATTTTTAACACTGCTCTCGCGTTCAGCAGGAGGAGGATGACTGTGGGGCTGTGGCCAGGAGTGTTATTTGTACAAGATGTCATAATGGCCAGGTCTGTAGAGGAGGAAAATTCGAGGGTCGCCGCCTTCAGGGAAGACGTGGTGATTGACTGTTCCACCCTCCCCTCTGTCCATGTACTCCACCAGGATCGATATGTCCAGGGCCTGGGCTAAGGCGATGATGTGAATGTGGTCACTTTCTTTAGACATTGGCTCTACCTCCTAGGTAAAGACAAAAACAAGCATATGGTTTTAACTGGAAATGTAATCGTTAATACAATACATTGAATTCCAAAGAATACGTGACATACATTCTTTGATATTTATAGCTGAGTCTTGTGATAAAAAGTGAAGAAAAAGCCCCACCTGCTGACAGAACTCCTTCACAGAGCGTCCTCCCTCTATGAAATGCTGGAAGAAGCCGTGCTCTCGCTGCAGGTAGCCTGAGGTGATCAGCCGTAAGTAAACGACCACGTAGTCTGACACATTCTGGTCATTGAAGGAGTTCAGCAGCTCCTGCAGACTTGGCTGCTTCTCACACAGTTCGATCAAGTCCATGAACTTGGAGGAGAGACATTATGTGTGTCATCAGAATGGCAACAAATTAACAGTGGTGGTTTTTTTTTTTTTTTTTTTAAAGATCCAAAACTTTATCCAAAAGAAGTATTTCACCAGAATAAACATGAATGGAAATTGGTTTAAATCCTCAACACTTAAATTCACAATAACATAATACTTAATATCAGGCATTTAGGGGTATCAGTTAGCAAAAATAAATAATTTTAAAAACTTACAGTGTTGTGAAAGTCTTCAATGGTAAACTCAGTGAAGCCTTCATTAACCAGGTCCAGTTTACTTTTTGATGCAACTGCTTTGAACCTCAAGAGACAACCAAAACATTTGAACATTAAAGCATCTGTGGTGCTTTTTAAACCCTTTTTTCCATTAAAGACGCACGGCACACATTTTACTTTTTCATCCATAACGTCAGAGAAAGCTGGACGGCATAAATACAGTACTGTATTTGAGATTTGAAAGTCACTCCTGAAAGGATTTTATGCTACCATGCAACGTCAGTGAAAGTGGCATGTTGTTTCCTGTTTCCAATAAAATGTTTAAACATGTGCAAGCTTTGTACAAAAAAATACAAATACCCTTTCTACAAAATCAAATAATTTTGGAAATTTGAATTTTATCTAACACTTTCATTGCAAAAAAGAATTATCATAAGACATACCCCCAGTGAACTCAAGCTATGAAGCCACTGTTTCAAAACACAACTCTAAGGTTTCAACTACTTGTCATGATTTGGCTGGGTCAGACTTGTTGCAAAAAAAAAAAACATATAACAGCACCATAAACCCAACCTATCAAAAGGCACCATTGTAAATCCCGATTAACAGAACTACGAGCTGTAATTCTGCTCTGGGAAAGACTGCGACATTGACAGACAGACGTACTGATCACTATATCCCCTCTGTTCCTGCTAAAACCCTGGGGGGACTGATATCCACTCAGGACCCAGAAGACAAAACTGTGCCATAAAAGATTTAATAGTTCAGGACGACAGTGGTGTGGATTTCAGCCTAGAGGCCACACGTTTCTGCAGTCCAAACATTAACCACTCTGACACTCACTTCTGTAGTTCTTTGCTGTCATCTAGCAGGGACTCGAGATGTGCGAAACCGAAGGCTCTGTAGAAACAGTTCCCATCCGGTCGCGTCTTACGAATGTACGAGTAATTTTTGTATAGGTCCTGCATCAAAACACAAAGACTTCCATACTGTAAAAAAATGAAGTGCACGCAGAATTATTTGTGTCTTTGGAGAAAAGGAAGCCCTGGACTGTGTGGGAAATGATGCGGGTGCAGTAACCTGATAGCGGGTGGTTTGATTTGACTGACCTTTATCTTGAGCTGATAAACTATGTCCTCCTCGGCATACTCCTTCTGCAGCACTGACAAATTCTGTCTGTCAGATACTAAAGGGTTACTGTGGGCTATCTAGACACACACAAAGAAAATTTGAATTAATACACACGTTTTGTACACAAAATGCTTACAATGTTGTCCTTATCAGCCGTGCTTATTATCTACAGGGGAGCTGATCATGACCTAGTTACACAAGTTTTATATCCAGGTAGTATCCAGTTATGATTCGAACCTGATAACTGGTATTGTATGCTTTTAACAGTGATCTAATCCCCTCTGTGTAGGTCCATGAAAATAAAAAAAACAGATAAAAATGATAGACAAATAGAGGAGATTGGCAGACATTTATATAGTAAATGTTTTGTTGTTTGTTTTGTGTCAGTAATGTTCTGAGAAGAACAATATTGTATATCGACTGCAAGCTGCACATTTCACTTAACAGTCACAAGTAATTTTTATTTCTGACCGACAGAGGTCACAGCTCTGGGTTAAAAACTGTTCCTCATTCTGTTGGTGTTGGATTTTAGTGCCCTGAACCGTTTACCGGATGGTAGTGGCTCAATGTTGTGTGTTGCTGGATTTCTTCCTCAGGCTGGTATAAATGGTGTGATTCACAGGGTCCCAATTTGATATCAATATTTCATTTTGTTATACCAAATTAAGCATGGTTATGAAATAGATTTTTATTATATAAAAATATTAATGATTTCATTTTTAATTTGACCACACAACAATTAACAACAAGTTGAGCAACTCTACAGTGCAGTCATAGGTTATAATTCAGACATGAACCCCAAAACCCTGTTTAAGTTTAAAATATCATGCCTGGAAGTGCACTGATAATTTGATTAAGTAACACGTGGTCCAGCAGGTGCAGTGAGCAAAAGCTTTGACTGCATCCATGACCTATTTGCTCAATGGAAGATGACAAAACTGATGTCATGTTGTTATGTAGTGAAAATTGAACCAAATTCTGATGTTATTTCTTACCTCTTGCTGAATTCTGTCCTGTTGAGCAATTATGGCCTCATCATACGCAAGGCAGTTCACTCCTGTAAGAACAAAGGGTCAAATTAGGCGAAAGAATTAAATGCTCACAAAGCAGACTGAAGGGCCAATATGGCAGAGCTCGTACGAAGCCAGTGTTTATGAAAGCATACAACACAGTGTTGCAAAATAACAAGGAAAAGTATAGTTGCAACACTTTATCAATAATTAATTGCCGACTAAATTAATTCCAAAACTCTGTTGTTAATTAATCTGAGTTCTGTGATTTCAGTTCTCACCAATTTCCTCACACTTCATGTATCAAACAAGTAATCAATTCATCAATAAGTAATCAATCATTAATTGCTTAATAAATTAATCATGTATTAACTATTCCTTACTATCAATTAACAGGTATTAGATGTTTTTTTTAAATTAAAACAAGCTTTCTGATTTTACAGCTTCTTAAATGTGAAATATTTGACCCAAAAAAAAATCATAAAAACTGAATGATTTTCGCTAGTGGATAAAACAAGACATCCGAGAACATCATCATTTCCAGGTTTTGGAAACACAAATCAACACTTTTCAACATTTTCTGACATATTATGGACCAAATACTCAAGAAAAAAATCCATAGATTTATTATAATAATAATAATTCTTAGTTGCAGCCCAAGTGTAAAGCATTGTTGCATACCCTGTGCCAACACTGTAAATACCCCAATGAGATAATACTGATCATAATTTACACCATGTGATAATGAATGATTAGTTACCCCTGAATAAGTTGTATATCATGTATGCATGTATGATTATACTATATATTATATAATTTTCTGAACTGAACGTTCCCATCTTTATAAGCTTTAGGTGAAGAGGTGCAACTAACAATTATTTCCATAATGCATTTACCTGTTGATTATTTTCTCTATTTCTTTTTTATACGGAGCAAAGAACCCAGAGAACATTCACATTTAACGTGCTGAAAAATTAGATGGCTTATTTTAACCATTAAAAAAACACTTAACATGACGAATCAATTACCAAAAACAGTTGATTTATTTAGCTACAGTGGCTATAGTCAGTTGGGACAGAGATAAATAAAAAAAAATAGTTTGAATTTATATGCAATATAATGTTCTGATTTATATGCACACATACAGACACAGCTTCCACTTATACAATCCCACAGGTTGATAAGGGCTTTGAGGTGAATGAAATTATGTGTACATAAAATCAACCCTGTTTTTCCTACAAGCCAGGAAAGAAGTACCTACAACCTAACGAAAACAGCTGGAATATCTTGACCTCAAATACAGACACTAAAATGCACACTGGAAATGAATCTGTTTCTCTATAATACAGACAGATTATACTGGGTTACTCGTTTGTACACACGTCCATGTCCCTGCGTTGCCGGAGTTATACAAACGAGGTGCAGGAACATCTTGTACAGAAAGGTCGCACCTCCCACTACACTTAAACAACTGTTATTACTAGTTTTCTACGTAAATAATTGTACCAAAATTTTGTTTATCAGCCTGTTCTTGTGTATAGTATTCGTGTCATTTTTCATTTCTTGTTCGTGGTTGCTGAATCCACTCCACTCAGACACATTAATACTATCTAAAAGAATAAGTTCTAGCTTAAAATCCATCAAATAAAGACAATAAAGCATCAACGAGGGTAAACATACGTTGCCTTTAAGACACAAAAACCAGACGCATTTTATGGTTAACGTGAAGAAGTTACCAGCTACCGTTGCTCAACTGAACGTGGCTAGCTCGACCTATGCGAGAAAAAAAAACAATTTGTTGACACGGTGAATAACGTTGTTTTAACGACCAAAATGCGGTGTCCCGTCTTCTACATTATTGTCACAGTTCCAACATGCCCTTATGTTAAATTCTCGGGGACTGTCACTATTAGTTGCTGTGTCAGGAACTTAACAAGCGCTTTTTTTCTTTGTGTAGCAACGGCAGCTAGCTAATGCTAGCCAACAAGCCCTGGCCTCAATCTCCCCATCCTCGCTGCATATGTGTCACTCTTAAACCAGGACGGAACAGCGGCTCCGACACCCGACAAACACTTGTGTGGACACGGTCAGCAATATCACGGGAAATGACCGCGCTCGTTGTTGGACAATATCTATTGTAACGGTTTCCCTCACCCTCCATCTCTCCCTGTGAAGTTTCCTGCTGCTCCTCCGCCATCTTAGCTGTCGAGGTCTGTTTCCTCCTACTGCGTGACTTCATCGTTACACACTTCCGGTTGGTTTTATTTTGTTGTTTTATTTTTATTTTATGTCTCTCTTAATTTACTGCGGAGCCGCACAATTGTTCGCTTGATAGGCTTTAATCTTTGCAGATGATTTACTAACGGCAAGTATAGTTTGGAAATTATTTTGTACTTCAGAGGAATTTAAAAATATACTCTGTGCTATGGATGTACCAACTTTTTTTATACATCAAAGGAATTAAACTACACTTTGGTGCCCCGAGTGTAATACAGAAATATAAATCTCACCTCATTATTACACATAATGTCACAATGGATAGTTTAGCTTCAAAATCTATCTTTGATTTCTCATTTTCTAATCAATGTGTACACAGTAGGAAAATCTAAAATGAATACGTTTAATAAAACATATTGGTTACCACAGTCTACCTACAAGTAAGTTATGCACCTAATAACAAGGGGTCAAAGGGGGTCATCCCTTGCATTTTTGACTGGCAGTTGAGAAAATTATACTGAATCCTTTCTTTAAACCAAACCAAAAACTAGGGCTGCAAGCAGCACTGACCGGGCCCTCGCTCCCCTCCACAATTTTTCCTTTTCCTTTCAGAGTTCCTGCAAACAAAAACGTGAAAATGTGCTTTTACAAAATCCTAGCAGGTCCTGGTGTGGAAACCAAGTTTGGTGAGTTTTCCTGCATGCAAAGGCCCTCAAAGAGAAGACGATGGTGATGAAATAATCAGAGTAGATACAATAGGGCAGTGGTCTCAAACATAAATGACCTGGGAGCCACCGAGCATCTCGTCTGGTCAGGAGGGGGCTGGTCAAGGGTAAATAAAAGTGTTTGTTTTGATATGGAGTGATAGTTCATACACAAAAGAAAAATCATAATACTAAATGAATCTATAAATATCAAAAACAGGCATTTAAACTTGATATTGAGTGGTGGGCCACATGAAATTGATTTGGGGTCCACAAGTGGCCAGCGGGCCACAAGTTTGAGACCCCTGCTATAGGGCCTTCGTAGCTGTCGGTGCTCAGGCCCTATTTAAAACAAACCAACACACACCAGAAATCTAGGAAATGTACCCAACATGTTTAGACATTAAGGAAAAGATGAATCCAAATGCCTGTCGGCACATACGCACTGTTAGAAAAAAAAGCAAGTACATTTATTTCAACCCATCAATACAAGAAGTAGCCCTCGAAATAACTGAAAATCCAGGCGCATGCAAAGGAAGATATTTTTACCAAAATCACAGTGGAATGCAGATTTAGTGTCATTCAGATCCCTGCATTATGAAGTAGTACACATCAGGGGGCGCTGTCTGCAACAAATACAGACAGCAACATAATACATTTATCTGCTGTTCTTACTTTGCTGTTTATATGGCACATTGTTTTGTTGCACAACCATATTCGTTCTTTTGAAATTTTCCTAAGAGATAGTTGTATTCACAGAGGGCAACATGACACAATAGTAACACATTCATAATAATACTTCATGTTTGCTGAAATAAAAAGTGATTTTTATATCTTCCCTTTGGCACATGGCTTCCCATACTAGGACTGTAACAGAACCCACAAGTATTTAGCACACACACACACACACACACACACACACACACGCACACATACATACACATACATACAGTATATACAGAAAATAAGTAGTCACAGATTTAACAACACATGCTTGGTTTTACAATACTCAAAATCTGTACCAGTTCCAGGTCTTGGATCAGAGGAAACTTTGCAAAGCACAGATACTGCACAGTATTTTCCCACACTGTTTTGTCATTTATAACATATTTTACAAATAATTCACATGTTTATCCCCTTTGTGACTTATCTCTTTCATGTATGTACATTAGTTTATTAACTATTACTAATCACCTATATTGTTTTAGGTTTTATCCTAGTAACAGCAGCAGGGTGTATTGATTATGTACTACTTTTTTTTTTTTACATCTATGGGTATAAATGATACATGTACCGAGTTTAACTGTTAATAACTGATCTTGAAAATATTTTTTTACACCACCTAAAGACATTAAGTGTCTTAAAGGTACAGGGTGTGTGTGAATATTTCAGAGGTTTTAATGTCGGAACCTGAATACTCAAATATAAAGTATATTATTTGGTTTTTTAGCCTCACAATAAACATTTACTGTGTCCTTTAGACAAGGGTCTTGCTTTATGCAGGCTGCCATCTTGCTCCACACACAAAGAAGAACGCCCTTCCTGGTATGCAAAGGCTATCGTGACTCCCTCAGAAAATGGGAGGGGTGAACGGCCGAGTCTTGCCTTTGGAAAACAAGCTGCAGTCTTACCATGAGATGCCACCGGTTCTTACACAGTGGAGCTTTAAATGCATTCTGAACAAGCTGAGAACAAATGACAACATCTGTACATTTAAGCAGATTTACAAATGACCGAATCATTTACAGTACAAGACACTTAAGTTATGTCTTTGTTGTATGAAGTATTTTCCCGATACCAAACTGTCTCAGTGCTTAAGACAAAGACACGAGGACAGTCAAACAATATGGCACAGGTGCGCATGTTGCAGGTGTGGCAAGAGCGTGATTGCCCTGTTTTGGATCAGAGCCCAAACCATGTTGTGTAAGGGAAGTTAACAGGTACAGATATTGTAAACTAACACCCTCAGTATCCAGAGGTGTTGCAATGTACTTTTCTGATGTACCAACGTAAGCACAGCCTTCTCCTGCATTTCCTGATTTCCCACTGTCTTTTAGTGTTTTTGACATCCTACTCCATCCATCTGTTCGTCAGAGCTGGCTGCAGAAACAGCTGTGGCTCAGGATTAAGGGCATCCGATAATCAAAAGTTTGGCAGTTCAATCCCTGGCTCTTTCCTTTCCACGTGAGAGAATGTCTTTGGGCAAGATACTGAAACCAGTGTAGCACAGGCACTTTATGGCAATGGGTGAATGCGACTTGTAAAGCTATGAAGAAGCCAATACGGTTATATAAATGCAATCCATTTAACTGGAAATATTGTGACCTTGGTCTTTGTGTCAGTAATCTTGGGGAATGTATGTCGCAGTGGATCCTGCAGATGTCACAAATCCAGAGTCAAACATCAGATGCTTTGGAGAAGAGCCTTCTTTTCAGGATTTGGTTCTATTGCACCGTTTCTCACAATAAAGGAGATGTACCGTTGTAGTCAAGGTGCAGCTTTTTCATAAAACTGACCACAAAATGTTTTTCTTGTGTATCCACATTGCGACCACCTCCAGACCAACAGCCTGTCAGTTCTGTTGTTGTGCATGTTTTTGTCCAGTGGCCCCGGCTATACTATCTGAGCCTTATGGATGAGGGAGGCATGGGGACTCATCAGAGTGGGGCTTGGTCTGGGTTTGGGCCTTAATGTGCCATTAGTGTGCTGATAGCGGGCGCTGTGAGCCTCAGACACCTGGGAGCTGTTGGTCTCGCTGTCATGGTCATCGGGATGCTCCTGGCTGGCAGGACCCCCCAAACCTTCATCCACTTCATCCTCATCATCTGTCACTGGTGGGTAGTTGCAGCTCAGTGGAGGGTGCTGGTGGGTTTTGGTGACACTCTCTGGCCGTGAACTGCTTTCCGACGGGATCATGGCACCGCCATTGAGCTGTCTCACAATCTCAGTGGACTGGACCATCGGGAAGGCCGTGGCTGTGAGAGGGGGGTGGAAACGAGTTTCCTGCTGCGAGGGCACAAAGAGCAGATGCACTTAGTGTGTGCATGATCATCAGCACAGTATGCAGCTGGGTGAGATGCATTCCACAATTTGGAGAAATCAGGTTCCGACATGCCTACAAACACACACACTTACCAAAGATATCGAGCTATTTCTCACATATGTCTCCACTCGGAGTCTGTTCTCCTCATCTCTATCCAGAGGCCTGTCTCTCTGTCCCCTGCGCGTGTTGTTGTGCAGGACCGGTCTGCCCATGTAGTCAAATGCTCCCCCTCCTCCTCGTCCACCTGAGATAGTAGATCGGCTGTCCCGGCAGTACGTCTGCTCCTGTCGGTGCAAAAGTGGAAGCTAATCATTAATCACAGATTAAGTGATAAGGTAGTTTGACTGTGAGGTGACCTGCTTTTACGAATTGATGATTAAGGGGCAAAGCTGCCAAGTCATTCACAGATAACTTTATTTACTTTTAATACAAGCTGTTTCACAGCAATAGTTTGTGAGAAATGCAGTGTACAATAGACTGTGTTTGTTTTAAACATACAGCTACAGCAAGTAGGGTGTTAGATTAGCATAAAGACTATAACAGGGATACATTTACCCTGACTGTGTCCAAATGTTACAAAATCTACTCCTAATATCAACTAAAATAACTTTACACAGCTTGCCACAATTCATACAACTTCTACATATAGCACTTTTCAGCGATTGGGGTTCAATTCCATGCCTCAGGCCACTTTAACATGTGGACTGAAAGATCTGGGTTTCAAACCACCAAGCTGCGTTACCTCCTGATCAACAGCTGCACTCTGAGGCTCAGAAATAAACACGTCTTATCTGGTTCATGTCAGCGGTGAATAAGCAGAAGAGTAAAATGACACATCACAGTGTCAAAGCTGGACTTATTCTCAGCTTCCATTTCTTAAACTCTGGTTGTTACATTACATCAAATGAAAATTCACACCAAATGTTGATTAGTTTAGCATCTGGTTTACTTTAAGAAATACACAGTATTATGTCGCACAGATGTTGAATGTGAATCACATTTACAGTATATATAAAAAAATATTTATGTGAGTTGAAAAAATGATAAGGAAAGATTATTATATATATATAAATACATATATATATATACACATATATAGCTCAGAATTTAGCCGCCTGGCATCTGAACAGTAACGCTTCAGTCCCCGGCCCCGGCCGTGCATGCAGACTTAGACAGATATGTAGACTGACCCCGAGGGACGACAGGCTGGTCCTCAGGGTTCCCTCCACCCTCAGAGGGATGTTCTCCTCCGTCTGTAAAGGTAAGAAACACGGTGCGGGGTTTAGCTGTGCAACTCAAGATAAGAACCAACTCAAACTTTGCATGAAACTTACAAACAAAAGCCTGTGCATAAAACATCATGGCCTTTTTAAATCATCCTAACCCACAAAACAGACAACCCATGGCTCTAGAAAATAGCATGAAGTATTCATCACATCAAAACTTTCTTAAGAATCTTTGAATGCATGACTGGGTGACACGTTGCACTGTTTTGGATCAGTGTGAAAGCACAAGACGCTCCTGATACAGAGCGGAAAGAATAATTCAGGAATATTACCGCTCCTCTGGTATCTGTGCTGACAGAGTTCATTCTCCTGAAAGAAGCTTGTCGGGATAGAGTGCATATTTCCTCCCTGAGAGAAACGAGGACACAGACATTTAAATGATTAAAACAAAATCCCACTGTGCATCGTGTGTATTTCATGAGCACCTTTTAAGTTTGAATGTATTTCGTATTGTTTATTTTTTTAATTTTTCCCTTGTTTTTTTTTTTTTGCAAACCTCTATCACTGCCTCTGCTGTTACTTTGGGTAATATACACTTACCATTATTTATTAATTGTGTTACTTCGTAGTAAATGTAGTTATACTTCAAAAATAAAATGCAACTACATATAAGGCTTACACTTATTCAACTATAAGTTATTATAGGTCGTTAATTGGATTTCAGCATAAAAACTCTACTGTATGTTACACACTAGATCCTTAAAGCCCTAATTTGCTATTTGTCATTTTGGCAACATTTTATTGAACTACCATCTTTTCTCATGTGAGTTGAACTTCACGATAAACAGTATCCACATACTTCTTCTCAGTCAGCTGCCTCTCCAGCTTGGTGTTCCTGCGTCTGTGGTGGCACGTGACTGTGATGACGATGATGAGCATCAAGACCAGCAGCCCGCTGGCCACACCCCCCACGATGAGCATCAACATGTTCTCAGGCAAGAACCGCCCATCGGCGACTTCAGTTGAGGGAAGCGGACAGGATTACATGGATTAATACATCTATTCTCACATTTGTGAGTTTCACTCTGTCATGTTGACATTGTTGTCCTCTACCTGCCACGGCGATCTCCACCTCTGCCTTCCCTACCCCTACTTCATTCTTTGCCACACACTGGTAGGTGCCTTCGTCAGACAGGCTTAAAGGTCGCCCAAAAGCGAGTGTTCCGTTAGGGTGAGGGATCACACCTCTGGGCAACTCTCCACCTATTCTGCAAACAGCAAAACACAATACAAAAGTTAAATACCGCATGTTCACATTCAGCACAAGGATGTTTTCTTCAATCAATCCAAGTGAAATACTAATCTGTATATGTTTGGATTATAAAACATCTTCACATGAGATGTAACTGGCCCTTCAAACGAAGCATTAATCAAAACAATCCATGCAGTGAACGTCAACCAAATATTGTATTATAATAGTGTATTTGTTCTACTTAAAGACCTGTCACTGCCACTTTACGCTGACATACTGTACTTCAAGATAGATATAAATATATATTATATATAGAGAAAAACAACAGTCCACTATAATGTTTCTGTAGGTGATGTACTGTATGTAGACATAACATAACATAAGACATAGACATAACAAATGATGTTACCACCTATTTAAACAGTCAAAAATCACACCATCCTTTAATCTGTGATGGGGAGAAAAGCAATATCCACACTATAATGTCCGTTTTTATACAGTTTTTTTTGGTCATTAATTGATAAACTGTATTTATCTGTATGGCACGATACAGCCAGAGGCAGCAATATGGGGTTCAGTGTCTTCTCCGAGGGAACGACGGGGGGAATCAAACCACCAATCCTCTGATCCACAGCGACCCACATTAGCACTACAACAAAAGCACCTGCTGTGTTACCACAGAGTTTCTATTCGCCGAGCTCACACCAACCTCCACTGTGCACTGCGGTGGTGACAGAGCAGTCAGCGTCTAATGTTAGCACGCAAGAGGAACCGTCTCATTTTCACATATGACAGAAACGCGCCCCCAAAAGCTTCCTCCCTCCACAACTGCTTTACTCGCTTGCTTTTCTTTTAGGGCCGCTCATTCCTTTCCCTTTTCTTCCTTCTAATCCCCCTCTTCCTCCCTCCTTCGTGTGAAACTAACTCATCCGTCTGCTTTTTGGCACAAGCCGCAACACGACACTGTGACACCAGATATTACTTCACCTGCTACCTGTTATTGACAAATCCAACAGGTTTTCCCAGGCTGTACTTGTGCGCACACGTGTGTGTGCGTACCTGTATTTATGTCTTTGTAAGGTCCAAAAAAAACCCTATCTTTGTGGGCTCCATGACTTTAAAGGGCTTTTTCCGGGTAAAGACCTGGTTTTAGAGTAAGGGTTAGGGTAAGGCTTAAGGTTAGGCACTTAGTTGTGATGGTGAGGGTTAAGGTAAGGGGCTAGTGAAGGCATTGTGTCAATGATGCGTTCTCACTAACTCAAATGAAACCTGCCTGAACCTCTAATCTATTTTACATGTATCCCATCTGTGCACTAGGAGCCTAAACTGTCAATTCTGGCAACCTTTCGGAAGAGCTGCTCCTCTTCCAGACACCTTTAAAGTCACACATTTAACTGGCCAAACTCCAAGCCACACCCTGGAAATGTATTAATGCCCCAAAGGACATGGCCAAAAGATGACAGCAGGTGAGTCAAGCAGAAGAAGTCTGCGTGAGTGAGCGAAACCCTCATCAGGCAGCGGTGTGTCAGTCTTCCACTGAAGCAAGAGGAGCAGGAGATGACAATGCCAGGGCTTGTTTGGTTAAGTGATGTGGAAAGGGTGGAGCAAGGGGAGGACCTTTCGTCGTGTATGAGCTTAAAAAAACAAAACAAGAAATACTAAAGACAACTTGTTATGTCAGCCTTGTTGACTTGAAGCTGAAGAAGGAAAGATATTGTTAGCATTACTGATGATTAATACCATAATAACCTTTCAGCGTAATGTAAATGAAGTGACCTGAGACGGGAGAACGGTCTGTGTGTCCACGTTCCTGCTGTGTAAGGGTTGCTATTCAGCATCAGTGACAAGTGCATATCCTGCAGAGCAAACTAAAAAATATGGAGATTCCAAAAGAGAGTCGGAGAGTAAACACAATAAAACACGTCAATATGGGCGGAGTGAAATACTGCCTCTGGTCATCTGTCACTTATGAACCAGGCGTGCCTGCTCATGCATGGTGTAATCGATGAGTGTACATTCAGAATAGTC
Source organism: Solea solea (assembly GCF_958295425.1). Lineage (NCBI taxonomy): Eukaryota > Metazoa > Chordata > Actinopteri > Pleuronectiformes > Soleidae > Solea > Solea solea. The sequence continues at coordinate 8,769,134 of NC_081136.1, forward strand.
AGTCTGGTTTGTCTGGAAACCATCGACAGTGTCTTTTTTCAATTTCCATCAGAGAAAAGAGCCGTGGACAGTCAGCGGTAGGAAATATTATGTGGTTAAAAACACTGAAACTAATTAACTAGGATTGTTTGTGTATCCCGATCTTTTTGCTCTCATAAAGCTCCATCATGAACACATGTTCCACTATTATTGCACACAAGCAGTCGTTTACTTTGTCAATTCCACGCACACTGTCCAAAAACAATACCCTATTCTTATAAAGTGTCAACAATACAATATACGTGACCTATTATATAATATATATGTATATATATATATATATGTATGTATAATATGTAACCTGTTCCCTTAATATTACTTGATCAGTTAGTTAAGTCAGTCTCTTAAGAATTTGAAATCACAAGAATGAATCCTAATTAATTAATGCCCATGCTTCACAAAGAGTTGTCAAATGAAAATATTCATTCATTACCCTGAAGCAATAATGACAACGTTAAAGTGTACATCACGACAAAAATAAGAGTTTAAAAACAGGATGACTGACACAAAAACACTCCTCCTCAGAGGATGACCTACAGTTGACCTCAGTGATTCCCAGAGCAGAATCTTCCACGGTGAAATCACGGCAGAAAATAATTGTTGTGATAACACGAGAAGTTACGAGAAACATGAGACACATGAGACAGTTAGTCACACGAGTGCCAGACAGCCGGAGAGGGAGGCGGCTCCTACTGTACCTGATCCAGGTGAAACTCTGTGGTTTGGGGTTTCCTCCACTCACACATCTCAGAGCAGCGTTCTCCAGACCCTCGTACCAGTCCCTGTTGTAGCCGGACACCTCCGCGTGTGGAGGGACTGGAAGGAAGAGCAAATATTTACAAAGCTTTGTGAGAAAGGAAAAAAAAGGGAGGATGTTATATGAATATCTAAATATCCTGGCGAACATGTTAAAAACGATAACGTGTGCCTTTTAAACGGCAACAAATGTCTGTCACATTCAAACCATTGTCAGTTGAGTTCACGCAATGATGCTTAAATCTGTCTCTCTATCAGTAGATATGTAGACATGGTAGTGATTTATTTGAGGTCAATACAGATGGAGGCAACAATGACACTGAGGCGGCTGCAATCAGGATGGAGTATGACTGAAAACACAAAGAATTTGCCCACGAAAAGTGAATTCTACTGCCTCAAAAAACCTGGTCATTCAGCAGCTTGACAGCACAAACACTTCTTGACCCCACCCGCCCCTGCACTAATGCTGTATACACACAAACGCTCCCTCAGTCAGGTCTGATAGTACTGCTCGACAGAGCAGCAAATAACTAATATTATGTTGAATATTAACAACAACAATCACCAAAAGGTATGCACTGCTGTATTTTTATGCAAGAAACTAATAATATACTCTAAAAAAATGATTCAGAAATCTCCTCGTCATATTAGATTTAAGAAAAGAATATCCCTTTTTTCTTTATTTAATAAAAGGGAACTGAACGTGGGAAACTAATGTGTCAGTCAACCCGAGTCATGTGTCGCGTGGGAAACAATCTACAACTTGTGATTAAAAACAGGAAATGAGTGCATTTGTGAAACTCACAGTGCACCACCAGGTGGTTGCTGAGTCTGCGGGGGTTTGGTGACGTCGGATGCCACACGAGGCAGTCCAGCTTCTGGCCGTTCATGCTCCTCAGTGGGTGCAGGGAGAAGTGCGAGGAGACCGCCCCGCTGTCCGAGGAGCGGTTCGTGGACTGGCCGTTCAGTTCGGTGTCCCAGGAGAGGCGGGGCTGTGGGCGGGCTATGGAGCGACAGGAAGCGGCCTGGCGGTAGGACTGGCCCTCCACCAGAATCACAGGGTCCAGGGAGGAGATAGGAATGGCTGCAGGGAGGATTATTTTGGTGTTTAATTAGAGTGAAGACAGGAGCAATCAACAGGTCTATACTTGGAGACACACATACTTAAAATAAATAACCTAGTAAGCGACGGAGCCCGAATTTGAGCCTGATGAATCTTGGCATTTGTCATCTTGGAATCTGCGTCATTCAGTAAATTAAGGTTGTCAGCTAGACCTGATCCAGACAGTACAGTGCCTCCACAGGCTTGTACTGTAGTAGGGCTGAACAATTCATTGAAATTCTATCAGAATCGCAACATGTCCAACTGCAATTTTAATTTTTCCATTTTTGTTTCTCACAGATCTGCACAAATCTCATTTTCAATATGTCATACAAATGAAGTTGTGTAAAAAATGACCCTTCCCTCTGATTGAAATTCCAGTCATAATAAACGCCATTAGATATTGATTCAAAAATCGCTCAGCCCTATTGTAGGCACAAAAGCTAAACATTACAGTATGTGACATTTTCAGCCGCGTCACGAGAGAGGAACTCACTCCATACGATGAGGGAAACCTCACTGTCGAAGTTCCCAGATGGGAAGGTGCTGATGTGACAGACGAACTTCCCCTCATCCGAGACCTCTGTGCTCATAATAACCAGAGCCGAGTCCAATGTGGGCTCACTGCTCTTGAAGCGTACACGTGAAGACCACGCCCCAAACGCTGCAGAAAGAGAGGGGACAAAAAAAGATGAAGATGTCCAGCAAGTTCCAAGCAGACCTCAGGCTTCTTTTTGCCTCTGTCACCGAGTCAACACATATCACAAATACAGAGAGCAAAAAGTCAGAGTCCCCTCACTGGAACAAGTATGATACCTAACTGTGAGTAAAGGGGGGGGGGGAGTTGTTATAGCATGCAGACTGACCGGTCTGTCCATTCAAGTGGTGCGCAGTGACGATCTGTTCCTTGGAGGCGTCAGGATTCTCCCGGTACCACGTCACCTGCACCACCACCACGCTGCCCTCACTGGGCTGGTGGCGACAAGGCAGGACAGTCTCCGTCTCTGTCAAGGAGCGTATGAGGACTCCTGGAGGGGGCTCCACCAACTCTCCCCGGATCACTGGGGAAGGGGAAGAGGAGAAAGTTTTAGTAAGCGTCTACTCGGCAATCGAGCGCTGGATTGGATTGGAGACATTTAGGGGGAACTGGAGCACAGAAGAAAAGACACTAAATAAAGGAGGTATCAGTTCACTAGGATAAAATAAGCATACAGTGGTATATAAATAATATATTCGGCACCAACTTGACCAGGTTTGACAGTGACCTTCATGACTCTAGCTTCCTCTAACAGACAAGGCTATGAGGAAGTTACTCATTTCTCAGAGCCTGTGCACTTGCTCTTGAAGATTACATGCTTTACTGACCTTTAAAGGTTCAAACCATAGCCACAGACCATCTGCTAATCTGAGTAGAATTCATTTGTTTTAAAAGTTATTTGATCAGTTATCAGTGCAATCATTAATTCTAAAGGCATACGTTGAGCCTTTAATATGCATTTTCGGGTTAATTTTGCAGATTTTGAAGATTTGTTTATGGGTGTAAAGAAGGACACTGTGTGTGTATGTGTGTGTGTGTGTGTGCGTGTGAGAAAATATGGAACGGCAACAGGGGAACACACGTGGGGTTCTAAGATTTTCATAAGTCAACGCAGTGCAGACAGAAATGAGGGAGGAGGAGAGAGAGAAAACAGGTTGTCTATGAGAAGAGCTGAGTACAAATGAAGATATGTCGCATAACAAGTCGTCCGAGACAAGCTGAAAGCCAAAGTCACTCAGTGTCTGCAAGGAGAAAGACGTTTCACACTGCTGTAGCTCTGCAGGCTGCACGATACAATATGAAACAAAAGCACGCTTGTTTTTTTCCACTTTGCTGTGACTATACAGATCATTCTTGTCTACCCGTCTGTGTCACACACACACACACACACAGTTAAATATGAAATAGCAAGAGGCAAAAGCTTGTTTGCATCAAACATGTCTTGGCACAGAGCTGAAAATCTGAATTCTTTTTCCGTTGATGGAAAAATGTGATACTTGCTGATGCAGCCCCTGAAAGCCTGGACAGCTGTTTCATCATCACCACAGTGTATAATTATTATTATTATTATTATTATTATTATTACTGTTTTATTGGAGGTCATGGTGATAGGCTTGTGTTCAGAGGCTGTGGTTTACTGATGGTGATAAGGTCCGCCGAGACCGAAGGAAACCCGTGTGCACGGGGCCAGTGAATCACAGCAAATGGATTGCTCCCAAACACTAATGACATATCAATCCAGAACATGGCAGATTAAGTGTGTCTGAGCTGAAATACGACAAGACGCTGGGCATTTAGAGCAGTTGCCCCTTAAATGACCTCCTTTTCTCTCTCTCTCTCTCTCTCTCTCTCTCTCCCAAGTGTTAATCTTATTACTACTCTGCTGTTGAAAACAATGCAGTCACTGTTGTAATGTGGACAAAGACTGCAAACTAGTTTTTGCTCATCACTCACAGTATCTGTTTACACTAGACTTCATTTTTGTGTAACACGATCACATTTTTTGCACTATATTCCTGTCACATCTATTACTGGTGCTTGTTTTTGTAGTGAAATGTGTATATTGCATATTATACAAATATTTCGATTATTTTGTTATCTTTTTTGCTTATAGTTTTCTTATCCCTGCTCTATCATAGTGTATTCCTAATTATATTCCTTTTTTTTGTATTTACATTTTCTATTTCCTTACTTTTTACACTTTTTTTATTGCTCATTCAAGTCACATTTTGTATATTTTTTTAAATACTTTATTAATCCCCTTAGGGAAATTATTCTCTGCATTTTGACCCATGCCACACTGAGTAGCACACGGGGAGCAATGGGGGTTGGTACCTTGCTCAGGGGTACCCCAGCCCTTTCAACCTGGTGGGGACTTGAACCGGCGACCTTCCAGTTACAAGCCAAGTTCCCTTTCCACTTGGCTACAGGCTGCCAAGTCTGTATCACTGACGCCTTTTGCAGCTGTAACAAGTAAAGTCATATCTAATCTCATCTAATCTAATCTAAGATACTGTTTATATCGACAGCAATGTTGTGATATTAACCTGATTGAGCCGCTGCCATGTAAAACAGCATTTTCAGATTACCTTAACCAGAATAAAGTTACATTATTAGGAGTAAATCATGCTCAGATAGACGTGAGGTAATCTGAGTTTAGTCACATGATATATAGGTCTTAATTGGATTATAATATTATGTATGTTGTGTATTGTGTAAACATCTTGATAATGCTTTGTCTTTTATAATATTGTATTCTAATTAGATTACTATTTTGTATCATGTCTAATCTAATCTAATCTAATCTTTTGTCAATGACTATGTTTACATTGACAATAATCTGATATAATACTGTGTGTAACAGAATAGTCTAAATAAATCACTGCCACATGCTCTTAATCAGAATAAATTGTGGAGTAATCTGAGTTTGTGTAGGTTTTATACCAGATCATAATGTCCTAGTGGAGTTTTTGACAGCAGTGGTTATATTTTCGGCCATAATCAGATTATGCTGTGCAGCGCCACAAATTATAAAATTATATATGCAAATTCAGTGGACGTGTCGACTCGTTTTAGCTAGGAAATGCTTGGGTGTAGCTGATAACGTCAACAATGACTCTGTTTATGTGTCAGTCATTATTAATGAGAATATTTGCACCTGGGCTTTCTCTACCTTCATTCAAAACGTCTGGAATGACAAAAAGGCCTAAATACAACACATGAGTCACCGCTGAATGACAACTATTCCAAATGTGAGGGTGTTCTTGGGGACAGACTTGAGCTAAATGCTGCTCAGAGAGTTGTTGCTAAATACACCATCTGCATTGTGATGTCTTAGCACGCTACCATTAGCTAATTAGCACTACACACAAAGTACAGCATGGCTGTAAGGATTGTCATTGATCCAAAGTACTGAACCAAGTGAAAGGCAGGAGGAGGCCGGAGTGAAACACACTCGCGCTTTAGGCAGTGCACACAATAGAAGTGTGTGTTTGCCAGGGTTTAGCCATTTTAGCTCAGTGTTAGCGCACCAAAATGACACAGGTTGACGTGAACGCTGTTAGTCTTGTATCAAGGTGTACGTCAATGAAACCAGACAATGGTGCAATGTAGGAAATTTTACACGGTTGCACAATGGAGCCCAGGAATGACAACGTGTCCTACAGTTCATCCGAAAAAATATGATATAAGATCAACTGTTTCAGGTGCAAAGGGACATTAAAACATGTTTTACACATCAACTGTCACTGAAAACACTATTAAATCTTCAAAATTAATATTTCTTCAATGGGGACCCAGTTTTTGAAGGCGAAAAACCATTCTGAGTGCAAATATCACTATGTTTCACTATCACTATGCACAACTTTTACTTTTACTCCACTACATTTCCTCTTTGTTACTCATTACTCGCAAATAAAATCAGAAGAAGAAGAGTTGGTAATGGTCTGTGTTTATATAGAGCTTTTCTAGTCTTGATGAGCTGCTTTATGCGACAGTTTTGCCATTCACTCATTCACACACTGAAACATAAGGTTAAGTGTGTTGTTCAAGGACAAGAAATAAACCCACAACCTTCCAGTTGAAAGACAACTCGCCCTACCCCTGAGCTACCATGGCTCAATCCTAACTGCTTTTTACTTCTCAAACTTAAGTACATTTTATACCAAAGATCTACTTTTGAAACTTAAGTACAGTAAATGTCAATTACTTTGGAACTTTTACGAAGGTAATACGATAAAAAGTGACTTCAATTCATTTTCTTTTAAGATACATGTACCTTTACTCCCTTCCCAATCCCTTTTAAGTACTTTACGACTGGGCACATAAGGCTTTCTATAGGACTAATCCATATCCTTAGGTGTGTATGTGTGTGTCCTTGTTTCTTTGTGAGGGGCCGAAAGAATGAATGCACCATAGGAAGTGAGGACACTTTGGGAAAGAGATGATATTTTGGCTTGTCCTTTCAACTTTAAGGGGCTTTTTATATTAACACTACTACTAATATTAGCAATAATAATAATACACATTTCATTTAAAACGGTAGAAAAATGTATGGTTCAGGCAAAACTAGAAACGTCAATTAAAGGAACACATACAGGCCACAGTTTTGTGAGGTCTGTGTGTCCCTTGTTTTTTTGTGTGTGTATCTTCTTGAGGGTGCTCTACAAATAAAGTTAAGTAATAAAACAAAGTAATAAAATGTTTTTCATGATGATTTGACATTCAGTTACAATGTTTTCTTCGTTAAAGGGAGCAAAGAAACCAGAAAATATTCACATTTAATTCGCTGAAACCGACAAATCGTTTATAAAAATCATTTAATAATTGATTTGTATGTTTAAAAACAAGTTTAAAAAAATGTGCAATTAAAACACGGAGGTTATACGGTTAAGCTCAGGAAAGGAGAGAGTGAATGTAATGTAAAGCGCAACAAATAAAATCTATTATTATTTTTATTATTACCTGGTATTCCTTATGTTGTGGGGACCTACATCTGTTTACACACCCACATTATGGGGACACAAATCTAGTACCTATTACTTTTTAAGGAAAAACATGTTTTAAAGTTAGGCTGAGGTCAGGATTAGTAAATATGTTTAAGATTACAGAGGAGTGTACAGTATGTAAGTCAATGCAATGTCCTCTGAAGGCATGGGAACCAGTGTGTGTGTGTGTGCTGATTCAGTCCTGATGTGGGAGAATCTGTTCAGCAATAGTGAATCATGCATTTACCATCAGAGGTGATGAGTGTACTCTGTAGACAGGTGTGTGCGTGTGTGTGTGGGTTTGTTTTTCCAGCCATGAACATGTGTGTGTGTGTGTGTGTTTGTCACCCTCAAGTTTAAGCCAACTGTGGAATCTGCCTGTGCTGCATTACTGGGATAACACTCCTTCAGTAACCCTGTATGTCTGTGTCTAATTGTAAACTGGGTTTGTTTGTTTTTTTCATGCCACACATTTATCTGTCAGGAACATTTAGGCTTAACACTATCTCTCTCTCTCACACACACACACACACACAGACACACACACAGAGGCTAGAGGGTCCATACATTTCCTCTGCACCAGCCAGGAGCAGGAAAACTAATCAACAGCAACCAGTTTTTCCAGAAATAACAGACAGTGTTTTCTTTCTTTGCGCCATCTGTTTGTGGAGAAAAGGCTGGCCACCTGCCCAACATCTACAGCTTTTTATACAAAACCAAAACCAACATTTCCTCTGTAAAGATCATTTTCATTACCCGTATCTGCTTAATTTCCTAAATGCAACACTCAGTTTCAGACCTCAAACACCTGCTGCGGGCCTTTTTCACACAGCACGTATGAGGGATGACCACAGAAAGTGAATCATCTGACACCATAAAAAGACAAAAACAAGAAATGTCCTGTACAGATGGACAGATGTTGGACAGACTCTTACCAAAGATCCACAGGACAAGGAGACACAGGGAGAGTGTGTTGAGCAGAGATGTCATCCTCTCCAGAGGTTACTGTTATTGGAGCACAGGTTGGGGCAGTAATCAGTCCAGACACACATGCATGAGGCACAGAGGCAGAGTCATGCCTGGGTGAGTGAGGAGGTTTTCCAGGATCTCCAAAGTCCAGTCTTCAGGGTTTTCTTGCAGCCAGTTGTTAAATAAAATAAAAATAAAAAATAAATAAATGTAAATCCTTTCAGTTTTGTTTGAACGTGTTGATTTGTCAGGCAAACGCCATACTGTTCGCTCCTTCAGGAGAAAAACAAAAAAAGGGAAGGTGCAGCGTTACCTGTTCGCATACACCTGTTTGCGCCAACCCCCAATCCACTCCGGCGCCGGCACACGCGCACTAGCGCACGCACTCACACGCCAGAGAGAGAGAGAGAGAGAGAGAAAAGTCACCTTTCCGGTTTAGTAAAGGCAACATGACAGTTATGTTCTCGCCTTTACTTGCTCTGCTCGGAGGAGCGGCAGGTGAAAAGCAGGCGAAAAGCAGGTGAAAAGCAAGCGAGTCTGTGGAGACTGTTGGGTGTCCACGTGACGCGCCAAAGCAGTGGTGCCAAAACCTGAAAGGTGGTGTTCCCTCCCAGGAGAGAAAAACAAATTAATCCCCTTAAAGTTGAGAGGGATAATGTCTTGTATATAGAGTGAGCTCCACAAACACACTGCAGAGCTGTTAGAGGCATATATAATTATATATATATATATATATATGTATATTATAATATAAAGTATGGAAATTCATATTTCATGTAAAAAAAAAACGTGTTTGTTCACTTCCTAGTTTGTTGTGTATGAATGTCACCTCATTGTTGACGTTTCCTTTCCCTGTTTTATCACATTTTTCATCTTCCTTCACATTTAATTGGAGAAACAACATGTTTTTATTATTGTTTTGAGAAAGCGAGGCTTTATTTTTGAGATAAGGTCATTATCAGGCACTGTAGTAGAGTCTTCTGCACATTTGTTGTACTATTCTATTATTTAAAGACGTCCTCAGTAGTTTGTGTGTCACGATGATGGGTTTGTCAGGTCAATTACTTATTTAATTCCTTTTGAGCAGGGCCGGCTCAAGCCTTTCTGATTTTGGGGCCCCCCTTTACATTCAAAAGGAACTTAAAACAAATGTGCAGTAAAAGGAGCAAAAGAAAAACCAAATAACTTGAGTTCAACACTATTTAAAGACCTAAATGCATTTAATAGGTTAAAATGTTTCACAAACTAGAAAATCACTAGTTTGACAAAGTAAGCCCTTATTTTGAGGGACAATCGAAACATTTTGACATCATATGTCCTTATTTTTAAGATACTTGAGACAGTAAGTCATAACTTTAAAAAAATGTTTTAATCACAAAAGGCAGAAACGAGCTTTCATCGTTACATATCAAGGACGCAGATTAAAATAAAAGTTTTTTTTACATTGACATACAGTATACACATTTTATGAACCCCTATGTAAGCTGCTCTCATCAAATGATTCTAAATGTTGGCATTTAATATTAAAAGAAAAAAAATATCAATATTGAATCAATTCACATTTATTGGTTACACAACAAGGACACTGATAAAAAAAATCTTTATAAGTGCATATTATGAGCTTAATTGTATGAATTTTTTTTAATTCTGTCTGCAGCTCCCTGAAACACAAACACGAGAGAGACACGGCTAAGTTCAACAAATGAAGTCATTTTGATAATTCATGAATAAACAGTTCAGAGCTTTATACAGGCAGACGCACACGCTCTAAAATATGCTGTATGATGTCTTTCTGGCTTCTGTGAATGTGGACAGACGGGGACACACAGCAAAGACACCATCACTGCCATCCTGTGGCGTGTAAGAAATCAACCTCGAGACATCATCATAAATAAGCCTGGTGTGGATATTTTAACTTTCAGCAGCTTTTCAGCACAATCTGCAACCTTTCTTAAAATCAGGAGGGAAAATGTTTATTATTTTATTGCGACGCTCAAAGGCACATTACAAATACATGAAACAAGTCCTTTTCAATATAAAAAAAAGATCAGGGAAAAATGCCATCTTGTGCTCAACTTCCCTCTTTCGCTCTTGTCTTTCTTCACCCAACTTCTCCACATAATTCTAAAAAAGCAAAAGGGAAACGAACACTGATGTCTACAGTTTCATGTTCTCTTAGAATCGATGCAACATTTGTGACGTTCAAGATTTAAATATGAACAAGGAAGAAAAGAGGAATCAGGTCGAAAACGTGCAGCCTGCACTTGAAGTCACTTCACTTCTTCAAACCGATGGATTCATACGTGTCCTGGACGTGAGGTTTCAAATCCTAACAGACGGAGAACAAGCAAACAAACAAACAAACAAAAAAGGGGTCAAAGTTAACCTGATTGTTGCGATTTCCAAATCATTTCAAAACTCTCAGTGTAGAAACTCACCGTATAGATGCCTTCTTCGACGGTCTGCCAGGAAAACAAGACGAGAAACATGAGCATAGGTGTGAATAAATATCAAACTGTCTTGTCTGTGACAGGATGCTAAAGGTCTATGTATAAGTGGCGTGCAAAGAGGAAGAATGATGGCAGAGATGCAAACCTCACACTATGAGCTCAGCGTGGGTTTGGCCGTGCAGTTTGTGGCTGGTAATAGGAAATACGCAAAGAAAAATGACTGCTAAAACTATAGTTTAATTTTCTATTTTCAAAAAGATGAGAAGCCAAAACAAAGGACTCATGATGCGTCCCTTACAATTCAGCTTTAAAAAAAATAAGAGAACACAGGATCAGACAAACATTGAGGTTTGATGTGACCAATGCATGTTACCTTTTATTCTACCTAGTAAGGTGTGCAGTGTTCATACCTGCTTTGCCTTTCCCCCCTTTGCATTGTAGACCTGTCAAAGACAAAAGGCACAATTCAAACACTGACGCGTTATCGAGAAACTCGCGGGTTCATCCCGTCTGCAAGGGTATGATGACATACCCTTAAATGAATTCAAATCCTTCCAATTATCAGTATTTCCTGTTCATCATCAACTCCACTGTACCATTAAATTCTGCCCTCACAAAGACAGGAAACGCATAATCGCAAATCCGTATGGCAACTTTACATTGAAGGTCTTTTTTGCTGACCTTGAATATTTGCCACATTTTATACCCTATGTTTTATTATTAATAGGGCATTGTTTTTCTTTAAAATGGTACAGTGAAGCATATCTACGCATGTATGTAGAGTATGTGCAGTGCTTAACAACTTTATTTTGTTAAAGACTTGCTATTTATTTGGCAAATAATTCACTGGGCTTCTCTCTTCTCTAAAGGAAAGCGAGTAAAATAACCATAATTTGACACTATAATCGAGATTTAACAAATGTGCTTTACTGTTTATCTCAGTTCGTTTGTAAAACAGTGCATTTGGATCATTACCAATGCAGTTCATTTAGGGCAGCTGTGGCTTTGGGTGGTGGTCTAATACACTGGTTAAGATCTGTTCCCATGTATGCATGTACAACATGTATGTATGTAACATGCAAACCTTGATTCTGCAGTAGAGAATTGTCAGGATGATGCCGTACAAAAACAGGACGCCATCCAGCACATAACACACCTGAGCATCCCCTAGAGTAGCTGAGGACACAAAGGAGGAGAATTGAACCTGGAATAACAACATTTACACATATATGTTAAAAAAATAAACCCTCTAGACTCATGGCTCTTCCACCTCAACACTCTCACGTCGACATATCCTCCATGTGTCCGCTTCACGCACAGAGCATTGCACATGGTCACCCGTGCCAGACACTGTCAGCGCAAACGAGGCCACTTCCTTGTCATTTACAAAAACAATATTAGAGCAGCTGTGACACCATTTTAGATTGTGGAACAGACGGCAGCAGCTGCCATTACACAGGGACCTGGACAACTGTATTAAACACAGACTAAACTGGTGTTAAATGTCACTTGTGTGGTGCTATTTTTTTTTTTTTTAAACAGCTTGATTTATTTGACTCTTTTTTTAATGTTAAACACTGGAAACCTTAAAAAAAAAGGGTACAATAAATAGCATACTGTAAAAAAAAAAGAGAAGAAATTAATGGGTGCATAATCCTTCGTTCTAATCTAATAATCTCTACTGAGAATTGATCACACTCATACTGACAAACTAGGAGCAACAGGGAAACAATAGTGGCAGGACGAGATTTAGAATTTCACGATAAGAGTGAAGACTCGATTTCTGCAACATTAATCTTACTATTACGGCTTCAACTAATAGTTGTTTTCATTATTAAATCAATCTGCAATACATTTTGTAATTTTTCTTACGCACACCTTTTCAGTTTAGACTTTATTTAAAGACTAAAGTTGTTCTTCATCCACAAACAGAAACGTTCCCTTCAAGTCTCTTCCTTCCTCCATCACAAAATCAAAGAAATGAATCACTTCCTGGAATCGCATACCCGTTTTCTATCAATCTATCAAACGAAGGCATTTTCCACTTCGCTTTTTCTGTCGCAAGCATACAGAAATCGTGAAGTTGATAAGAGAGTTGTTGTAGTATTATAAGTACAACCATACCATAGACTCTAAGTGTATGTATATTAAGTACAATATACAGTTTGAAAGGCCTGAATGTGTCGCGTCATATCAACATGTAACTTAAGCACACACAAAAAAACTGATTTTATGATGCGATTAATGTCATTAAAAGCAGCACATTTCAGACTCACAGCTATATAACCTCCCCCCCCCCCTTGTGTATAAACCACAGATAATAGAAGTAGGTCATGGTCAGATGTGGGTTTTGAAATTTAAACTGAAAAATTGAATGAACCAGATTGTTTTGATTGACGAATACATTCCAGTTTGTCTCCCTGTCCATTTATAAAATTATTTATTGACGAACTGTATGTATAATGTGGCAGTAACCATTCAGTCTGTGATTAAATATACAATTAATGAATAAAACAGCCACCATATCAAGAAGGCAATCAATAGTTTCTGCTCAATAACTGGCCCTTATAATATTAAAATGGTCTCTATGGAGAATAAATATAATGTAGGTCCCCACTTTTGTCTAGAATTGTATAAAATAGTATATTTTGTCTTATTTCTTTGTGTCACAGGCTATTTTGCTGTACTTAAACGGATTTAAATTGTGTATTACGCAGAAAACACACGCAGCAACATAAAATGAATCTTAAACTGACATGAACATGACGCTCGTCTTGTGAATTGATGCCGAGGCGCGGCATGAGGTCATTACCACCAGGTTTAGTGACCGCTTTGAAGAAAAAAGGAAGCTTCTCTTTTCACAGGAACTGTGACAACAGTGGCTACATTACTTCTGCGTGCTGAGAATAACAATTGGATGTGTGTCTATCATGAAATTTTACTTTTAAGAAAAGTCATGTGGGGTTGGATGTGTTGTAAACATAGCACAGTTCCTACAGCTCTCATCACAAATGAAATGACCAATGTGAGGCCTTTAGGGCATTTCACCTAAATAAGAAACCACGGTGTTAAAAACTCACCAGCAGCTCTGCCGAAACACATCCACAGAGGAATCGCCACGAGTAACGCGCTCCTGCTGCAAGCGGCCATGGCTTAAATGAACACAGAGTACTGGGGGCTCCTTCAGCAAGCAGGAAAACACAACTCGTGATGGTTTCTTTCTTTCCAATGCGTTTGAGTGAAGTCTGATTATTGCGTATACCACACAGTCGAGAGGGGAAGTTGTGGTGTGAGCTCTAAGTCCACTTGTCTCAGATATAAGCAGACCACTCCCCCTTAAACATCAAACCAGAGGAAGGACAGTGTTGAGGGTAAGGGCGCTGCTGTCATCATAACTACACAGTTGTTGGTTTTTTTTTTTTTTTTCTCATGCCTGCAAATAACTCAAGGAAATGGAAAATGTTAAGTAAGTTTTCACTTTGATAATGGAAAACAAAACAACTTACTCCCTCACACTTGGGTCATAAAATATTTATTAAGTGTAATTGGGCATTGTACATCAATCATTGGAGGAGAGTCACCGATGAAATCACTCACTGCAGCGCATAGTTAACAGGAAGAGAGCCAGACTACGTGAGATAAGATGACTTTTTTTTTTAGCAGCATCACGTTAACGGTCAACTTCACCAAACACTATGTCCTGTGTACCTGTGTAAAAAACAAACAGAAGGATATTTAATGGCTTATACTCTTGTTGTGCACGTTTACATAACTGAAACAATGACTACTCTCTCACCAATAATGGCCACCACATCAGCAAGCATGTGTCCGGTGGACATTTTATCCAGACCGGCCTAAAGAGAAGAAAACACTCATTAACATTCAGCAAAAGTGAAAACAAGCAGCCACTGTTCAGAGCAGATGAGCTCACTTTCAAAATCCATGATTCACTATAGCCTGCAGTTACTGCAATAACAACTCTAATAGCTTGTTTATGCAACTTTAAAGACAGTTTAGCCTCAGTCTTGAACAGCGACTCATGTAGCCATGAGCTACAGGATGGGCAGTAAGGAGGGAAAGACATGCAAGGAGGGGGGTTTGCTTTTAAAAATGGCTCTATAGTAGGTTATAATATAGACTTAATTAAGCAAAAGCTGCCTTTAGGATAAGATGTTAAACAGGCTGAATAACTGATTCCCGGTGTGTTTCATTTTTCACAGAGTCTGATGGAGTTTTTAAGTCCACGTACCAAGTGAGCGAATCCTGGAGCTTTGATCTTGCAGCGGTAGGGTCTGCTGGAGCCGTCTGATACCAAATACACACCAAACTCCCCCTGTAAGCAACACACACACACAAAGAGGCTCATAAAAGTCTTCCCAGAAGTGGTCCTACAAGGTCAAATTCATCCGTTTGTTAAACAGTGAGAATGCGTTGAATCGGCATTCACTCCTGGGTGTCAAACGACGATGACGGCGAACACAACGCTGCTTCATTTATGGCAGCGATGCAAATTCTCGTGTCATTTACAGTGCAACGCTACAGCGTGCATTCATGTTCGGACAGTTAGTGGGAAACCTTAGTTTTTACTTGTGACAGCACGCAATTTTTTATTTTTTTTCTTCTTCTATCTATTCTTCTGAACGCAAGGGGGAAGGGGAACGAGGGTCCGAATCGGTCTAGTGTTCCAAGCGTACTCGGTCTCATTCAATTTCAATTTCTCATCAGGAAATTGTATTGTCGAGTGCAGTCTTGTTCATATGAGGAAGTACTGCTGGATATCCTCTTATAACCTCAAGCAAGTTCCTGTGGTTATTTCCTTGCACCAACAACTAGACTGGAAAGTGCTTGGCTACAGTCTGCATGTAATCAAACTGGGGGAGTGCTTTGGATTGGCCCATTAGGGTCTGCGTGGACCAGTGCAAAAAATAGGCAGTTGATGAAATTTACATTACAGGGGCCCTAATCTTCAGCCAACTTTAAGTTGAATTACTCACATATTCTTATAACCTGACGTGGTATTCAATATAAAACAGCCAAATCTCACTAACATGTACTGTAAGAAGTACGACACGGGTCGTACACTGCAAGTTTGTGATGTCACAATTCACACACGGATGAGGCAGGGGTGAAATAGAACGGCAGTTTCATATGTATAGTTGTTACTTTTAGTGTGTGAAAAGGGCTTTGTGGGGTTTGGGAGAGGAAATTGTGAAAATGTTACAGACACTAAAGAGAATAAATGTCACCTTTGGTGCCTCCACGGCTGTGTATGTGGCCCCTGGAGGAACCTGGTAGCCCTCTGTGTACAGTTTGAAGTGATGGATCAGAGACTCCATGGACATCTAGGACAAGGTGCACACAGAGGTTCACATTGGTTGACTCCCAATGTTGACAGAGACTTACATTTATACACACTGAGGTGAACTAGAGGTGATCTCCTGCAGCGAGGACAGCCAAATTAAAGTGGATTTTGCAACAGCACTGTCCTAATTCTGCAAAGAGGCTAGTGTGACAAATTAGTGACACCAGTGATATTTAATTAACACAGAGGAGTTCACAAGCACAGGGGAAAACCCAGAAAGGAAAGGGGTGCCATTTTCCATGATTAAATTGCCTGTAGTCATTTAAAAAAAGCTTCTCCCGGAGGGAAGCCGAGCTCACCTTCATCTCAGATCTCTTGGGTGGGGCCACCTTGGCGTCATCCACCTTAATCTCTCCTTCTGGCATCTTATTGAGCGCTTGGTGCATGATCCGAAGAGACTGCCTCATCTCCTCCACTCTGCACAGATACCTGGACCCCAAACACACGCACAGAGTGAAGACCAAGAGCCAGAGCTCATCGTGTGCCATTAGTCATTGTGAAAAGGTCACTGATCATGTGACTAGAAAATATGTTCTCATCCACAGACACGGTTATTTCTTTCCACTTTCTCTGGATAGTGATGATATTAACTGATTAGTGTGTCATATACTGTATGTACAGCAGTCAGAAAAATAAAATATTCTACACTGAAACTTTACCTTCATTACTTTTATTTTTATTTTTAAATGTCTGATAAGAAACACAGCTTGCATTGCCTCAACAAATATTGTTAACCAGCTGCAATATACTCACACATTACCAGCTGTGTTTGCATATAAACAATCACTTATTTACACATGGTTAGCCAGCAATGTAATACAAGCCTTTCTAATAAGACTCAGTGCAGCACTGAATGTTAAACATTTATTCAAAGGAGTTCATACATTGGTTTGATGTGCTTTTATAAAACATTCCTTCCTCACACACCAGTGAAACTCAAACGTTTGACAAAAGCCTACAATGTGTTTAATAATATTATTCAGTAGCCATGTTCTGAAAGGATTTAACCCTGGCTGCAACAATTGTCTAAGAAAATGAATAAACACACTAATCAAATATAGGTTCACTGGTTTTAGCTTCTATGTGAATAGTTTCTGGTTTATTTGCTGCTCTGTGACACAACAGCAAACCGAATACCTTTAATTTGCGTACAAAACAAGGCATTTGAGGATGTGCCATTTTGAGGTTCGGAGGAGACCATTTTGTGATACTTCATGGGACAACTTATTGATTAATCAAATAAACCACCAGAAAGCCACAGCTGTCACACATGTGGAAGCAAAACCATAGATTAATTGAAAGAGAAAATAATCATTAGTGGCGGCTGTAGTCAATACTGGACTCAACAGTACATGAGTATTTTTTGTTAGATGAAAAGGTGAGCATGGTTAGCTCATGTAAGAACTGCTTAAAAACACTTAATGTGATTCTTTATGAAAGTAATACATATCCTCATACGGACATTTCTGTTGTGCTGGATAGAAGGTGTCCAATTTTAGTCTGAAACCTTCATTACAGACTACAAAGCACACATAGGGCAGAGAAGACCAGACCAAAAAAAAAATACAGCTATTAGTTCATCTACATACCTGTCATAGCAGTCTCCATTGCTTCCAATGGGAATGTCAAACTCCACCTCATCGTACTTGTCGTATGGCTGAGTCTTCCTCAAATCCCACTTGATGCCCGAGCCACGCAGCATGACTCCACTGGTGGAGGAACAATGAGAAAGAAGACACCTTTTCACACAAAACTACTAACATTACAATTTTTCAACAACACAATATAATTTGGCCCAAAACATTTTCTGTTTCATATGAATCAAGGTTACCTGAAACCATAGTTGAGGGCATCCTCAGCAGAAACCACCCCGATGTCTATAGTACGGTTCTTCCAGATACGATTGTTGGTCAACATCTGGGTAGAGAGAAAACCAACAGGTGTAGAATACTGAATGCTTTAATCATCACTACATCGCTACCATGCTTTCCCACGACATGATCTAAAAGATAAGGCTGCCCCCTTATGGTCACTTGGAAAAAAAAATCATTAGTCAGCGAGATTTCATTGGTCATTTAATTGCTGCAGAAAAAAAAAACACACTGGAAACTCTTATTGAAGCTGCGTCTTGTCGAAATAAAATCACTGTAGTTTGACAGAAGTCACTTCAGTGTTTACTGTGCTGCCGACTACAAAGTTTATCTAACAGTATGTTGGGTAAGAGGTCCAAAGTGTGGGAACATTTGCAGGGAGTGAAGGATGACCCCCAAGAAGTTGACGCGTAAACTCTGCAGACAGGAACTTGAACATCAGCAGGAATTATATTAAAAAGTCTGCAAACAGTAAGTAAATGTCTAAGTTGTGTGATGACTCATGGTAATGTTATTCAGTTGAAGTTCAATAAATTCATAAAATGTTGCCATGCTCTCCTGCTGTGGGTTTGGGGTGGAATGCAAGAAATAGATCTGTAGTGTAGAACAGTGTTAAAATGTTATTATAACTTATAATATCTTTTCTCAGACCTGGAACTCAAACTGTTTTCTACTAACTCACCTCTTCTACTTCATCGATTCTGATGGAGAAGTTCTTGCACCACTCGTAGATGTCATCCATCAGGCCCAGTGGCAAATCCTAGAACACATTTAAGAACATTAATACGCAAATCTTCATCACAGAATCAGTGCTCCAATTACATATAAGTTTTCATTACTTGTTGTTTTGAACTATGCCTTCTTGAAAAAAGATAAATAATTGCTTGATACTAACCTCCACGATTAGCTCCAAGTGTGAATACAGAAATCAAAGGAGATAAGAGCAGAGGATAATTCAATGATTTCTCCTACCTGATGAACACCACCAGGTCTGATGTATGCAGCGTGCATCCTGGCTCCAGACACTCGCTCATAAAACTCAAACATCTGTGAGGAAACAGGGGTCAGACATGAACTGTTAATATTATCCACATTTTCCAATTGAGAATAAATCATTTCATTACATGTCTCTCTCACATTACAAAAAAAAAAAACTTGGACTATCAATGATCAGATTAAATGTCAGGAAAAAAGGTTTGGGGCACAACACGCTCAAGAAAACTATAATTATTTCAAGACAAAAGCTTGTCTTGTTTAAACTGTGACTAAAATGTCCAATACAAAGGAATATACACAGATGAGAAAACCACACAGCATTTCACTGTGGGCGGTCCTTTCAAATTCTACTATTCTAAATTAATCAAACAATTAAAATTCCTCTAGTTAACAGTTGGTTTAATAAGATAAAGGGAGTGTGATATGAACAGTGCACAAACACACTAGTAGAAAGATTCACAATCAGAATAAACAAAGTGAATGGAGCAGAAAAAGATGATATACTGAAAATTGAGAGTTCTTAGAGGTAGTAGTTTCTCCATTAACAAGCAGCAATGATTTTCCCTGAGGATGAAATTCTACAGAGCCAATCCTAATATGACTTGAAATTATATAGTAACAGATGCAACTAACAAATCATGTAAACATTTGAACATCTCAGGGCTTTCTGGGTAACAGATAATATAAATGAGTTGCATAACTTAAAGCAAATTAATCAATATTTATTTTTAAGGTCCATCAATCCTTATGAGGATTGCCATGATAATGTGAACCGGTCTGGAGCCAGAGGGACATAGGACTGAACAAATCTAGAGCATGCCAGGTCTGAAAGCGGTCTCCTTTCCCCCCCAGATAAACACTGCGACTGACCTTCTCCCTCTCCTCAAACATCCAGAAGAAAGGAGTCATCGCACCGATGTCGAGGGCGTGGGTGGTGATGGCCATGATGTGGTTCAGGATGCGAGTCAGCTCTCCATAAAGCACTACAGACACAACACAGAACACAACCAGCCATTTACCACTGAAATGGAGGTAAACTAATCTATTAGCAAATTGTGTGGCTACATTTTGTGAGTGGGATCTTTTGCTACCTTCAAGTCTATAGACTCAGCAATGTATTACCCATTTTAGGAAAACATCTATGAAATCACTTGGTTTAATGGCCTATACCTCTGCAGATCTCATATCACTAATCGTTGTATACCTCTGATCCATTGAGCACGGATTGGAGCTTGGATGTTAAGCAGCTTCTCCACAGCCAGAGAGTAGGCCTCCTCATTACACATCATGGAAACATAGTCCAGACGGTCAAAGTAGGGCAAAGCCTGTAGCAGACAAATAAGAGGAACGTACAAGATGAGGGACTTCCGAGAATTAAGCAACACGACCCACAACTAAAGACTTGTTTTACATATCACTCAGTGTCATGTGACAAACTTCAGGACATTGCACTTTAGTGAGAGTATGTTTTGTTTTTCTTGGCATTTATATCCACGACAGCAAACTACATCATCAAGGAACCTGGAGAAACCCCTGATTTGCACCATCAAGTTTTTACATTTGTCAGTCAAACTCATGGTATTTATTGAACAAGGTATTAAGTAGGCATTTTGCTGTTCAGTGGATTAAATACTTACTTAGCGTAGCACCATGTTCCTGATTTCTCAGCCTTCTTCCATGCTTACATACAACATATTTACAAATACTGCAAGAGGTTCAGTACCTGCAGGTAGGTTTTGTATTCAATGAGCTTCTCTGTGCCACGATGAAGCAAACCAATGTGTGGGTCACATTTCTTGACAGACTCTCCACTGAGCTCCATCACGAGACGCAGCACACCGTGAGCTGCAGGATGCTGAGGGCCAAAGTTGAGTGTCAGGTTGGAAACGTCTTTCTCCGCAAGAGGATCCTTGTCTGAAAGCAGAAGATAAACATAAGAAAGAGGGAAATGAATGCGTAAAATAAAACGAGTACAACGTTATGGCTCGTTTTTCCGAATGAGCTGAGACACTTTCAGATAAAATATAAACAACATGTTAACAAATCTATAACTATGAACACACAGATGAGAAGAAGAGACAAGACAAAAACAGAAATGATACCAAATCCAATGTGTAAATCAGACAACATAACAGCATGAAACATTTTAGTAAGTGGAGAAGAGAATTGTTTAGCAAGGGGTCCAGATAGAGTAACTGTGTGTGGATGGTGGTAGCATACCGTTCCATGGTGGTGGCTTCCACTTCTCATTAAGGGCAGTGGGGTACATCACTGCACCAGCAAACTGCTCCGTCCATTCCACATCTGGCTGCCATTGTTTCTGCCTGTGAACACAGTAACATTTTCCCATCAAATGGTGAAGCTGTGGTTTGGACAATCAATAATGAGTCGGTATTATTATTTTTTCTTTTTGTTTAGCATTTATTTAACCAGGTTAGTCCCACTGAGATGTGTGCTGGGAACACAGACAGACAACCTTAACTGCAAAATCTTAAGCAGAGTTTTAACTCATTCAAGGTTCCTATATTTTAGTTACATCAGACTGTAAATTATTACTAGTATAAGGTGCCAAAAAACTTAAAATCGTTCTTGCTGTCGAAACACTGCAATTCATGGCCTGACAGACACACACAATGTAAACCTGCTGTCAGAATAAATCAAGTCTATTAAAATGTTAAATGTGGTGCTGATCAGAGACAGTAGATAACATTACACACACCTCTAATCTGGGTTTAATGTCTAGTAGTTGATATTAGCATGCACACAGTCAGTCTACAGCAACTGGAATGCTCCTCCTTCACGGGCGCTTATGAAAATTCCACAGAGGTCAAATAAACTGTCACTTTATCAGCAGAAAACAATCAGTCTTATTTTACAGTCCAATAACAGTAGTCTGGCCTTCAATGAGAACAGAACATTCGGATTAAACAGTGGTAAACAGTGACATGTTGGCATACATGTTGGTGAGACAGCCATCGGCCCCGGCTTAGAGAACAACAAAACAGCAGAGAGGGTTGAGTAATAACGTTACGGATGCGAGATGTTGGTGATATAATTCCTATCACAAAAAGATAAGTGTTGACGACTCCTATTTTTCATAAAACACAGTCGGCTTACTTAGCATTATGCTAAAATTAGCCTTTAGGTAAGCATATCTCACAGGGAGTTCAAACTGACAACGTAACGGCGCCACAAAGCGACACGTGTTGTTATTTTTCTGTTAACTTACCTGCTTTGCAGAACAGCACAGCTGGGACTAAGCAAATTATTATTTAATATTGCTTTTGCTGAAGGACGTCCTAGTTTAGTAAGCGACCTCAACATTGTGGCCGCCATCTTGGTCAGGCAACCTCTGGCCAATGACGTAGAGGAGGTTCTTCTTTTGTTGTTTTAAAGGCGTATTAGGTGCGCGTCTGCCCCCTACCGACAAGCAGCATCCTTAACTAATGAACTGTTACATGATAAAATACTATAAATAAAAATTCAATATTATATTTTAATGAAAGACTAAATGCCCAGTCCCTACACTCATATATCAGACATCATTTGTATACTTTATATGTGTCCTAAACAATCAGAATGTATGCTATTAAATGTACATTTAAAATATTATGTATTTATAATAAGTTGTGTGTGTAATATAACAGATTACATCTGAATTTACCCTCAAATACAAGAGCATAAACAGTCTTGTATAAAGTCTTTAAAAGGGATACTTCTTTGGGTATGAAAGATGTGTGAATGGTAAAACTGTAGTGCAAAGCAGCTAATCTCTTCTTCTGATTTTATTTGGTAGTAACGAGTAACAAAGATAGTTATGGGAAATGTAGTGGAGTAAAAGTACACAATTTATTTAGGAAATGTAGTGGAGTAAAAGTTGCTGGAAATATAAATAAAGTACAGATACGTGAATTTTGTACTTGAGTCCAAGTATTTGTACTCTGTTACATTACAGTATAAAAGTACTTTTTAAAGACAACACATAATGCAATTTATAAAAAACAGTGCTTTTATTTATGTAATACTGTGGAAAAATAATTACATACCATTTTTAAAAAATATTGAAGATAATGAAATTAAAAAATGAGAGTTTAATGTTCGTTGTACATCTTTTGAACAGTTTTCTCTGCTACGAAGAACAGTACAATAAGATAAACATTGGATTTTCCTAAATTCAAAGACACAATAATACAGGATACAGTCCTACCAGAGGTATAAAAGTACTGTAACAGGATTGTGAGAGAAATGATATGGACGTATACACTAACTCACATCTCACACACTTGAAGACACACACACACACACACACATACCGTATACACACAACATGCATACAATAGTCGCGCTCACTCGAGTCGGGCGCAGTCCTTCCCATACACTCGCATTCATTCACACATCTATACAAACACTGTACAAATCGATGTGCACGCCAACACCTACACACTCTCTCTTCATCTCTCTCTCACACTCGCACTCACGATCACACACATGTCAATTTTGTGAACAAGCCTTCAATGAACCTCTCCGTACACATTCTCCTCTGGCCGTGTTTTTTGGCAGACAGACGATGAGGAATGATTGAAAATGGAAATGTATGACATGTTCCCCTATAAGGCCACTCAGTTCTAAACCCTACATCTGTGTTTTTCTCTCCGTCTGCACCAGGCTTGTCGTTAAGAACTCAGAGGAAGAGGCTCCAGCCTACGAAAATGTCTGGGAATGACTCAAGGCCTCAAGCCTGGCTTGTAAAGCCACAGTTGCCAATAGAAGGAGCTTCTACTGCATATACATGGTCTAAGGTGAAGAAAAAATATGAACACTTGGCACTAGGTTTCTTAAATACACTGATATACCCTTCAGATGCAAAATATGTCCTGATTTCAGGCTCTGGCATTGGCACAACTCTGTCTCAGTGGGTTTCACTCAGGAAAGCTCCCAAGTTATGTGCACTAACGTTCAAAACTTTTGGTCCATACATACACATTACATGTTTTACACTGACAAAAATAATTCTGTAATGTTAAAAAATAGAATACAAAGCTCTAGTCTGGTGTGCAAATAAAAAGAGGACATTACACAGATATAGATAAGGGACGTCCAAGCACGAATACTGTAGATGCAGTGCAAAATGATGAGAAACCTCCCCCCCCCGCCCGCCCACCAACCCAGTGCCCCAACACACTCCTCCATGCTGCCTCAGAGGAAGGATGGCATGTACCACTGTACAGAAGAGCATTTTGGGATACGATATATGTGCTCAATGATCATTGAATAAGACAAACAGCAAAACAAAACGAAAAAATGGCGGCCAGAAATGACTTGCACTGTTTGAGGTTTTTTTCTGAACCGTCTTCGACAGTCAGACAGTTTGCTTTAAGACGATCTCTCTCATCATTTACAAAGTCGATTCATAGCAAAAGCTACGGGCTCCAAAGATCTGTGATCTCCCCTCCTTCCTCTCGTTCCTGCTCTTTTTTTCCCCAGTCTTGATTGTGACTTGCGCTGTCCGCTCTTTCAGAGCTCAGATATACAAACACATTGGGAGTCAGGGAATTTAAAATTGTGTGGAATTTCCCTTCCCTGTCTCACTACAACTCCTTCTTCTTCTCCCTCCCGTCTCTTTTTTTTCCTCTGTGTTTCTTTTACCCTCCCTGTCTCACGGGCATGGTCTTCTGAGTCTGTGCATGGGTGTGTGTGTGTGTGTGTGGTGTTTTATTTTATGTTTGGTAGCTGTGCATGTGTTTGTGTAGAGTGTTAGCGTGTGAAAATGTGCATGTAAATCTGTGATAGTGTGTGCGTGTTTAGGTGTGACGCTATTTATAAGATGCTTCCTCATGCTCAGCTAAGACTGTGAGGTGGTTATGCATCTCCCGTCTCACACGTGAGTCTGCATCCTCTGTGTGTGTCGGCTGTGGGAGTAGTCAGAGTGTTGCGAGGTGTAGGAGAAGCGAGTAGAGCTGCCGTACTTCCCTAGTCCAGTCTCTGATCCCGAGGGAGCTGGGCCCGCAGGGCCAACCCCAACACCAGGGGACCCCACACCAGTGGCCACTCCAGATCCAACCCCATACATTTCATAGGACGGGCCAGCCTCCAGTGGGGCTAAGCTGGAAGGGGCGAAACCCATGCGGTAGGTCTGGTAATGTGAGGGGTATCCATAGTTGTCATAGGCCAGCTGAGAGGTGGAGTCCAGGAGGCTGCAGTCCCCTGGAAAGTCGCTGGCTGGGGGGGCGGGGTTAGCAGGAGGCTGCTGGCTCTGGCCACCACGAGTGAAGGTGTTGAACTGGGCGTAGCTGATGTGGGACAGTCTGGATGGGGGTCGAGGGTCATAGCAGGCCTGGGGGCGGCCAGGGGAGGTGAGGGGTCCAGGGGGACCAGGGGCTCCTCCGCTGGCTGTGGCTCCAGAGCCACCAGCACTGCTGCTAATAGAAGCAGCTCCCCCTGGTGTTCCTGTAGGGGAGCGGTAGTCAGAATAGTGCATGGTGGAGCGGGAGGCGGGGCGGCCTTCATCATGGGTGGAGGCTCGCACGTTGTAGTAGCCATTGGTGGGATCCTGAAGACAAAAGGGTTTGATCAAAAATAGTTATGGGCTAGATTTTGGAAAAAATGCATCGCAATACTATAATAATGCCATAGTAATTGTACATATACTGTTTACAGCTACACATTTTAATACATTTTTTTGCAGTTTCCACAAAAGGACAATAGGAGAAAACATAATATTTTTTCTTGTCAATCAAAGTGTAAATTTGGAACAGTATTGTCCAATAACCAGAAACAGTGATTTTCAGACATTTCTGTGTGTTTTTTATTTTATTTTATTTTATTTTGACGAGCTCAAAGGACTGTCTCACCAACATCTACATCTGTTTTAGTTTTTTTTCTGGCAGAGAGCTGCTCCTCAATTTCCTCTGGAAACAGGATCCAATACAAGCACTTGTATAGGGAACAAAAAAACATTTCTCGGTGCAAACGCTAGACTTTTTAGTCCTCAGTCTGTCGCGTTTATAGTGTCAGTGAGCTGCACACACAAAACCTGCTTTTGAAATGTCACCATTTGTTGCATGGTTTTGGATCACAGCTTTCATTTTGTTTGACCAAGGTAACAAGAAAAAGCTGGAGTTTACAGTAAAAACCCTGCCAGGATACAGCATCGACCCCTGGGTCGTCTGGATGAAGGGAAGATGCTCACCCATCCTACTCCACCTCCTGCTGAATACCCTGATGTTGCTCTACTTATATTTCTGACATGGTGCTACCATCTCATCGCGTCTTATGTACCCAGACTCCCCCCCGCCCCCCCAAACAACTTTGCGGCTTCAGGCAGCAGCAAGAATAAGAAGAAGGGAAAAAAGTGTGGCTGAGGGTGTTGTCAGGGTGATCTAACCACCTCCTGGGGTGGATTCTTGTCTGCTTTTGGCAGCTTCATGCGTGAAAATACATTTGTCACCTCAGCCCAACCCCACAGTGTCAAAATGTATAAATGATTCATAGCAGCTGAGAGAGCACAAAATACCTGTCAACTTCTTTTTGTGCTTTTTCAATTGGAGATGTTTTTTTTCTTTCTGCGCTTTCTTTAAATATCTTCTCGATAAGCGAGCCAAATTTCAAAGCAATCAGAGAAACTAGTTTCCTCACAGCTGGACTGTGAAAGAAACCCAGCAATTAAAGAATGGCTAACTGTACTGCGATATGTTTTTGTCCTTCTCGGTTATTCTCACAGGTATTGAGTAACACACCATCGCCACATCTATGGTGAAGATGCTGTGAGGTCCTCCATTAGCCGTTTCCGTCGGTGAGTACAAAAAGGATGAACTGGCGTAAAACCAGAATAATCACAACTCTGAGGTTTCCCCTTTCCGCTGGATACAGCGGACAAGTTGCCCAGAGAAAACAAGGCAGCAGATGCCAAAACCCATCATAATGTAGACTGAAGAAAAGTACAGGACAGCAAAGACATCCGAGACATCTGTTCTGAGGAGGAGCAGTCATAATAAATCATGTTTGTTGGCTCACAACAGTTACACTCACTGTATACACCCGCACAGTACAACTGTTACTGGATAAAAACACGCACATGTCGATCAAATGGGGAGCAAATGAAAAAAATATCATTTAAACTAGCTTCATCTTCTTTGTCTTTAGGGCTGGGGGAAAAAAATCAAATCACAGTAAATCCAGATTTCAGCAGAAAGATGATATATAAAGGCTCACATTCATTTTGGCCCAGAATACTCTTAATGTAGCAGCAACTTAAACAGAATGCACTGGTTTAAGGAGTAAAATATAATCGCAATTATCAAAACTATCACTATGTTTGAAGAATCACAAACTCACCCAACATGTAAATAATGCGTCTTTAATTAATTTATAATCCCCTGAGAATTAAAGATGGTTGATTGTTTTTGCCAATAAACCATTTCACAAAATCCTTCCCGCCGACCCTTGAACAACTGATGGAATCTAAATGTTTTACGAGGTATTTTCCTAATAAGCCACAACAACCTCGGGGCAGAATAAGTGGAAAAGGGGTTGTCAATAAAGACACAGCTGCTGTATGTACTGAATTATTAATTCAGAGATATTTTACAAACTTGGTCCTCTGTCAACCACTTTAGATTTGCAGTATGTACGTTTAAGATGCAGCTGTCACCATGGCTACGGCTTGTTCCCCCCCCCCCCCATGTATAAACATTCGTTGGGTTAATGACCATCAATATGCACATAGATATTAAATAGCGATATATATGGAGCTACAGATGTACTCAAACGCGAACACAGCAAGCTTTAGCCAACCCCAACTCTTTTTGGATCATACCGGGCTTTGTTTCAGTATGAAAAATTAAGGAAGCTCTTCCTCCGAGTCTATTTCTTCAGCGTGACAGAAGTGCTCAGTGTCATCGTGGGTGACAGCGGCGCAGTCCGTTACTCGGAGCTCGCAGTGTCACTCATGATTAGGGTGTTTGCAGCCCTGTGAGGTAAAATAAGAATGAAACCTCCCTCCGACATGAACTCCACAAGACTTCACTCTTCAGTCTTCAGTTCAGCTTCATGTCAGTGTTTTTGTTTGAATTTATATCATGTTTTTCTACCTTCGGTACGCATGCACTTGTGATTGTGACTCTTCTCGGTATGCTGTGGGCACGTAGGGCAAAAAGTCCGTTTGGAGGATCATGTGGCTCCAGGTGGAAATTATAGTGTTTATATGTGTTGTGCGCGATCTCACCTTTAGGTCATACTCCTGGCGGGTGTCCAGGGTGTCACTGCGGAGGTCAGACTTGAGCTCTATGTCATCTTTAAAGGGCTGATTGGAAGGAGAGAAGGACACAGAGGGGAGAAACTGAATTGTCAAACAACAAAACAAAAATTAAAAAAGGGGGGGGGTGAAAGGAACAGAAGGTGCCGTAACAAAACAGAAAATAAAAGGAGAAGAGAAAATGGAATTAAAAGAGTTAAAAAGGAGTGATTACAGGAGGAAAACACTGAGTTTGTTTTAAGTCTGAAGGTGCAGTGCGGGGAGAGGTTGCTGAGTTAAGCTGAGGTTTTTCCTACAGCTACAGGCTGTGTAAACAGTGTCCGGCACAAGCACACACATCCCGCTGCTGCTCACCGAGTACATGGCCTTGACCATGCGCGAAGCCGTGGACACGCTGCCGGAGTCCTCCTCTAAGCTGTGGGTCTCCTTGTTGATCGTCTCCACCTTGATGTCGGGCTTACCCAGTGTGACCCCGCGCCGACCTACAAGCAAAACACGGCAAAGGCTGAGGGCAGCTGGACACACACACATGTTCGGCCTAGTGTGTGTTTTCATGAGCAAGTTTAGAGCTGCAACTAACGATTATTTTCATAATCGATTAATCGTTTGGTCCCTGATATGTCAGAAAACCTTAAAAAATCGGTGTTCATCAAACCTGGAAATGATGACGTTCTGTTTCTTTGTTATCCAGAGCAAAGAAATGCAGAAAATACTCACATTTAAGAAGCTTAAACAATCAGAAATCTTGTAATCATGAAAAAAGCTTCAAACCGATTAACCGATTATCAAAATAGTTGTCGATTAATTTAGTAATCGATTAATAATCGATAAATCGATTAATTGTTTCAGCTCTAAGCAAGTTTCGGTGAGGACGAAGCATAGACCAAAACACTAAAAGCAAATCATGACAAAACGTCTGCTGCACTTGGCAGGTTGCTGACTGTCTTTACTGTTCGTGTGCGTGGAGGAAATGACTCACTGCCTTTGCGCTGGCGATAGAAGATGAGAACGAGGACCAGCAAAAAGATGAACAGGAAGATAGTGGAGCAAACGGTCCCACCAGCAATTATTCCCACTGAGACTTCCTCTGAAATGAACGTGTGAGAAAGGAACATTGAGAGAAATAGTGACAGGGATAATGAGCGCAATACCACAGTTTTATGAATGAGACAAGGTCCAATGTGTAAAAATTCAGCTGGCAGAAAATGAGGATAAAACAAATGTACTCCTTTTTTTTTTTTTAATAAGTGTACAATCACCTGATTGAATTGATTGTTTTGAGCCTTTAATATTCATATCGGGAGGTGGGTTGGCACAACATAAGCAGCCATTTTGGATCACTATGTTTTTACAGTAGCCCATAAAGGAGATTTAAAACTAACTGAAGGCTACACAGGTTCTCAATAACATGCTAAATATTACACAGTGTACCTTTAATTGTTTATTTCTGATTTACTTAATACTTTTCTCATGTAACCTGAGAATTATAATCTATTTTTTTTTTATCATGCATGAGAATTAAAGAATTTAAACAAGTTTCTCACAACTTGTAACTGTAGAGTTTGTAACTTGGATCTTCTCAAGTCAATGAAAACAGCTTATGACACATAAAGTGTTGGATTAAAAACCTCAAATTAATATGCAATTTGGATCAAAATGTCACCTGATAAGGTTTTAACTAATAATAATAATAATAATAATAATAATAATAAATAATAAAGGCTGTCTCTGTAGGTTAGTAGTGACTTTGTACCTAATAAAGCTAAATCACATTAAATATATGTATGTCAATACACAAAAAAAATCATATAAAATCTAAGATTTATAATTCTTTTAGGAAGTAATTATTATTAAATCCATTATTCTATTTTTCGTCGACTGACTCAAATCAGTAGCATTATCCCCGGCTACTGCTGCATGCCGCCTTGTCCCACACGCAATAAAAATGACACTGTGCAGTTTATAAATGACGCACCAGTCTCCTCCAGTGTGATGATCATGGTGCCGGGGCCAAAAGCATTCCAGGCGGTGCAGTTGTAGGTGGACAGGAAGTCAGACTCCATCACGTTGTTGATGGTGAGGGTGGAGAGGACGCCCGCACCCTCGGCCGATGACTTGCTCTGCTCCACCGTGTACCTCTCCAGGAGTGTCCCCTTCTCCTTCTCCCACACGTTCTCCTTCCACGCCCACACCTGCAGCACGCACACATGTTGAGGACTGATGACAGACGACATATCCGGAATATCTCCGGGCTAAATCTGTACTATACATTTTATATCTGTGTGTCTGTCGAACAGAATGATCACATGACAAAATGACTGAAACTGAAATGGGAAGAATTATTCTTCCATCTTTGCTCTGTACATACAGAATGTTTTGAAACTGCAAAAGAAAACACAGTCACTGTTCCTTTAGGGGACACTTCCAAATTTAAATCAATGTAAAGCCCCCAAAAACTATTATGAAGACGTTTTAAAGGAATAGTTTGGGCATTTTTGGGAGACACTGTGTGTAGTGATTCACTTCTGTTTTGAGCTTCATAAGAAAACTGGCACAAACATCAGGTCTGTTTTCTAAATATGAAACTCTAGGCAGCAGCCGAGTAACTCGGGCCAGCATCGTAATGAGTAACAGAGGGAAACAGCGCGCCTGGCTCTGCCTGAAACTACCAGCACTTTCACAGGTGTTGCACAGCAACTGGAGCTCAGTATGTACCACCCAGAAATTAGAGAGCTCTCAATGTTTTTATCTAACGTTTGGCATAAAAACGAACCAGTTTTATTAATCTACACTGTCTAACTACTCCTTTCAAGAATGGGTCTTTTGACATTTAATTGCACCCTTGCATTATTTATCAGTGTGGTTTAATGGGCCGTCGATAACTTGCTAAAACTGCAGGTTTAACATCTCTGGTTTGATTCCCGTCTGTCATTGAACTACTTGCACAAAATGTGTCCTTTCTCGATCAAATAAAGGCAAATGTGGAAAAAAAGCGACACTACTACTACTCGTACTACTAATAATAATCAATTGTTCTGTAGCTGAAAGTTTCAATTGAACGGCCTTGATTTATTTATTTAATTTATTCTGTCTTTAATTTAATATTCTCTACAGAAATGTGGTTGTTTTAACGTGCTTTACAGATATAGTTGGATAGGATTGGATGAAACGGGGATTATAGCCTTATGTAGGAACTGCACGAGAGGGGAAAACTTCAGCACATGAATTTACATTTAGTACACACTCGCATGTAAGCTCACACATTGCACGATTTCCTAGACCAGCAACAGTTTGTATGTTTCTGCAGGCACAAGTGAAGTTGACAGAGCCAGTGAGAATCTGGCACATTCTCCATCTTTAGAGCCACTAAAAGCCGCTGTATTATTCAGCATTGAAGTACTGTATGAAAAGAGGGTTAATTATGTATAAGCCCACATGTTCCCATAATGTGCCCACTTATTCCAGAGAAGGAGAATCTCCTGGCTCGGGCGTTTACTGGGACAACTGTTCCTCTCCAGTCCTGTATATTTTATAAATCCTATTCCGTCGCGACCTCTGCCGCTCGCACCGCAAGTCAGGATGGATCCGTCACAGCGGGAGCAGAAGAGCAACCGCGACTGCGCCTCTGTGAAACAGTCGAGCCTGAGAGAGCGCCCGAGTTGATTTGCGATGCAGGGGCTATAAGTGGAGCGGCTTAGTGTTAGTGTTGGTTTGTTTACGTGACGGAGTGAAGGAACATTCTAGAGGAGTTTAAGGGTGAGTCACCACTCATAAAGAAGAAAAGGGGGCGGGGCCTAAATGCATTAACTGTGCAGGAGTGCGGTACAGTGACTGTAAACCGTGCTGTAAGACTAAAAGGTACGACTTTGTGCTCTTTGTGACCAAAGCTTTTCCTTGCTTGGCATTTTTTGGCTGAATAATTGAAGCTAGGCTATAATTTAGAAATTACAATTGCTGGTTTGGCACTGTCACTTCTCTTTTCACTTACAATCTTATCTGGAGGAGGTGTACTTGCTATGTAGCACTTCACCTCTCCTCGCTCCCCTCTTACTGCGTACTGGACTGGCTCACTGGAGATGATGGGAGGACCTGTATTGTTTGAAATACAACAAAGAGCAAAACTTACATTCAAGTCATGTTCCGTCATAAATGGTATGATTTGTTTTTTTTTCCAGAATTAAATCCCGCCATTTCTGACAAGGTGACCTTTAAAAAGAACACGGCCTTTATCTGCAAACAAAACGACAAACATGAAACTATGTGGATGTTTTCTGACCGTTGACTGTGAGCATGACCTCAGTCTCTCCGACTCCAATCCGTGGGACGATGGCCTTACAAACATACTGTCCGGCATCCGCCTGGCTCACCGACTTCAGATGCAGCTGGTTGCTGTTACTCAGAACCTGTGGGGGAGTTAAAAGAAATCATAAACAAGGCAAATCTGCAAAACAGCGGGAGGCGATAAACAAAATAAAAGCCCACATGAACATGAGTAGAGGATTTAATGCACTATTGTAATGCCACCTGTAAATCTGGTCTGGCCTTATTTCAGTATTCAGACGTATTATACTGACAACGGAAATGTGTACATTTACTCTTAAGCCCTCGCAAAGGCCGTGCAGTTGCCTAGCAACCACATCCATCAGGAAAAATTTACTTTGTGAAAAGTGTGGCCAAATATGCAACCGCCACCTCACGAGAGCGGGAGACAAACACCAGGATAAGACGACATGAAGGTGAAGCGCAAACCAGTCCACGGCTAAACTGAACAGGCTGTTTATTAACCTTCCAACCAGTGAGTCATTAGCAACCAATGCCAACGCTTTCATACACCTACTTACTATGTCCACAGCACAAAACAGTGACGTTAACTTCATTCTTCAGTTTCAGAAAGAGTTTGAAAGTGTGAAAAAAAAAAGTGAGCCGGATAAGAAGAGTCATTGGACAGTGACAAACAGTGTACGATGTCATCTGAAAGCCATGCAGAGCCTCTGCATTGATTTGTGAATTCATTCAATTTAAAACGGAGATCATAAAAATAGGTAAACAAAAAAGAGAGAGAGGCTGCTTTTGCGGATAAACATATTGAAAAAAGTAGAAGAGTGGATCCTTTCTTACCATGTTTGAACCCTTTTTAAACCAAGTGAGTGTGAGAGGTGGGTTTCCCGCCCATTTGCAGTTGAGAGTGACGTCGGAGTCGACGTCGACTGTTTTTGGCTGCGGCTCCACCAACAGAATTGGACCGACTGGGGATGAGAGGAGAGAGAGAGAGGGTAAGCACTGTACTTTTGATGTGTCTCACACTGTAAAATTCATTTCCCTCGTTTGTCTGTTTGTTTTGAATTTGATTCCTCGATTGTCTTTGGTGTTGCAGTTCTGCTCTGTCATGCCAATAAAGTGTAGTAAAATGTCTCATTCATCGGGAGACGCCGCTTTGAGGAAAAAGAGAGGACAGGGGTGGCATGATTTATCCCCTCGAATCGTGACTGTTGTGAGTGCCAGTGTCCTGAACAAAGTGAGACAAGTGCGGCGTGACTCACAGTGAACGTCCACCAGGATGCTGACGTTGGTCTTTCCCACGGCATTGAAAACCAGACAGGAGACGGGCTCGGTGAAGAAAGAGTGGTCTGCCTTGGTGGTGAACACACTCTCTCTGGCCCACTGCAGCACCACGCCACCCTTAGCCCAGCTAGAGTTCAAACATCAAAAAAAATTAAATAAGATACTGTATGTTTACATTACATTACACTTGAACATGTGAAGTATGGTAATTCCACTGGCAAAAACGCGTCATTTCTGTCATAGAATATGGACAGGTGACTGTCACTTTAAGAAGGCCAGTGGAAATGAGTGTGTGTGTGTGTGTGTGGAATCAGACCTGTAGCCCATGATAGGAGGGTTAGCGTGAGCCTGGCAGGTGAAGGTGACTCTTTCCCCCTCCAGGACAGAGCGAGGCTCAATGGACAAGGTCACAGTTGGTGCATCTGAAGAGAGAGAGAGACAGAGAGAGAGTGAGACACATTCAACAGCCTTACTATGTTTAATATATGCTGCAATCTGCAGGTCTGTGTGATGTAAAATGGCTGCCATGCATTATTTAGTAACAGCTATGCAAAACAGTTAACTGCTTAATTAGCGTGTGATATGTGATAATAAACAGAGGCCGACTGTAGCTGCAAGACTATGTCCATAACCGATTAATCTGTCGATTATGTCCCAAAAAAGGGAAAACAGTAGTCAAAAATGAAACTAAAGATTAGATTGACTTCAATGCAATCAATGAGAACAAAAAAATGTGTAATTGCATAGACCTGTGTTTTATTCTGATTACGGTATCTGCACAGACATGTATTGTTTGTATTGTAAGATAAAGGGAAGCATCGCTTACGGTGGACGTTGAGGGTGACAGTTGTGATCTTGCCGGTGGGAATGGCCAGGTTGCTGGCCATACAGCTGTAGTTCCTCCCAGTGTCAGTATCCACGGGGTGGATGGGCAGAAAGCTTCGTGTGGTCACTCTCTTCCTGTCTGGAAGCACCTCCTGATGATGGACAGAGGACAGCGGAAGATTGACAGCTTGCTTATGACTGCATGAGTGTACATGTGCCTTTCCTCTTGTGAGACTTACAGTAATACTGGCGGCCCCGTCCACAGGCAGACCGTCTTTAAGCCACTCGATCATAGACGGCGGCTTGGCCCCGCGAGACACGCAGCTCAGGTTGTAAGACTCGCCTGCATTCAGCAGCACCTCTGGACCACCATCAATCACCGGTTCATCTGGGGGGACTGGAGCAGGGGAAGAGACCAATATTAAAAAAAACAAAGACACGCATCTCACATGCAGTACAGTATGTGGATGTGTGCACTGAAACTATAAATAAATAAATAAATAAATAAATAAACATACTGAGGACGGTGAGTTTGGCCCTCCTGGACCTCAGTGCGGCATCAGGAGCTTGACACTCGTACAGGGAGTCATCGGACAGATCAGCTGACAGGATCTCCAGGTTGTACTGGCCCAACTCCTGCACACGCAGCACACGGTACCTAGGCCAGGCTGAAGCACACAGATAGACAGACAGACAGTTAGACTGCAGTTATAGGCTTTACCAGTCTCACTGTCTATAATTGCACTTGTATCTGGACAAACTGAATGCTTTATTGTCCTTGTATAAGGATGAATTTTGATGTCTTACTGTCTTTAAATGGGATTTATGATGATGGCACTTACATGTATTTACATAGGTACATATATATATACCTGCTATATATATAGCTACTGAATGAGCGCTATGGACTACGGATGGAAATTAGCTAAGGTAGCTATAATCTAGTACCGGCACCTTTGCTGAGTCTAATGTTTTGTGCACTAAATAAATAAACTCCACTTTATTTCCTGAGGGGTGAATTGAGATACTACCCTGTGTGCTAATGTTGGCTGAAGGTGAATTCATGTTACGACATCTTTGAAGCTGCAGTCAGTGTTGACCTCTTAGTAACTTTTGTTGTTGTTGTTGTTATTATTCCACTTCTTTGTGGACAGAAATGATGTAAGACTTGTACGCGTCCCTCATCCGAAAACCGGCTCTGCTGTGTAATATTATCAGACCCGACGGAGGGAGCGTTTCTGTGTATACACCAGCAGTGCAGTCGCGGGGAAGAGACGAGAAGCGTTACACCCATCAAACTACTAAACCGCTATATACTATATTTTCCAGTTCCAGATAACTGGGACTCAATGCTTTGTGCCTTTGTAGATCCACTGTGATCTAAAAAGTTGTAATGTAAATAGGTTATTATACAATTTTTCATTGGTCCGGTCCATAGAGATCAATTTTCGAGTAGCATGACGTTGCTGTTGCCTTCCTGTGTGCTCTAAGAAACAGAAAAACGTTGTGTGGAGCTGATGTACTCAATCATCATTGTGTGACATCATTTCACAACGGTTTGAATGTAACAGATATTTGTTTGTATTAAAAGTTGCGCAACACATTGCATTTCAACCAGAGACTGCAGAATCTCAGGATTACCACATACCCATGTGGTCTGCATCAGAAAGTAAAAGTGACCAGATCAGATCTGTGTCATATGCACGAAGCAACAGTCTGACTTTTCCCTTCATCAGGCTTAATGGCACCAGAGAGCAACGTGGGCCATGTGATGTGATAGATGTGCACGCAACACAAACATGCACACATCACACAGCATAATGCACACACACACACACACAACACAGCCTGTGAGATTCTAAGGTTCCCTTCCCCCATGCACCACACAGCCCAGCTGTGTCACTGCTGTACATTCTCACCATTAGGTGGCATCCATGCTCTCTTTCCACAGCGGGGGGGGGGGGGGGGGGGGGGATAAATGCATTATGACAACAATGTTTTAAAGGACCCAAAGTGACTCCAGTCCATGATGCAGAATTCATGTTTGCGGGCCAGATGTAGATGTGCATAAATCTCTGCTGCTGTTCCCATGTGCAGCCAACTGCTAACTTAACCTTGTGTGTGTCCTTGTTTCTGCATGCATGTGTGCATGTGTGTGCTCCTCCTGCCTTGTATATACGTGCATTTGCATGTTAAATGTGGAGGCCAAGAAAGCGCATGAAAAGCCCAGAGAAAAAAGGGGGGGGGGGGGGGACGGCGGGGGGGACAGAGCCTCATACACAAACATACACAGGCACCCACTGAGTGTATGTGTGCAGTGCATGAGGTGGCCAGTGTTCATTCACATGTTTTTATTTAAAAGCTTTGGCTTGAAGCACCGGAGCATTACAGGAACAATATGATTATAAAAGAATGGAGGGAAGGGGGGGGGGGGTAGAGAACAAAAGGAGGAAGAAGAGAGAGCAGGGCTGACAGAAAGGTTTGATGAAGGTGAGGGAGTGAGAGAGAGAGAAAGAGGCAAGATGGAGATGTTAAGTTGAACTCTGTACAACAAGAAAATCTAAATGTCAGGAGAGGAGAAGAGGGAAGACCTAACCACAAAACAAAATCATACTGTACAGTAAATAATATAAGGGGGTAGAGGAAAACCAAACAAACGCAGGCCCAAAAAACTTGTATTAATAGTAAGAGAGACTCTCACTAGAGGATTTTCAAATCTGACTTGATTTAAAAAACGTGGGAGAACACAGACACGACGGACTATAAATTCGGGCCAAACAGTTGCCTTTGCGGCAAGAAGACCCGGGTTTGTGACCCGATCTGAACCAGGACCTTTCTTCATGGAGTTTGCATTTTTCTCCCCATGTGTGCGTGGGTTTTTTCCAGTTTCCTCCAACAGTACAAAAGCATGCAGATTTGGGGATTAAAACTGGACACTGGATGGTTGTTTGTCTCTATGTGTCCCTGTAATGGACTGGTGACCTCCTCTGTGAACCCTCATGTTGAGGATGAAGTGGTAGAAGGTGAGAGAGTGAATCTGTTGAAATCAGCCTAAAATCAGAAGACGTTGTCGGAAGGGCCAGACCGGGAGCAAAATCTGGCCAATAATCCTCTCGTGTGGGGCAGGCTCAAGACTAAATACAAATAAATCAAGTATAATCTTGAGGAGAAAATTCATTTCAACTAACTGGTGATATTCTGACAATGCTGCAACTCACTGATAACATGTATCGCCCAGACGCTGCGTGTGACTGACAGAAAAGAAGGAGATAAAGAAATAGCAGAGAGCAGTAAAGGTGAGGCTCTGCGAGACATTTTAGTTGATGCATCTGCTTTTAAATTATAATCAGTCAGTGTCACCCGCTGCCTTTGTGAAAAAGGCAATGATGTGATGCTCCCCCACCAACATCAAGGATGTCAGTCTGTAAAATGTGCCTAAGGAAGGTTTGGGATTACCCTTCAACCATTTGATGATATGTGCAGGAGACGGAAGCCAAATATAACATCAACTTAAATGAGTGACACTGTGTGTCACAGTTGGATGTGATGTGGATGTCGAGTGACAGCCATCATCTTCTTTTGGGTGGGTGAGAGGGGATTGGGGAAAGTAAAAAAAGAAATTGCACTGCTGGCTTTAATGAATGTAACAGCAGCTAAAAACAATCAGCAGCAAAAAAAAAAAAAAAAAAATTTGTCAGCATGCATTAGTTACAAACACGCAGCGACACAGAAACACTGTGTGAGTGTGTTGCTGTGGGGAAGCTCTGCTTCGTTAGCATTTGGGGGGAAAGCAACGTCCACGCGAAGAGCAGTCACACAGGGAAGAGCAGTGTTAGCTCTGTCTCTTGGTAGAAAAAAAAAAAAAAAGAATTCTGCTGATGACAACATGTTCTTCTTACACTGGAGGTCAAATGACGGCCAATGGAAAATACTTTCACGGGAAAATTAACTACCGGCCCGTAGAAATCCATGATTCAAAATCATTATGACTCACTTCTTCTCACTGGCTTTCAATAGGAGTTGACTTTGAGACCTTGATTTCATCTGCTCTTATTGGCTATTTGGGACTAAATGTGCAGACATTTAAGATTGATTAAATAACATATACATTTGATACAATCATCATGTCTCGTTAACCCGTTTAAAATGATATTAGATTTACGGAAATGAAATAGTATGCCATATTTGACATAATATGACATATTTTTTAATTGGGTCAGATAGTTTGCCATCTTTAAAAAGTGTGCCTCCATGTAAAAGGTTTGGGAAACGCTGCTTTATAGCATCAAGTCTTGGAAGCAGCAATCTTAATTTCACTGTACGAGTGGAATGACATTAAGATATTCTATTCTATTCTCTTCTATATAGCTTCCATTATTCTAGCCTCTTATGGCTCACTTCTTCTGATGATCTAAACCAGTATCACTGCCAGATGAGATGCCAGAGTGTCACCACCAAATGTGCTTTAGTGATTTATTTATTCAACTCTCATTTTAACAGTAGGTCTGGGTTCGTTTTCGTGCAGACATTTCATTCATCCATCACTCTAGGTTTACTAATCTTGTCTTCGCCCATATTTAAACACAGCAGCAGCAGCAGCAGCAGCAGCAGCAGCAGCATTAGCAACTCGCCTGACCCAGGCTGCTGGAAAAGCATGTTCCATGTTCATAGCTGGTGGTTTAATATTATGACATTAAATATATGAGTTTAACGTTTAGTTCAAAGCACCAGTATACCAAGGTAATGCACTTTACATATTTTTACTTACACTATCTTCCCTCTGCACACACTAAAATGAGCTGAAAGGCTATATAAGTCGTTATAATAATTAAAAATATAAATAATAAATATATATAAATAATAATTTTTCCCCCCTATGACAGCAACCAGAATATCTGTGGTTTGTGGGCAACACAAAACATTTGAGGATGTTTGTCACTTCAAAAGCTGTCAATCACAGGAGAACTTAAGTTAAGGAATTCACCCTGGTTCTCTGCGAGGTTGTGAGACATTGAGATGAGTGTTGAAAGAGAACAGTTGGAACATTGACCTAGAATCGTCCTTTCAGGAGGTTCTGCAGGCTCACCTGAGGCCTAAGGTAAGCCTTAAGGCAGAAAAACTAGTCATGTGTTAAATTTATAGGTGAATATCTAAGGGAAACTCAACTCAATACATATATATCGCAAATCAAATTGCAGACGCAGCATACGTCGGCCCTTGTACAGAGCAAACTTTTCATATGCGGCATGCAATTTTTGCTCAAACGCGGTCTCTTCATATGCTGAACATGAGCACAGCCTCGTGATGTCTCACCCCGCAGGTCTTCTCCGATGCCCAGAGCCAGCCCATCTTTGGTCCACTGCACAATGCCCGAGTAGTTGAAGACAACACAGGACAGGATCACCCTCTGGCCCCGCACCACCGACTGGTCTGCTGGCTCCTGAGAGAACCTCGCCGTCCACACTGGAGGTTGAGAGAAGAGAGAGAGAGAGAGAGAGCGAGAGAGAGAGAGAGAGAGAGAGAGAGAGAGAGAGAGAGAGAGAGGGATAAGTTCGGGACTTTCTCATTTACACTGTGTACACGCTGCAGGCGACCTACTGTAAAAATCACCCCGACCACAATTATAACATGTTATTGTATCCGTGGTTTATGGTTAATTGATTAGAAAGCACATTCTCCCGGCAGCGATGAAATGTCACGACTGCCATCTTTGATCACGCGATGGCTTGCGGGCATTTAACTCTGCGTTGAGGAGGAAACAGCGGGGGGAAAAGAGGAGGTGTCAAAGAAGAGGAAATCAAAACAGAGCCGCAGAAGACGAAAGAAAGAATGAAGAAGAAGAAGAAGAGGCAGTTGATGCTGACACAGGGGTGGAGAGTTTGGAGATCAAACACCCAACCTCAACCATCAGGCCTCTCACACTCCTTTTCTTCTCGCTCCTAACTTTTATTTCTCCGAAACACTCAAGCCCTCTCTCTCTCTCTCCCTCTCTGTTTCTCCCTTCTTCATTCCTCCCTATGAGTCATCTCCCAGGCTTCCACTCTTCAACCAAAACTACAGTGGCTGTCATTGTCTGCTAAGCGCTCTCTCTTTCTCCAGTCTGAAGTCCACTGGCAGAGCAGATCCGACACAAACCGCACCGTCCGACTGTCTAATACGAGGGGAAAAACAAGGAGAGGAAAAGAAAATGAAAACCCCTCTCTGCTATTGTTCCTCACTGGGCGATGACAAGTTGTAATTAGCCTGTCTCTTCAAGACATGACACCCGTATAAAAGAGAAAGGGCAATCACTGTGGAGGATTCCATCCATTCCGTCTCTCACATCCCTTTTTCTCCTCTCTCCCTCTTGTTATTTCGAAGAATATTGTACAGTAGATCGTTAACCCGATGCTGCATTATGCACCCTCCTCTTCCTCCTCTGCTATTACCTCTCCTTTTGTTCTCTCTGTATGTCCTTTACCCAAATTACCTTCTGCTTTTGCCTCTACACGTACATGAATCCCTGCCTCTTTTACTTTGTACATCGTCACTGCTGTCTATGAATGATGTCCCTTTGCCTGCACTGATTTTCCACGCCGTATACATGCGTGTGCCTCCTCCTCCTCCTTTCTATATACATATATAATGCCGTATATGTCCCTTTTTACCCATAATGCTTTCTATTTCTGAGTTCTTCCTCCTCGCTGGTTAGAAGGGGGTTAGAGGCAGACTGTCACAACTCATTTATCACATTAAATATCAGCCCTTCAGCTCTTTCTCTCTCCCTCTCTTTTTCACCCCCTGTTCACCCTCTCTATCTCTCTCTCTTCTCTCACTTTTCCCTCACTCTCTTCCCTTCACCTCTGACCATTTGCATCTCTCCCTCTCGAGTGTCCTCTCCTCTTCTCTGTCACTTGTTTTCCCCGTCTCATTCCTTCACCCTTCCGCCTCAGAAGAAGCCTCCAGCACTTTTTCTGAGGGTTCCCATCTTGCTCACTTTCATTAATGACTGCCTTATGCCTCTGCACCCCCGCCTCCTGCCTCCCCCGTGATGACCCGCGGTCCCGATCTCACGTTTCGCCTTCCCTTTCATATACGCTGTCCCCCACCGTCATGCCAGTGCTTTGAACTAAAAAGTACTACGTGCTGGATGCAGTCAAGCGCAACTCATCACAACAATGGCTTCTGACATTAATATTCTACAGACGACCAAGATGTGCAGTGTAAAGAGAATCAGATGCACATGGAGCTTTGCAGCACACATACCTCGAATAACTAAGCAATGAATCTCCCAAAAAAACAGAGGCCCTTTACTTAATCCCAGAGGAACGCCCAATGTAACAGAATTTCTGTATTTAAAAAACAAAAACAAAGCAAATAACAGTGATGGCTATGATGAGACAGAAGGGAAAATCATATGAAATAGCCACAAACATTGAAAAGGCACTTGAGGAGATAATGTTTTCCCAGCTGACATTTACATATCATATCTATATGACTTCTTTCTGGCAATAATAATAAAAAAAATACTACTTAGACTGGAATTTAGGTCATTTTAGTTTATTTGACCTCTACTTTCGTTTTTCAAGATTTAGAAAAGAAACAAAAGACTCAATTATCAATTATTAATCGATTACTAAATTAATCAACAACTATTTTGATAATCGATTAATCGGTTCAAAGCTTTTTTCATGATTAAAACAAAAAACAAACTTTCTTTATAAAGCCCCCTGTGGGAAGAGGAAACTAGATGTAAACACAGACTGCCATGTTATCAGTGTCGAGATGAACTTGTTGGCAAGCAGTTGCTTATTTACACATTCAGCAACTCCAGAGGGAGAGTCTGGTGACAATTCTCTTTTGGTTCCTTATTACTAGTGGCACCTTTCACTTGTGTGACCTACTGTAGATATGGTAATATTGATGATAGCTGCCTTAAATGCCCCACTATGCCTCATGCACAGACAATACAAAACGGATGGAGGGATCCGTTAACTTACATTCTTATTCTTGTCAATATTTAATGAGAATTCTGGTGTGAGGGTTGTGAGCTGATAGTAGCAGTGATGACAGTGGTTAGTGAGTTTAACGTCATGATTAAAATTATTTCTGAGAATAACAAACTTCATATTTGTCTATAGTTCATTACTGGACAATAAAGTAAGTGTGTGCATGAAGCATGAAAAGGCTTTTCTCACATATACATAGGTGTAAAGAGAGTTTAGCTGGGTTTAAACTACCCCGCAAATGGAGACAGTAGCCTGAGGGCAAGCAAATCCTTTCTACCACCACCTCAGATATGCGAGCTGGAGGTATTCCCTCAACCGCCTCAGTCAACCACAAACATAATCCAAAGTGAATACTTGTGAGCGAAGACTACACAATCTGCAGAGAAAACACCCATGCAAAGGCTGAGGACTGAAAACACTGACTCATTTAAACATGTGCTCATCGCCTTCTGATTTCCATATTACCCAGTTAACACTTGTCAACACGAGTGTGCGCGTGTGTTTCTGTTTTAAAGCAGGGAAATCTACACACACACAGAGCAGTCAGCACAAAGGCAGGACAAGAGCACATGCAAGGGAGCTTGTGTTCTTTCATTATGTGGGTTATGCTGCAGTGACAAATTTAGAGTGTGTCCTGATTTCCTTGAGTCACTGATCCCCAAGATACCACCAGGATACTCCAAGCAAGCACCACGTCCACACAAAGACCACGGTCACACAGAGCCGTGACCATGTGCACACGGAAACACACACACACAGACACGAAAGGCGGCACAGATGACCGAACCCACACCACATGGGTTAACCATTTCCTGTCAGCACACACACAAACATAACCAGTCTCAACCCCAAACATGTAATCGACACATTGAGGCGGTTTTAGTGAACATAGATTACACGGCGACTCGGAGTAAAACTTCAAGCGAGCAGAGCATCTCCACCGCTGTTGGGAATGGGTCTCTGTTTGATCTGGGATTAAGCGCAGCCCTGGTCAAAGTTTGG
The DNA here is from genome assembly GCF_958295425.1 of Solea solea. Classification (NCBI taxonomy): domain Eukaryota; kingdom Metazoa; phylum Chordata; class Actinopteri; order Pleuronectiformes; family Soleidae; genus Solea; species Solea solea. The sequence goes on from NC_081136.1 coordinate 8,812,832, forward strand.
AAAGGGATTTGGATTAATCTGGGGCCGATGACAACAGCCCCTGTAGACACAGTGACACCAACCTCGGCTTGTCAAAGCCAACACAAAGCCAAAGGCAAGCACATGCACACATGTGCGCCCGCGCACACCCAAACGCTGCCTCAATGGTTGATTTACCATTTAAAAGCATGGCCACACGCCACCATAATGTAAACCACTGCAACAATTTATCCCAAAAGCACCTCTCGCACCATACAAAAGTGTTCCAGTAGCAAGGTAATGAACCATTCATTTGTCGCTGAAATTTACTGAAAGGGTGTGTGCATGCAAAGACGTTTGGGCTATTTTTAGTAAGTGCGCTGCCCTATGTTAATTTGCCACACAACCTGCTGTTTGGCAGTGAATGTCAAAGCCTGCTTTTCAGCATCTAAGCACAGTCTCACCTCGCCTCTCTCAGCGGGACAGGAGACGAGGCGGCTGGACAAGATTCCACGCAACACAGACCTCTGGTAAAAGGCACACGCCAGCCTCACTGAATCACATGCTATCAAATAAAATGCCATTTGTATGGATTGTTATGCATCGATCTAATTATCTTGGTGTCTGTGCCCCCACCCTTCCCGTACCTCTCCGTACCCCTGCAACAAAGTCTCCCAGCCTCCCTCGCTCTCTGTCTCTCGCTCCTCTCCAGCCAATCCCGTGCTTCGGCTGGATCACAGACGTGCGTCACCATAGCAACAGCTGACGTGTAAAGTAACTGCCCAAAAAAAAAGTTTTCTGTCTGTGAGCACACACGAGCATGTGCATCTGTGTGTCTGATGAAACCCTCCCTTGTGCTTGGTACACCCATTTTTCTGAGAAAAAAAGGGGAAAAAATGAAATGACCTCATCCGTCCTCCACCTTTCCAATTAATAATTGTGCGAGCTGCACTGGTCTGCTGTCCACCCCCCCAAAGTATTTTCACTGTTAGTCAATCTGCTGCAAATTGATTTTGCTATCTGTCTATTTCCATATCGCCATCGCGTGTGGCCGTGGTCTTGGTATTATGGAGGGGCAGCCTGGAAATGAGATGCAGGGAGACGAGAACAAAGAGACGGCGAGTTCCACAGACTCAGAGCTGTGAAGTGTGATGGAGGAGGATGACATCATTGTTTCGGGACAAAGTTGCAGCCATGGGAGTCATGCGGCACTGACTCGCTCGTTCTTCTTGTTTGCTGTACTGTATATGCCTGCACATCAATCTAGCCGTCAGCCCATCAGTCAGTCAGTCAGTGCACTCATACATCTGTCTGTGCATCTTTACTACAGCAGCTCTCTTTGAAAGTTGCCGTTCAATTCAAAAACTGTGAAGCCATTTGTTTTTCCTTTGTTCCCATGTGCAGTAAGTCTGTAAGTAATGATTATTTTTCATAGTATTCATTCCTCTCCATCACAAAATTCTATCAAGACCTTGCACATCATGACGTCATCTTAACAAAATGGCACATTTAAATTTAGATTTTATTTATTAATTACTTGATAAAAAGCAATTAAAATATTTAACGTGTTCAGTCTTGATTTTAATTCAGTTTAAATTCAACAGTGCAGCGGAACAAATTAATAATTATCCATCTTTTCACTTTGACATCAATACATTATATTGTGCTCATCAAATAATTTTATCAGACCAATTTAATTCAACGTTGCACTCAATTTCATAGGGTGTTTTTTTTGTTTAAAAAACAAACAAACAAACAAAAAAAGTAGGGCTTGGCAATAATTCAATCACAAGTTACTGTATGTCGCACTAGTAATAAAGGTTCAGTATCAATATGTAAAAGAAAAGAAAAACAATCGCACTACTACTGCAATTTTCAAATCACAAGAGGCGCTATACTTTTTGAAGCCACAATGTGTCAAAATATAATTTTAGATGAATTATTGTCTTGGTCTATATACATCTTGTTCTGGATGTACTGAAGAGAACGTCTTTGTTTCTCACAGATCTGCACAAATATCACACGGTAATCATTTTAAGTATGTTTTTCGAATGCAAATGGGAATAATGATAATATGATAACAAAAATGACCATTCCCTCTCATTTTGCAAATCATATCGCAATTGCACTAATCGCACTAATCACACTTGGATATTTATTCAAATTTGTTCAGCCTTAGTTATTTCTTTAACTTCCTGTCGAGAGTCATTCTTCGATTATTTTACATTTATCTTTATATTGACCGAAATGCCTTTGACTAGACGTCTAACCCTACACCAAACCCTCATGTCTGAGAAGGTGGAAAGAACAACTTGACAAACAAATATGATTTAAAAACAATGATTCAAATATTCTGTCCCCTGACTGATCAATACAGCTCCAAACCATATCCACAGCGGTGTCTTTAACTCTCGATCTGGCTGTGGGAACTCCAACACCTGTGTCTGTCTCAACAACATGGCTGCCTGGCAGGACGGCCATAATAACCTCGTCACCATGGTGACAGGGCTATAAGAACGGGCAAGACACATAGATGGAGAAAAAGGGAGGCAGCCCGCTGAGTCTGCCGACACCGTGTTAGTCAAACACAAAGGTGACTCCTGGAGGTGGGGACGGAGCAGAGGGAAGATTAGGGCAGAGTGGAGAAAGAGCCAGTAAGAGAAAGACTGACAGACTCCTGCCTTTGTTTGCCGCATTGTCTGCCTGCTCGCTGCCTTCCTCTGTCATCTTACCTTGCCGTCCTCCCCCTTACTAGCAGTCAGCGACCTTACCCTTTCTTCCTCTCTTTTGGGGCCTTGCCCCCTTCACATTCACGATTCACTTCCTTTTGTCTTGGAAGGCATCGACTAAGAAATTACCACTCCTCCTACTTTCCTCCACCTAGCGCCTCATTCCCTTCTAAGGCTGCCTTTCCACCTTCAAACCTTCCCTACTACCCTTTCTCTCTCTCTCCCATTCCTCCTCTCTATTACTATCAAAATGGGTGCCTTGGAAACAGGCTTATTTTTGAAATGACAGGAGGAAAATTCGTCCCGCACTTTGTCTGTCCATTTCAACACCGCCGTGCGCGCGGAGAGTGCATTTACTTGTGTGAAGGTGTGACCACCGATTTTCTGTAAATGTGTTTGCATGTGCCATACTCATTTCACATCTAAAGAGCCTTATTTGTACCAAACAATACCAACATTGTTACCATGGCTACAGCCAGGGAGGACTGCTGACACAATGATAGACATGGTGGCCATGGCAACCCCTGGATCAGTGCTGGGGAATATGATAATTCATGGATGAGGTGCGTGACACATTACGGGCACATGAATATATGCTCGAGTGCCTGAAAGCCGCCCTGTGGCTGGTAATCCACGAGCGTTTGTGCAGCCAACATGGCGAGCGGCTGACAAAGAATCCTCTGCTGTAACCAAGGGTGACCAGAGCTAACAATAGCTGTCCTCTGGATAAGCTCGAACAAGAGGATACATACATATCAAGCTGCTACTCAGCAGCGGCGTGCTGTGCAGCTTGCAGCGCAGGGGTCGCAACTGAATTCTGCAGACACGATCGATATCATAATGAATGACTAATCGCAGCAGTGAGTCCCGATTGATAGGGGGCTGCTACCTGTTCCTGAAGTCACTCACTCCGCCTCCAAGAGCCACATGATCAAGCGAGTAAACATCTGCAACCTCGGCTGCGACAGCTTTCAGATGGCCCGCCGACTCATGTCACAATACAGCATGGCACAGCGATGGAATCCAGCAGGACTGTTTTACAAGCAGCGTCCCGTCAATAAATCACCTCCTCCAAGGTCTGCGTTAATTCAATCCAGTGCAATCTAATTTTATTGGTATGTACTGGAGCGTCTTGCAATGTCATCTGTCACAAAGCATCCAATAAAAGCCCAGGGCCTTGACCTATGGAGTGAAGTAATATTCCATCAGAGTGCCTCTCTAACATCACCACAAGCGCATGCTGTCACGTTGAGGAGGAGGCGTCTTAGTTGATTGAAAACACACAAAAAGACTGGACAGTAAAGTCAGTGGCGTGATAATAAAGCAGGACTCAGCTCCGGAGACGTTAAAACTTTAAAGCCTTTGAGAATTACACGGCTCGGTTAATGGATGAGGAGCACTGTCTCTTGAGACTCACAGGAGCCACATTTTCTGTCTTTGACACTTAAATACCATGAGATGACATACCTTATATGTCCACACACAGCAGGGTTTCTCAATCCTGGTCCCGGGGACCCACTGCCCTGCATGTATCAGACGTTTCGTTGCACCAACACACCTGATTCAAATAAATAGGTTGTTGTAAGGCTTCTACAGTGCTTGGTGATGAGCCGAGCATTTGAATCAGGCGTGTTGGAGCCGGGAAACATGTAAGACATGCAGGGCATTGGGTCCCCAGGACCAGGATTGAGAAACCCTGACATACAGTACCTGCATTATCTCAGCCTGCAGCTGTTGTTCACTTCAGACTAGGCCTCTTAAGGAACATTCGGCATCTGCATCTGATATAAATGTTGTTATCCGCCCATAAAACCACATTTAAAAAGTAGACGCAGTCTTACAATTGCAAAGTGAAATCCCTTTGTGAAGCCTCCGTTTTTGCAACCGTAAATTCACGGACATCAACTGCAACCTGGGCCCTACTGAACGTTACAAGCTGTCAGTCACACGGATCTATTTACACTTTATCATTTATTTTCTTCTGCATGGAAATATAAGTGGGGTTTGCATGTTCTCCCTGTGTTCATGTGAGTTCTCTCTGAGTTCTTCAGCTTCCTCACACAGTCACACACAGCTGGGATTGGCTACCTCAAGTGGAGGATGAAGTGGTAAAAAATGGACAGATGAACAAGACCTTAAGACCATTACCTCCTCTTTAGAGACTTGCATTCAAATGGAGTTCTTCTTCAACCAGCATTGTCGCGCCCTGGTGTCTCACTGCTACTTTCAAGCCTTCACTCTTCAAAAAAGAACGATACATTATTTTTGATCCACCATGCTAATGTACAGCAAGCTTGGGTCATCTGGTTGTTTTTTTAAGAACGGGCATCCCACCACGCCCTGACCTCTGCCCCAGCCAATATGTTTGGGATGAACTGGAATGACAACTATGAGTCAGCTCCCGCCGTCCGGCAGGAACGGCAGCGCATCCCTGCAGCCACGTTCCAAATGGAGAACCTTCCATGCATGAGAAGCAGGCGATTGGCCCGCAGATCATCCACAGACCTTTGCCCATGTCGTGTATCTTCCGTCAAGCATAGGACACAGAATTATAATGTGGAATCTGAGAACATGGATAAACTTGGATAAGCTGAGCCTCAAGGGCATATTGTTGAGCTGGCAGTGGCCGTGCATTTGAACATTGTTTTAATGACTGGACTTTTAAGCCATCGTTGATTATGACGACCAAGGATCTGCTCTGTTCACTCATTATTTGCGGCGTACAGCGCTTCAGCCTGCAGGCTGTTATGTTCAACGACGAGGGTTTCGCCGCGCCGTGGTAACCAATTTAGTTCGACAGCTGACCCTAATGTTGTTATTGTAAACGGACGATGGATGGAGAACATGGGGTCTCTATTTCTCTCTCGCTCTCTCTCTCTATCTATCTGTAACTCCCCCCACTTTCTGTGTCCTTGCTGAGGAGCAGAAATGGGGAGAGCGGAGAAATGAAGTGACATCATCAGCGTCAGCCGCATTCCTGTGGAGGGAGGGGGTGAGGAAGAGGAGGAGGAGGGTGAAACAAGGGAAGAGGAGGAGGAGGAGAATGTCCCAAAACTTTTGAGGTTACAGGACTGACCCCCTCCCCCTTCCCCCCACTCTCTCCAAACACACACACACACTTACATCCATTCTCCCTCCCTGTGTGCATGTGTATGTGTTTTCCAGCGCACATTACTGTGTGTGTGTGTGTTACAGTACATGGGCTCCTCTTCCTCATCATGTGCTCCCTGTTTTAATTCATGTGCTTCTCTCCTCCTGTCCCCACCCCCACTCCCCCACTCATACCAAAACCCCCTCCTCTCCCTGCCTCGCTCTCCCTCTCGCTCCCCCCACTCTCCTCTCGTTCTCTCTCCACCGACCAAAGGAATGCAAGAACCACATCTGGAACTTATTAGAGAGAGAAAGAAAGGGGTAGATGGAAAGAGAAGAAGTAATGGTGAAGGGGGGAGATGAAGGAGGAGGGGGAGGGGGAGTGGGGTTGAAAAAAATGAAAGAAAGAAGCCCAGGAGGGGACAGAAAGAGAGAACGCATGAGCATTGGTGGGCAGATAAAGGCAAAAATACCAAAGGGAAGTTAAAAGCAACACACATTAATGGCAATTAACCTCTGTGGGGACGGCGCGGGGGAAAAGGCTCGGCTGATGGGGACTCAGTCATTCCTGAATCCAGTGCAACTGTAGCCTTTGAACCGGCCACCGCCATATTTTTGTCTGAATGAGCAGCTTCACCGTCCCCACTGAGCAAGCAGTCGAGCCTGAGTAATAGTCCCTTTCTCTGTGCCGCTGGCCTCCCGACCACTCCTCCTCCTCCTCCTTTTAGTCCTCGTCCCACTCTCCTCTCTATCCCCTCTTTCTCAACTCACTTATTTTCTTTTCTTTACTTTACTTTTCATCCAGCACACCCTCCTCCCTCGCGACACGGCACCACTCTCTTTCTCTCCTCCCCTCCACCGCCTCCAAAACAAACAAAAAAGTATCTCTAATCACTCTCGATCAGGCTTCACCCACCTGCCCACGGGACTAACCCTCTATTCAGCCCCCCAACCCTTGAAAAAGAAAAAGTTTTTGTGTCGCACCTTCCCTCCACCCGCCACCCCCACCCTCCATCACTCCAAATTGGTCCTCGCTGCAGAATGTGGCTGTGCAGTTTGGGGAAACAAGGCCGATAGATCCAGTCAGATGTGATAAAGTGTCCCTCTCTTGCTCAGGAGACTCGCATGAAGAAACATTTTGAAGGGGGATGGGCTTCTTTCTTTTTTTTTTTAAACACAACCAAATTACAGGGGCCTTTAAATCCACTCAAGAAACATCCATGTAGCTGTTAGGATGCGCAGAGGAGAAGCACATTTGTCCCTATGATCTAATTCATGTCTGACCACAGATTTGATAATGAATTGTCCAAATACTTGAAGTCGCTGCACTCGCACCAGATGATCTGAGAGCCTGGATGCACGCCTCTTTGTTCTCCCGAGCGCCACTTCTTAAAGCATTATGGGACATTTGTGTCCAGAGGAATGCCCCCTAAACAAACCTATCAAAGCGAAAGAAGCAATCACCATGTCACACGTCGACAAACACCCGACCGCGACAGAAATGCAGGGAATTCGCTGACTGAATGGGGGAACAACAGACGCGGATGTACATTATAACATTTCGGGCTCCAGTCCCAGACCGAGCTTTACAGCTGCTTCACTGATTGCTTTCAGTGGCTGATGTCAATTAGTGACGCTTTTCGGTAAACAGGCTTCATCTCAGATCCAAGGAAATTTGAATTCACACATTAACAACAGGATGCTTCAGAGGCACATCTCGCTCGCCGGGGTCAAAAATCAAAAACAGACTTCTGCCTCGCTAGATATGTCACCCCAGATACACAGGGTTCACTATCACACCGCGAAACACTTCACTGGCCTTGAAGCTATATGGCTGGAATGCTTGCGAAAACAATTGCGTCGCTATTAATAGTTGGATGCATGTTATTTCACATGATTCTTCTTCTGACAACTGTAGACTTCCTGTGGGTTGCTTTTTTCTTCTTTTTTTTTTTTTTTCACCCCCTCTTTAACGGCCTGCTCATATACGTATAATCACCTCCAGCCATGACTGAGTTCGTCCAATGCGGAGTTAGTTGTTATTATGGCCCAGTGCATCCTCATCCTCGAGTAATGAATTTTAGAGGTTTAATTTCTCTACATCTGCATGGGCTTAATGACACAGAGGACTGGCTGTATGAGATTAGCTCAGACTAACTACTCCGTTCTTCAATTTATCGGCGAGAACACTGGGAATTTTCCTCTCCTGGCAACGGTTCCTCAAGTCGATGTACTGTATATATTACTTAGTATAATAGAGAGTGGAAAAATCGGAATTTATTTGGATGAAAATGTCACAGATTATTACTGGCACGAATGGCTGAAATGCCGTAAATCAGCGGAGTGTTTTAGTGCCATGCCGGATTCTTTACGAGCCTTTCCTAATTCTTCATTTTTATTTGAACTATTACAGCCCACTTTGAGCCATTAACATTACACATACAGCAGTAGAACCGCTGCTTCGCTGTTCAAACAAACCTCGAGGCGGCCCCGTCTCTCTCGGGGCGAAAAAAAAAGCCACCCCAAAATGTGTCTCTGTGACTCTTCCAACATGTGAATATTTCCTTTTCGCTGAGCACACGAAGACAGGAATGTGTCTGAGGTCTATGATTCACAGTGTCAGCCATGTGATTCAGAGCGTACAGTCAGGGCGCAGGCAGCAGCAGCAGCAGCAGCAGCAGCAGCAGCAGCAGCAGTTCATGGCTTCAGTCCACACAAAAGGACACGGGCTGATAAATGGTACACCTGCACTGGCGCCTTTGTCCGAGTCACCGCTTCAGCCCTCACTGTTCTCCTTCTCATGAAAGAAGTTAAAGGCGTGTGTTTCGCGGTGATTGATTATGCAGTAACATTTAACAGCTGCGTTAACGGTGGCGCTTGTTTGGGACTTATTACCACGTTGGTATGTTGATACAAGGCCAGGATCCTAAATCAATCCCTCCAGTTGTGCTGCTGGTTGACGCTCGCTCTTCTTGCTCTCGGGTTACAGCTGTATCGTTGAATCTAAATAACTTGAAAAAAAACAAAACATTCTGATCCAGCATCGCTTTAATTAGCCTCTCGACTAATAACCATGCAATCATTAGCACCAGCAGGCAATTACATGTGTGCAAATTGCAGGCCATGAAATACTGTTTTACTAGTCTAATAACGAGATAAGAGTCTCTTAAGAAGGAAAAAAAAAAACATGCGTTCCTGTAGTGGTGGTATCTCTTTCGGGGGAGATATTCGCTTCAGCTTTCTGGGCTGTGCCTCGTAGCTCGAATGCAAAAGCCACAACATCGGAGACCTTAAATACATTACACGGTTATTAAAATCTTGTCTCCAGGAAAGCCTTTGAAATAGGGCTGCACAATTTATCACAAAATAATCGAAACGGCGAGATGCCCGAGTGCAATATCCAAGTGGAAAGTTACTGCAATTATTTGATAAAGATGATGGCATTATAGTGAATTTTCTGGATTCACTGGCCCAAAAATCATGGTCTTCAGATGTGAAAATATGTTTCCTTTGTTCAGACTATGACATGGATTTTTACATAAAATTGAATGAAATAAAGCAGCAAAAATGCTCGGTTGTATTGTATCGATATATGGACTTGAATACCAATCTGTTTTAACCAAAAGATCCCATTCACAGTACAATGAAGGCATAAAGGTGATAAAGAAGTATTGAAGTTCAATACCCAGCCCTACATGTGCATGTGCGCTTAAATTTATATCTGTAGGCACACGTGTGTGTGTGTGTGTGTGTGTCCTAAACTGTTTCTGAGTGGACTCACAGGACAATGGGACGTAACAGAAACAATGGAGACGTGTGTGTGTGTGTGTTGCACCAGCAGCCTCACTGATTCATACATGGAACGACTGATATGTCCACGAAAAAAGAAATCTGCATGCAAATGATCTCGTGCTCGTGTGAATCCCCCTCCCCACCCACCACGGCGACCCACTCGACGCTGAGCGTGGCGAGCCGGGCTGAGCGACACAAAGCCTGGCAGACATGGTGACATCATCCCTTTCCATACCTTGCCTTTCTTGAACAGTACATGCCCCCCCCCCCCCCCCCCCCCCTACAACCTATGATGAAGTGGTCGTGCTCCCGTAGACTGTGCGCGCACCCGGTCAACCAAGGTAGACAAAGAAAAGAGGTTTGCTGTGGACGACACACAGATGAGACGACGCATCGATCAAACAGGTAGCTTAGAGACATTACAACCATCCTCCTCCTCCTCCTCCCTCAGCCTCCTCCTGTCTCCTAGCAACTCGGCCATGGCTGTGATTATCATAAGCCAACAGTCTACCTGGAACCCCACAGGTATGGGGGGGGGGGGGGGAGCAGATGCACAGTGCTGCTGCTGCTGCTGTTGTTGCTGCTCACACCTCTTTGTGCAGAGGAAGGCAATATGGAGAAGGTGAAATGAGCTCAGCGGTGAGGTGGGACACCAGGACAGGAGCAGAGGAAGGGAGGGGAGGGTTAGAGGGGTGAGACAGGGGAGGGGGGGGGGGGGAGAAGTTGTCTTTCCCTACCAGCATCACTGTGGTGCTGCTGGTAGTGGTGTCACTGACTGACAGGCCATTCAGACGCCACAGCAGCGTGGAAGTGCCGCTGGCATGAAGAGCAGCGGCTGCTCTATCACTGTCATTCACGTCACGTCCACAGCGACTCACCACCGTCCGAACAACGGGCACCAGGGGGCGCGGGTGGAGGGGGGGTGAGGTGTATGTGTGTGTGTGTGTGTGGGGGGGTCATTTAGGCCGGTGGAGAGTGTTTACGCGCGCGTGCGCGAGTCCTGTTCTGAGTTGAACGCACGCACGAGCACGACTGGACCGAGCCCCCCTCCTGTATTTCAACGCGTTCACTTCAGAGGCGCGTGACAATGATGACATTAAGAAGAAAAAAAAGTGGTGATCCATTACTGCGCGCACACACACACACACTCACTCACTCACTCAATCTCTCGTGCAGCTGCACGTGCACGCGCGTACACGCACATCCACACTGACTCGCCTGCGCTTTAGGAATTCATGTTACAGCCTATACATGTCTTTTCCTCCCCAACGGAGTCACGCGCACATGTACACGCACACGCATATACGCTTCACAGACACGCTGTTTTTTTTTCCACTAACACATCACTCGTTCATTCACGAGCCTTTTTTTGCGCCGTAAAGCTTACCAGTTTGAAAACTCAGCAAACTCAGGAGCAGCAGCAGCCTCTGCATGGTTCAGCCGACCAATAAGTCCGTTATTGGCTCAGACCTCCGTGAGGACAGCATGAAAAAGCGGGAGATTCCTGGCTTTCACAGTAATCACACAGAGATGAATAATCCTCCTGCGTCGCAACTCCTCGCTGCTGCCCTCACTTGGGGTTTTACTCGCTCAGCTTTTAGACCATTTCAGTGTTTTCTCTTCTCCTCGTCTCTTCTTCGCTCTCCTCTCCTTCCTTCGCTCTACGGCGACAGTCCGTCTTGTACTGCACACTGAGGCGGCGACAAGCTAGCAGCGACGATATATTCTGCTTCCGGCCGGGCTCTTCAAAATAAAATCAACATTTAAAATAAAGAAATTGTTGAACCATAGATATCTATGGGTTGAACGATGATAACGAAAACTACGGAAGAGTAGTAGGGCCACACATTGACAGAATGAAAAAATAAATAAAACAGAATTCTGACTTTTCATGCGTTTTTTTTTTTTTTTACTTTCTTTAAAAAAAGAAAGCCCTAATACTCTTCCTTAGAATAAACATAAAAAATTCAACCGAAGAAAAAAAAATCACACTTTTTCTTCAACAACCTTTCAAAATAAGTGACTTAAAGGTCAAATGTGTAACATTTAGGCAGATTTATTAGTTTAGATTATATTATTTAAGTTAGATCTGTTTAACGTTTGTTAACTTTCATCTTTTGTGATTGAGTACCCATTTCAAAGGGAATTGTGCATCGATCCTCCAATAAATTTGCAAATAAGTAGTTAACATGTAATTGATTGACACAGATGACTGTTGTGAGCTCTTTTGATATAAAATTCACATTTGTGTCTCCAACAACAAATAAAACACTCTCTTCCAAACCTGCAGAATAAATACCATCGTCTACTAAACTTAAACTGAAGGTGACTGCTTTATTGTGGAGGAGGTTGTATGTTGGGAAGAATTAAATGATTAAATGGAACGAAAAATGCAATTATTTAAACATGTACCTATATTTCTAGCCAGATTACTCACACGTGCATTGGCAAACCATTTAAACATGGGAAATTAGCCACTTCTATATGACAAAAATACCAAATAACATTTCATGCAATGCTCACTTCCGGTCCTCGTAATCTCTCTGAATTGACGTCATATTCTCATTAGCGGCACATTCCTCCCTCTCTCTCGCTCTCTCTCTCTCTCTCTCCCCTTCTCTGTCCGTCTTCCTCTCTCTCTCTAACGTCAGCAGCAGCACTGTCCTCCTTTCTCCTCTTTCCCTCTGGACCTCGCTCAGTCCACCACCGGCTAAAAATACAATTTATGAAATAAAATAAATGAATAAAGCAGCTTACATTTGCTGAACTATTCGATTCGTTTGGTTTTCTAGTGTGATACCTCCCTCTAGTCCACACTTATATGACTATGTATATCAAGATTATTAATGTGTTTTTACATCTATCTATCTATCTATCTATCTATGTGTGTATATATATATATATATGTACATCTGCATAAACAGATGTTGATTTTATTTAGTATTTTATAGCGAAAAGTGCACTTATGGGCTGCAGAGATGGATTGATGATTGAAATGTAGGACCTGGGGTAAAAGGATGAATAAATACTGCAGGAATTTCGGCAATACACCTTTATATTTATTATCTGTGTAGGATGAGGACATGCAGTCATGATGTCATCATGTCCTCATCCTTGTCTCATCACTGACTTGGTCGTTCCTCAGGATGCTGAGCCCGCCACATTGTCCCCACAGGTTCTTACATACACACACATATAAACACACACACACACACGTTCCTAGCGAGGACACTCATAGACATAATGCATTCCCTTCCCTTAACCTTAACCCAGTTCTGGCCCTTAAACCAAGTGTTAACCCTGAAAAAGCCCTTTTAAGGGTTGACAGAACGTGAGGACACTAGGACACTTGTAGATGCATTCCCTTGCCCCTTAGCCTTACCTTAACAGCACAATTAAGTGCTTAACTCCTGACCCTTACCCTAACCCTTAAACCACACAAAATGTCCCCACGAATATCGGTTTGCATATTTTTTGGACCTCACAAAGATATAAATACAAGTACACACACATGTTTGCACTCATCGATGCATTCCCTTACATTAACCTTAACCTAAACCCAGGTCTGACCAGCCAAAATGTCCTCACTCCCTATACCAATTTGTTGGTCCTCACAAAGCCATGGACTCTTACCCTAAAACCAGGCCTTAAGCCTGAAAAAAAAGTGCTTCTCAGTTGTGGGGCCCATTTGCACAGTGTTCCTTGCGAGGACAGTCATAGACACAAGGCATTCCCTAACCTTAACCTAAACCCAGTTCTGACCTAAAACCAAGTCTTAACCCTGAAAAAAGGTCATGTTAAGGGTTGACAGAATGTGAGGACCAGCCAAAATGTCCTCATTCGCTTAGTGAGGACACTAGGGACACTTACAGTGGATGCATTCCCTTTGTCACTTTGCCTTACCCTTAATCATCACATCTAAATACCTGTGCCATAATTTAACCCTGATATAATCCTATTTCTAATTTGAACCCTGTACACCTCAATCCCCGAAAAAACATTCAAATTTGTGAGGACCAGCCACAGACACACACACACACACACACACACACACACACACACACGCTAAAGTGGTACTGGAGCGCCCCCGTGTGGCATGAACGTACTCTACCACCACCACAATATCTCTGTGTTTGTGTGTAAACTGATGAGAACTCCATCTCGTCATGTTTGACATAATTGTCTCTGGTTTATTATTTATTACAGCAGTTTGTATGTGTGTGTGTGTGTGTGTGTGTCTGTGTGTGTGTGTGTGTGTGTGTGTGTGTGTGTTGTTTGTTCAAACACAATGAAGGACAACAGTATATCTGTGTTTGTAATAAATGTTTGCATACTAAATCTGATGCACTCACCTTTGTCTTGTGTTTACTGGCTGACATAAAGCGTTGGAAAGGTCTGTAAATACAAAAATACCATGTATTATTGCATATGTAAGCTCTGGAACGCGCTGCCGCCGCCACATGTTCGGCTGTCCCCCACACTGCCTGTTTTTTTAAATCAAACCTCAAAACGCACTTTTACTCCTTGGCTTTTGGCTCAGCATGAGAGTTGCTTATTTTAATCCATCTTTCCTTTCCTATTGGTATTATTTTAATGTTTCTGTTGGTTTTAAATTGGTCTTAGTGTTTTCTTATGTTGTTTTTATGTCTAACTGTACAGCACTTTGGTCAAATGTGCTTTATAAATGAGTTTGGATTGATGTAAGAAGTAGTTTGTGTGAGTAAAGGCTTTTGATAAACCACATTTTAAGTACCTATGATCCTGCTCCACTGACATGTTATTTGTGTTCCTTCCCTCGTGGATATTTAAAAAAAATATTTAAATATAAAGTATATGATAAATAATAATTCATGAAAATAAATGAGAAGGAGAAAGAACAACTCTCTCTTACCTTACAGCATTATATCAATATATATATATAAATCAAATATTTGGATGATTATGGGTCAAAAATGTTTTAATAAATGTAGCAGGGACAAATGCAGCGACAGTGTGAGGGAACTGGGTCTAATTGTGTTCACTGTGGCTCACATTTTCATCCCTATAATGGCGGAACGACTGTAATGTCTCTACATTGCTAGCAGCGACCAAAACAGTAAAAATAACCGCAGATCTGCCGCGTGGCAAGCAGAGTGAGCCATCTCTGCCGGGACTCGAACCCGGAGCCTCTGGATTAGAAGTCCAGCGCGCTATTCCATTGCGCCACAGAGACTGCGCCAACATCTCCGTGTCCCGGTGCCGTTTTCCTACATCGCATACTCTCAGTACCGCTTGCTCTCAGCATCCTCTCAGCATCAGGACCAGTCTGTCGTCATGGTGTAGTTCCCCTGGTTGGCCACAAGAGGGCGCTGTTGCTCAACGCTGAGGCTGGAGGTCCCCGGAAGTGAGTCAGGTTAGCGGGCGTATAGCGGGAAATACACAGCTCCAATTTAACAAAATAAAAGTCCACGTCGTCCTCTCAGCTGTACAACATATGTTCACAATCGAGGCTTTTATTTTGAAGCCGTGACACCAGTAACTGAAGGGAGTTTAACAAAGCTGATGAAATGAAATCGCTTCGATAGCAACAAATCTGCTTTGTATTATCTGTATTATTATAATGCACGTATACTATAGAATAGAAAATCATATAGATTGTGCATTATTTAAATTTTTAAGAATCACTTCTTTGAACAACATATGATAATAGTTATTTTATGGACATTTACTCCTAAACATTGCTGTCCATGACAACATCAGTGTTTTTTTTTTAATCAATTCTAGCAACAGAATCTTATATGAATCGGTTCATTTTTTTTCAGAATAAAAGCTCTGAACTCGATATGAAGATTTGTTAAATCTTCTCCCAGGCCAGATACTGATGCTGACGGGCCACCAATTGCTGCAGCTTATAGTCGTATTTATTCTCATAGTACACATCTTCCACATGTAGGTGAAAAAGGTGATGCAGTTGCATATAGAATTTCATCAGTGTGGTTACAACAAGATTGCATCAGATCACACACACACACACACAGTGTTGCTCTACATCTTTTCACCTCAGGGACAAAATAAGAAAAGGAACCTGTAACAAAAGGGTATCAAAATCAAATGTTCAATGAACATCTAGTCTGGTCTAGAGAAAAATATGGGGGCACAACGACAACTGTTCAATAGCACCTGGGCAATATGAGCTTAGAGTTGTAACACAATATTTCATCAAGATATCGCAATAAAGATATTCATGACAATATTTTCACAGAATTTCAAAGTAAAAGTGTTTGTTTTGATATGGAATGATGCGTACTACGCTGCAGCTTTAAAACCTGTAACTGGTTTTACTGGTATAGCCGATCTGTGCATTTGAACCCACAGAATAAGTTTAAAATTGCATCATTAATGGTTCAGAATGTGATCCGGTCCCCCAGAAGTGTGAAATGTATTAGTAGATGTCAAGTGATAACTTTGCTGCGCGTGGATTTAAGTGTCTAAGAATACTTAGTGAAAGCCCTCGCCTTTCCTTGCTCAGTGCAAGTCAGACATAATTTGAAGCGGATGTTGTGAAAAGTTTAAGGCTCTTGCAAGGAAATTCATATCAGTTGAGAGAAACATCACCCCAATTATAAATGAAGTCTGCTGTACTGGACATTGACCTGTGGTCATGTAGGAAGCCTTCCTCATTTTTGGCTAAGACTTATCTGTTTCCCAAAATGTCAGAATTTGGTCCAAAGAGTTTCTCTTAAAACAAAACCAAATACATGTTTATGAGAAATTATACAGACAAATTAGTGGGGATAACCAAAATCTCCTTACTGAGGATGTCATTCAGCCTTCATATACGAATAAACAGCAATTATGACATTTATAAAAGTTTGCGCACTACGTTAAGTCAGCAGTTATTAGCCCTTTAAGTTGGCAACACTGCGCACCTGATTAAATAATCTAAGGATACAGGATCAGACTCTAGCTTTATCAAAAAAAAAAACTGTAAACAGTGACATTGTCTGTACATTCACGAGAGGTCAGCACATTGACATCAGAGCTTGTGAGACACCCTTTCAGTGACTTTTACCTCAGCAGAATTCAATTTCTGTGCTAGGCAGGGGGCTGGGCTAAGCTCTCAGCAACGTGGGGGAGCAGCAGACGAGGAGGAAGCTGCATAACCTGGCCAAACTCGACAAGGTGACTGATAAGATGAGTAAACAATATGCCGTTTTTTGCACATAAACAAATGTATAGTCGTTGGCTGGCTGCCACTTCATCGCTTCATTTAAGCGTTTGTTCTGCGTACCACGCCAAATCCTGATGTTTGAATGAAAAATGAACATGTCTCCACAACAATATTAAAAGAACCAAAAGCATTCAGCAGTAATGTTTGACATCAATGTGAACCTGTACGAACGCATGTAGCAAAGGCTTCATCGACATTATTGGAACTAAAATGATTTGATCACAAAGAAAAGAGGGAAATTCAAGCAACGGCCATTTCAAGCAAAAAAAAAAAAAGGTAGTCGACAATCACTGGATATTATGATAATACCCTCTCACACTCGCACACAGTGTGTGTTCATAGCGCGTTTCTGTGAGAGATAATAAGGTGGTTGGTATATGATGTATGTGATTATAGCTGCAATTACTGTGGAAGTTTGAACTACTCCGCCTTTCACCCTATCAAAGCCAAGATTGGCGCCGGCGTCCCCCGTGACCCTTTTGTGGAGGATAAAGCGGTAGAAGGTGAGTGAGTGAGTGAGTGAATGAATGCCCATATTTGACGTGTCCATCCTTCAACATCATCCTGTGTAACAGCTACCAGTCTTGTTTTGTCCAGTGGAGGTTTGAGTTCACGCACCTGGTTCCTCAACAAGCAAAGGAGCCGTAACATAAATGTGTCTCTCTTTTTTTTTGCCTCCGAGTAAGAATTTTGCGCTCTGGAGCGTGTTGGGTCAGTGGAGGAATGGTTTGTTGACTTCAGAATCCAGCACCAGCATGATTTTACAGTTCTCGATATCCTCCGCTGATATGTGCAAATTGCTCTGAGACAAAGACGGAGGAAAAAAACGTTAGTGAGTGAAAGACGGCCAACCCACAGTCGACAGATAATAGTCTCATCATATCAGCCAGTGAAATCCCTTTATTGAACTACGAAGAAGTCCCACTTCGATTAACCTGGCCAAGAAAGGCAGCAGCACAAATAAAACACCCTCTTCACACATTATGTTGTCTTCAATGCATTAGTAAATTCATGATGTATAATTCTTACCTTCCTTATTTATTATTTGATTGAACAGTTGGCAACCCTAACTGATAGAGATGGAGACAGAGAGCAGGACTGGTGTGTTTGTGTACAGTATGTCACTAAACTGTCACCAAAATGGTGAAAATGTCACTTTTCTACTGTTTAGTAAACAAGTACTTTTATACCGGAGCATTTCTGTACAAACGCTGACCAACAGCGATGATTATCTGCTAAATTTGAAACGTTTAGTGTCGTTTTAGTTTTTAAGTGTTTAATCATTCCAATTTGGCAAGGTGGTGAGCAAAACATTTTCCCGTGTTGTGACTAAGTCAGAAGTGATTAATTATTGCTTATAGTCAGAGACCTCAGCTGTAAACTGAACTGGCAATACCAGTATTCCATACGATTCCTTTAGTAATACTCGGAGACATGACAATCACACCTCACCTTGTTATTGTTGTCAGCAATATCACTGAGGAGATTCCGAGGCTGCGGGACTTTGGGGAAAATACGGTCCTTGTTCCTGCACAGCGAGAGTGAAAAGATCAGACCAAAAAAACACAAACAAACAAAAAGTCGAGCAAAAACATGCAGGCTTTACAAACCTCCTACAAAACACCAACATCAAAACTGCCAGGACAGCAAACATCAGTGGGATGACAGCAGTAGCATAGATCAACGCATGAGGATTAGTCTCTGCGTCTGCGTGCAAAAACATCAGCAACAGTGTGTAAGCTCATGAGCCGGTGAGGGGTCCACTCACGCTGACATTTTAAATCATAAAACTCATCAAGAAAAAGACAAAGATCATACCAAAATACTTCTCTTCACTTGGTGGAGTCTTGATCCTATTGTATTTAGATTCATATTCATATTGAATAGTCATGCGGTACTGACAGTGAGGCACTACTTCCAGCTGATTGTAACTGGTTGTTTCTACCTCTTTTATCTCTTTATACTGTGAATGAAAAGAAGACATCGTTATGAGAGTGACGAATGAATGATCTCACTGGTTCAGTACAATATAAAATACATGGTATCATGTACAATTACATTCAATTTCTAATACTGAAATTCAAGCCAAGTAAAATTCAAGATTCTGGACGTTTTGACTTTGTCAGCCCAGAGCAAAAAAAAACATTACAAAGCACAAATGACATATGTACCCAGAAGAGTCTTTAACTATTAGAATCACTCTGTAGTAGTGTTGCCTCACCATTATGTTGGTATTGTTGGCGCAAAAATACACATTCTTTAACATCTTCTACAACATACATTGTTTTGAAGCCTCCAGAATTGCATTATTTTGAGTTTTTTTTTTTTTACTCCAGTATAAGGTGAAGTAGACGGACTAAACAAGACACAGCAACAATTTCATCAGAGAGATTCTTACCAGTGGTTTATTGCACTCCGTGTAATTGATTAAGTAACGTAGAAAATCAAATTTGAACTCGGGTGGAACCCAGCTGATATTGAATTTATTCCCAGTCTTCTTGACTGTCCATTCAAGGGCGGGTAGTCTCACTGTGCAGAAAGGGGCATGACAGAGAAATGGTAACAACAATGCTGTTATAACACACACACACACACACACACACAGAGTCTCAAATCACAATAACTGCTACAAAACAAGGTCAGGGCCAACTTCTGTTTTTAACAGTGAATGAGGAAGTGCGACACATTTCAACAGAATCTTTCCCCCCCCACAGGAGTCACGACCAGACAATAGCACCAGTAAGTGTTCTCATTGCATACCATCCTCTTTAAGCCGCCTCGAGAAGGTATTCCTGAAAAACGTCTTGTTTGCCGTTCCATTGAACAAGATGACGACACGATCCGTGACGTTCGTCTGCAATTCGCAGCCAGTCGTGAGGCCTTTCTCGTAAATATACGAGGGGCACTCTTGTAATGGGGCTGAATCTGCGTTGGGCACTCTTGAAAAGATGGAGAGAAAAAGACAGCAACACAGTATTAATTCCACAGCACGCCCCGAGAGGGTGTGGTTACTTCCTGGAGTCTGTAAGCATTGTCAAGAAGTCCTATATTGAAAGTAAAGACTCCAGGAAGTCACGGCAGCCAGCCAAGGAGTACAAAGTTACACTGTCGGAGGTGCCAATACTGACTTAACAGCCATAAAAAAAAATTATAATATAATAATATAAAAATAAGTGATATATTAATGCATTTTCACTTCTGTAAAAGAGGAATTGTCAGTAGTGCTTTCGGAGAAAAGGTGCTGCGCAATATGTGTTGAGCAACAAACGGCAGATATTAGTAACTGGCTGGTGAACAAACTGGCGGAGACCAAAAACCAAAAACACACTTGCATAGTTGTGCCAACTTCACCCTATCAACCTCAATGTTGTGTGCACAACTGAGCGGGTACGACTTTTCATTTGCGCCAACTCCCACCATTGATACCAGAGAGCTTAAGAGTAAGGTGGATGTCATTTAAAAAAAAAAGTTTTATAAAAAATTCAAAAATGTCTTACATTTGGTAAGAAAACCTTGAAAGGAATTGCTCACATTAGGAAAACAATTCTCTAGATGTATCCTTCATTTTCCTCAAGTTGTAGATACTAGTGTGGATTAAAAAATAAACGTAACCTATTGACATTATTCAGAATAATCATGTTTAAATCAAGATCATGCTATAAATCCACCAGGAATTTAACAGGAAGGAGAACAGATGCTCAACATTATGAGGGAATTCTAAAAATAATGCTTTAATGTAAGAGTTAGGGACAGTTTATTTGATGTAGTTAGCTGTTGGTCAACTGGACTAAGTTAAACACGTTCCACCGCTCATCCAAGAAGTTCTGACTAACTGGTGGTGAGTTTTAGTTGACCCTGAGACAACTATATATTCTCCTTCTGTAAGTACAATATGTGCACAGAAATATAAAATAAGACACATACCGATAGTAAAATCTGACAAATGACTTGGGAACAGCCAAGTCCCAGGAGCAGCGGGCGTTTTCAGGCGAATAGACAAAGCACTTCACATTCTTTACCATTTCTGGAAGGAACGAGGATTGCATTTACGTAAATACAGACAAGTCAATATATGGTCATATTTGGTCACATTTCTTTGAACACTCAAATGCATTTGAAAATAGCGTTGAAAAACTGCTCTTAGCTACCTGGGTAGGTGATGTTGAGGACAGTTTTATTGCTCCTTCGGCCGTTACAGACAGTTTCAACAGAAAAATGCACATATCCTCCTTCCATCATCTCGTTGAAAGTATAATAAGGGGATGTGGAATTCTGAATTCAGAGAAACACACAAAACTATAACACTGACTGAGACAACCTGGTACATTTCACGACATGACGTGTATGCAGTTGAAACGGGTGTTAACATGTAAATTGTGGCGTATGCCGTAAAGTCGAATTTTGTAGTTCTTTTTGCATCACCATCATCCATAATGCCAGAGCAGGTGATGCAGACCCGCTCAGGCTTTGACGGGGCTGCCATTCATCCCGCTGTAACTTGATGTACTATCTAAACAAGTGTTCCGGTTCAGTCGGGTTTTGCGTTTCCATTCGGAATAGTAACAAAACAACCGGCCCCAACAGTTCAATTTTTCGGAACACTTAACTTGGGGTACAGTGTTTGCTGTAGATACATGGGGTTGTGGTGATCTGATGATGTTTCTTCAACCCGCACACAACGTCTATTCTCATACAAAGCTTGACATCTTGTTGAGACAACACGACCGAATCAGGATGAAAAACTGCAGATCTGAATTGAGATCAGCTCATCTAATGCATCTGTGGCAGATAGTATTCCCTTAATTGCAGCACTATAGCACTTTCTACACAACAGAGTGAAAACGGATGGGGGGCATGCACCCTTGTTGTCTGATATGTTTGAGATTCTCCTAAATATTTTCATAGTTTCTATAATAACTGATTTATTATTTGAAGCATGCATATTAATCGATACAATTGCAATGACTCTAGTGAGGTAAGTACACACTCGCAGTCATAACAACAAAATTTGATTAAAACACAATGGTATAAAATTGGGCCACACCGGGTTCGAGCCCCAGTTGGAACAAGGGCCTTTCTGCATGGAGTTTACATGTTCTGGTTGTTTGACTCTATATGTGGCCCAGCGATGGACTGGTGAACTGTCCAGGGTGTGCCCCGCATATCGCCCTATGGAGGATAAAGTGGTAGCAGATGGATGGGTGGATGGATGGTACAGAATTGGCATCATAATTTATTTTGGTTTTCGGCCAATTGTTTCCTGATTTCTCGGTTTCAGCCAACAATTTTCATTTCGGTGCATCTCTAATCGAAATCCTACATAGTGTTGCTTTAAGGAGAAACAGGTGGTTTTTCCAACATGCTGTGGTCAGAAAATTAACCTAATAAATAATAATAACAACAACAATAACAATAGTGATATAACAAAAGATAATCGCAGTGGTTATACAGTAGAAAGGAAATATTATGTCAGTTCAATATTCATATGTGGGAATATTCCATATGAGTGGACTGGTGCTGTTTTTCCAAGATATATTTGAACTATTTGAACCATTCGATTTTTCACTGCAACTGTGGTAGGTTACTTTGCCACCAATGCATGCAGCTTTAAAAACGAAAAAGAAAAATGTAAGCATACTTACGTACTCGTGTCCACTGTATTGCTCATTTGTTTCTGAAAAAAAGCCATAGGTGCAATTTGCCATCAAAGGCTTCGTTGGTGCCAAGGTCAGAATGCCTTCAAACTCATTCGTCCACATAAAGGACAACTTTTGACCTTAGATGAAGAAAGAGAAAAGATAGAAATGAAATATCATAGAGGTTCATACAGGTGTTGAGGAAATGGCAGTAAAAATAGTCAGAAGTGTTTATGAACACATTTGGGATTCACATTTGGGTCTAGTACATGAAGGTACCAGGTAGGTTTTGGACTGATAGTTTGTCAAGATCTTCAGGCTCACACAGTTTTTTTGAGTTTTTAATAATGGTTATTGTTATGTGGCTGTTTTTTTTTTGGAAAACCGTGTTAATTTGAAGCCTCACAAGCCCAAAGGGGGGCCCTAAGTTGAATTTTATTTGGGGGCCCACCACCTCAGAGTATAGCCTGTGGTTGACTATCATTGATACTAATATACTCAAGTTTGGAGACACTGACTTTGAATTAAGCAATTAAACCAGTTTAATGACTTTTTAAAACTTAGAATAGATGTGGGCTGAATGATTTTCAATAAATCCCTAATTGCCAGTATTTTGACTGAAATTGCAACCGTGATATGATTCGCGATGTTAGAGGGAATAATACTTTTTGACATAATTGTTTTCATTTGAATGAATGATTACAGTGTCATATTTTTGCAGATCTGTGAGAAACAAATGCGTTTTTCGTCAGTCTGTATAATATGATGTATAGGTCAGGACAATATTTAATCTAAAATGCTAACTTTTCACACATTTTGTCTTACAGAAGTTTGGCGTCCTGCGATTTGAAAATTTCAGCAAGCAGTATTGCCATTTCGATAACATTTTCAATGAATTGTTCAGCCCTACTAAATAAGCAAATCTTCAACTCCAAAATGAAACCAACTAACTTAAGCTTAACACTATTTTAGATATCTAAATAAATCTAAAGACACGTAGGTTTTCTAGGGGGTGTCTGGGGTTACTGTCTCAAAAATGTAGGTTTCTTGTACATGACGTTTTATATGTCCACGCCACGACACGAGCGAACCAGACAAGTACAACTACGTATTAAAACACAAATGGATTCCGAGAAAACAGTGACGTCAAACCAGAACAACAAGCCAGAACATAAAGTAAAAGTGAAGTTATTTTGTCATTAACCCACGTTTTCTTACCAGTCTGACACTCAGCCTGTAGAAAGTAGTGACCTAAAACGAACAAGGCGAAAATGTGGAACGGAATCATCGCTTTTCCTTTTCCAACTTTAAGCCGTGTAATTCCCCCTTCCCGTGCGGCTCGCTCGCTGTCCGTAGGGCGTCAGGATTCCTCGTAGTCGCCGTCAGCAAAAAAATAAATACACAAAAGTACTTTCAAATTTCCTAATGTCAGGGCATTCCACTGTAGAGGACTGGAGCTTCTGTCTTCTAACAGGAAAGCTGTGAAATGGATATACTAACGAACGCTGTGGAGTGAGGAACTCTAAAGTGACGTTAGCTCATGTACGTTCAACTTCCGATTCATGGGCCAATCACAATTTGACCCCACTCTCGTTAAAATTCACTCTGTAGGGAATAGCCTGTCAATTTTATTAGCTCAGTTGGTAAGAAGTTGCACTCTGAAACCAGAGTCCTGGGTTCGCATCCCGCCCGTGACAGACAAATACTCGCACTCACCAACGTCACAACCGTTAAAAACGGTACATTTATTGTATTAACCAAGTAAAATATATTATATGCCTGTAAATATCCCTTCATATTACTCTGTTATCTGACACCAAATGTGAAAGAAAGCCAGAATTATTGAAAAAAAAAAAATGTCTGAAGGGACCATTGGCCATTCACCTTCACATTGGCAAATCTGGCCCTCTTTAAAAAAAATGTGGACACTGTTTTTAATGGTCAGGGTTAAGGTTAGAAAAATAAGAAAAATATTGTATCGGGAAAGTTCTGTTTCCATGTGGATGAGGCCTAACACTAAACTCACATGTAGGAGTCTGACACGATAGATCGATAGATAGATGCACTTTATTGATTGCACACTGGGAAATTATTCTTTTCCAGCAGCATTAGACATCAGGCATAGAACATAAAAATACACTGTACATTAAAAGGTAGACAAAAATAAAAGAATATAATACAAAATTACAACTACTTATAAACATATGACGGTAGGTTAGCAGAGCAGTGTCTGTCATAGCTAACTATGTAGATCTAATCCTTACTTGGCCCATAATCTATATACATTTTGAATTATGTTGCTCGCGGTCAAACAGACAACAGCAAAAACATAACCTCCATAACTCACAACTCCGACTTGTCCAGGGTCTACCCTGCTTTTCACCCTATGTGAACAGTCGCATTTAATTGACAGCCACTTAGAGCTAATACAAGAAGAGGCATCATTCCAGAGGAAATAAAATGTATTACCAGACGTGACTTGGCACTTTGGGAGTGTAGCACAAGGTAAATATAACACAGATACAAGGTGACATGAATCAGGTAATCTCTTTAATATGCACACCAGAATAATGTCATCTTTACCAAAAGGATGTGGGTCTAACAAGGTGGATAATGCTCCTCCACACCACGTTTAGTTACAAGACTGAAACCCCCCCCACACACCCTAATACTACTTATAATAAAAAAAGAAAGAAAAACTTGCTTATACATCACACTTATGACTAGCACTTTATAGTTTGGCTTACTTGAAGCTCTTACTTGTCGCTTTGGATAAAAGTGTCTGCTAAATGACATGTAATAATCACGTGAACATAGGACAGTTTGCAGAAGTTTATATTATTATGAACAGACTCCTGCAAACTGTCCTATGTTCACGAGACAAAGCAATGAAACATTAGGAAGGCATAATGAGGTATGAGCCTAAAAACTCACTGCTCTGTTATCAGAACAGCACATTACCTGCGCTCTCTCGTTTCCTCTGTTCCTCGCAGCTCGGCTGTGATGCATTCACTGGTGCTCGTAAAATCCCTCGCTAACTCTTGCTCTCCTCTCACAGCATTCGTGCACACGAACACATTGCCCCGTACCCTAATATTGGTAGGGACGATCTGGCTTCTCCAAATATTGGTGGGGACATGACATCCATATGCAAACACCCTTGCTTCTAGTTGTCATAGGTATCCAAAAGTATGTAAGACACCTTACAGGTGCTGAGGTCAGAAATGTCCTAGTGTTTATGGCCACAGTGAAGTGCAGCTGTAACTTTCCAAATGGCCCTTTCAATTTCACATTTAATCAAAAATGTTATCTCTCCTCTCCTGAATGTGACCAAGAGTCGGCAAAACACAAGGTTCCACGTTGTTCCATGTATCTATGTCAAGATAAGGTAGAATGCTTTATTCCTCATGAAGCGTCCAACCAGATCTGAGGAGGTAAGTCAGTGATGGGCCATGAGTGGAGTGTGTACATGCACATGTCAGGGGTTTTCCTGGAGCCTCCTGTTCTCCGTTATGGGGGAAACTATGCAGGGTGCAACGTCTTCTGGCAAAGGTGTGTACAGGCGCTCTCTTTTGTTCTTGAAAACAGAACAATGTCAATATTATTTGTGCAGCCAAAGATAGAGAGAGAGAGAGAAGAGAGAGTGTACATTCATATTTAAGCCTTTGAATAAAGTATATACCTCATGTTCTTTATTTCCACTCATCATTTCCTTGAGTATTGCCGAAGGGTCTGGCGGGTTTGAGCAAATGATCTCACTGTGCCTGTAAACATGCCACAGCAAACGTGTCAGTGACTGAAAACTCACATAATACACACACACTTTTCATCATTATTGGTATTAGGAAATATTGTCACTTTTAAATTGTGACTCATTTCGTCTTTTTGATTCACTAAATAGGACATCAGCTTTATTCTTAAATTCCTCCTCCTAATACGCTTCCATACTTACACAAATTCATATTAATGTATAAATGTGAGTTTTTGTTTTAACACATAATACAAAACATCATAACCAGTAACTGAAATTGACTGAAATTGAAACTAATATTTTAAATGATTACTGTATTTTACTGAATATTACTGAATATAATATGTACAGGTCAGGACATTGTTAAATCTAAAATGGTAATTTGACACACACATGTTGGTTTTAAATGTTCATTGAGGCTGAATCGTCAATAATGTGATTTACAATCCTCAGTTATTCTCCACATCGTGGTGGCTTCAGTAAGACAACACAAAAAAGTTCTGCCACAACAGTAACTTGTGGCTAATGTGTACCAAGTCACCATTCAGTGAAGTAGAGGACCTTTCTGTGTCTAGAAGTTACATATTACTAATAAAGCTCTGGGAGCTTTAACACATGGAAACCAACTGAGGCACGTGGCACCCAGAGCTTTATTGGGAATTAAGAGTGAACATGCTTTTTCTTTTTCTTTTTTTTTTTTAAATCCCATCAATTCTTGAGGGAAAAACACTGAACAGCAACAACACAGCTCGAGGAGCGGATAGGCATTTTCAATAGCACAAACTGCACTAATTTGTTGTGTTAACCTGTCCTTAAATCACAATTATTGCCGTGGTTACAACTGACACAACAATAATGAGTATTGAAAATGTGTCATTTAGACACCCTAAAATTTACTATCAGAACAGATTGTTTGACTCACTTCCAGAAGCAATAGCAGGACAGAATGACGCAGATAAACAGAATGATGGGGATGACAATGGCAATCACGGTCAGTGTTGCGTCAGGAGGCTTAGTTATCCCTGTGAAGACAAAAAGACGCATATTTAGAGATGTAGGAATGCGCCAAAAGGATACTCAGAATCAGTATCAGTCCAGTACTGGACAAAATCCCTGACTCAGATATGGTGTAAATCCATCACAAAACACAGGTAACTTGCAGTAAAGACCACCGTCATGTGACATGGATATGAGAGAGGGTTGCAAAGGAGAGATAAAAGACTACTCTACTTGACTTTACATCATGCCATCCTTAAAAATGCGTCTACAGAAAACAATGGAAGTAAACCTGGTTGAATTTAAATTACCATATTTTACGTCTTCACTGAAGTTGCTGCTGCTCAATGGGCAATAATTGCAAAAGACTCTTGAGCGAAACGTATACATGCAGTTTTCATCGTAGGACATATTGCGACTCATCGAGGTGACGTTCCGGCAAGACTGTAAACACACAGAGGCACAGTGTCAGACTTTCTCAGGGACAGACAAAACCAGATTATGTACATTCTGTGTGGAAATGTGTCTGTGTACATGATGACATGACAGAGGAAGTACTTTCACATTTTAGGCATAACACTTTATTTTGTCAACTCACTAGTAGGCATGGGACAATATCAAAATTTCCCACCACGATTATCCTTCAACATATAATTGTGATTCACACTATTATTGCAATTACCTTCAACTTAAACAGATGTTGAAGACTTCCTGCTCCACTCCTGGTGGTCAGAAACATCGCAGATAGGATACATGTTTTTTTTAGAGCTGAAACAACTACTCCATTAACCAATTTTTATCAATTTCCAAATGAACCGTCAACATTTTTGATAATCAATTCATCGTGTTTGATTTTCTCTAAATTTTTTCATCTTCTTTGATGTGAATATTTGCTGGTTTCTTTGCTCCACATAACACAGAAATCATTTTTGGTTTGTGGACAAAACAAGACAACCAGGTTTGAGAAACACTGATCGACATCTTTAACCATTTTCTGACATTTTATGGACCAAATGATTACTCGAAAAAATGATCAACAGATTCATTGATTATGAAAATATCGCAGCCCTAATATTTTTCAGTGAAATATAATTAATTTAAATAGATCATAATAAGTCACGAGGAAAGATGCAGCTCCCCATTGTGGCACATCAAAAAAAATAATGTAAGTGCTTTTTCATCAGGATGAGTGATAATATTACTGTGTCATCACTACTCACTTGTTTTCTGTCGCATTCAGTGAAGCACAACTCATATTCCCATGGACCATTCCATTCTCCAACGTTTGGAGGCTTCCAGCTCAGTATGAGGAGATCTTTGATTGCTGTGACTTTCAGCTTTGGTGATGGTAAAACTGTAAAGAGAGAGAAAAAAAGAACCTTTAAAAACCAACGTTTAGTTGTTGATATTAAAAAATTATTTGTTGGCAATCACACCAACCAAAGACAGGTTTAATGACGTCCAGTCCATTTGTGCTTTCCACGAGAAAGCCAATTGTAAGTTCTATGGAATTAAGTTCCTTCATTAAACAGCCATTCCTTATTCCACTGGTGTAAAGATCACAGTCCTTTACAGGTTTGCAACCCCCGGTGGTCCTACAAGAACTGCAATGACAAGACAGGGAGGTGATGAGACACTGGAAAGCAACAAAGAACTGCTTTGGTTTGGCTGTTATTGGGTTTTAGTAACGCTTAGTCCTCAATGTTTATAAAGGAATGAGAGATGATGCAATTTCCCCCTTCTCCACTAGATGTCCTCACATAATAAATGTGTGGCCTGATACTGTTCATGGAGCATGAACGTCACATCGTGGTTGGTGAGTAAAAAAAAAAAAAAAAGATCAAAGATGATGAAAACAGCATGTTTCTAAATTCCAAACAGGCCTGTGCTTTGTCATGCTCACCATGTTACATTCACAACAGGAAGATCTTTGGGTTGTTTGTTGTGTGGCTTTTGTATGTACTGTAATATCTAATACCCCAAAGAACACCGCATAATATACAGCCTCGCAGATACTTTTTTTTCCATTTAAAAGGTCCAATGGCTAATATTTAGTTCCCCGTTACACTTAGAAAAGGGCTGAAGTCTCGCCATTAGCTGTCACTAACTCTGAACCTTCAAACTATGCTTTATAAAACACATCTTGCTATAATTCTTACCAATAAGAAAACGTCAGGTCAAGAGACCGATCTTTTGGGATCCAGGAACAGTTCATTCCACTGCTGTGAGGGACACATCTGAAGTCTTTCACCACTTTATCTGTGACAGGACAATGGTTAAGGTGTTGCATAGAATTATCATAGAATCATAAAGAAACAAAAACTTCAGTATGTTGTTTTCTGTTTTCTCTTTACTGGTGTTTACCTTGTGACATCTGGTTGATTATAGGAACAGGTGTGCTGGGGGTCCAACCATCACAGAATTCTCCGCCAACAGCTTTAACAGTGAAGTTATGGACATTCATGGGACAAAGGGTTTTAAGGTATTTCGAATTTGTCCTCAATGCTGGATTTAATGAGTGTCCACCAGAGAGCTGCCATACAGTGACAAAAACAAAAACAAACACTAAATATCAATTTATGGAATAACTTCTGCGATGAAATTAAATCATGTGGAACAATAATCAAACTTAAAATACAGTTATATACTGAACAAATACAGGATGCAAATATTATGATGTAGACTCCCATTTGTACTGTTCTTTTCCATTTTGATGTAGGAATAATATTTAACATAGGTTGCAGAATGTGTTGATTATTCATATAAAACAGATTATATAAACATAAAAAAGTAAAGAAAAAGTAAAAGGGGGGGGGGGGGGGGGGGTAGGTCTCGAAAAGTTCTGACTTCTTACTGCTCCTTTTTAGGACCACAAGGATTTAAAAGGAAATTTTGAGCAAATTCATTACAATTTTCTCTGTTTTTCTTTCCTTCTTTTTCCTTGTTTCCTTTTTCCTTTCCTCATGTTCGAAAGAAATGGTGAATCCAAAAGTGTTCTCTCCTTGAAAGTAAAACCTCCAAGTTACCAACATACCTGACGGTTAAATTCATCCAAGTGTGCTTTTGACGATAGTTGACAGATCAAGTCAGACAGGCGATGATTCCTTTTGTAGGAATTTCTTTGCCTCTATGAGTATGTTTGACGCTGTTACAACGACAACCACAGCGGCGGTTTCCATCAGGAAGAGGTGTTTAAGTTATAATGGTTATCAATGGTGTAATGTTTTCAAAAGGGCGAGAAATCTGACAGAGTTCAAGGGAGCTGATAAAAAATATTAGTGTTTATGATGAGTTTCTTTACAGTTAGCATCACAGTTTTGATTCATTTTGATGCTTTCAAGTCCCTCCTGGTTCCTATTATAAGCTTGGCTGTGAAACCCTGTGATATACGTATGTGTATATACATACAGTAGTTATGGTTTTAGACAGCAGTTTTTTTTCAATATTGGCAGTTTTGCTCTTTAAAAGTGGGAGTTAATCCTTCACACATATGCATAAAATAAAGTGACAGATTTACCTCGATTCCATCCGGATAGCTGATAACTTCATATAGGATTCTACAGTTCTCTGGCAGCGTGCTGGGCTTCTGCCAGGACCAGGTCAGGAGCACACTGATCTGGTCGGTCAAGTTATACTTTTTTTGTAGATTTGTCGGCGCAGGAAGTTGATCTGTAGGATAAGGTTTTAAAAACAAGGAATGATTCTCAGCTGTTTCAGAACCAATGATGCTGCACAGGCAGACCCACCAAAGTAATGTCCCAGTAATAAGTGGATTTCATTTCTGTATTTCAGGATTCTTTAGAGTTTAATCCATCCATGATTGGTAATTTGTACATAGTATGATTTTCAAATGCTTTCATTTTGGCGATGCATTGTACATGATGATTCCTCTGCCTTCATGTTTGTGTATCTCTTCTTCTCTTAAATAATGGCAGTTGATCAATAGCCACAATTAGTCTTGATGCCAGTTTTGATACAATATGATTAAAATCACCTACAACACACAAAGGTTTTTACTTATTTATGGTTAGTTGGCTTTAGGGCTTCAGCTAATGATTCATCGGAGTCATCGTTTGGTCCAAGAAAAGTCAGAAAAGTTTTAAAATGTTAAATCATTGCTTTTCAAACTTAGAAATTATGATGTTTCTTAAATGTCTTATTTTTCCCAGACAGAGCAATATGTTTATTAAACGCAGTGTTTTTTTAAGATGTTTTTTCTTAAATGTATTATTGTCATTATTGTTATTATTATTATTACTATTATTATTATTATTATTATTATTATTAAACAGGTATATTGGACATGTTTTTATATTGTGTGTCATAATTTAACTTCGTGTTATTGTTGATAATGGCACACTACATGAGAAGAAAATTGCAAACTGGCACTCAGGTTGACGACCCCTGGTTTTGTCAGTAGTAGTTTGAGGAAAAGATATAACAATATATAACAATATTTATGAGGATATGTCAGAGAATATACACAATAAAATAGCTTGTTTCGATATGGAACCATATATAGTTCCCTATCTAAACACATATATGATGTATAAACCCCTGGCCACCAGGGGGCACAATTCGACAGGGTGAAAAAAAAATCAGGGATGAATGATGAAACAATAAATATCATACAATTTAAAAATAGTTCAAAGTTAGCTAATTATATTACATATTACAGGTTAGTACGTTTTCGTGGCGGCTTTTAATGCTTTCAGCCTATTTGATTGACAAAGTGTAGCCATGACTGTAACACGAGTGTTTTTTACCTGCACTGCAGTGGAGAACTGTTAAAACTGCGGCGAACGTTAGGGTGATGGAAGTCATGTTAGCGTCAGTCCAAATGAAAACAGGTCCACTTCCCTCGACGGTCTTAAAATTCCTTCTATCAAGCCAGTAAAGTTAATACGTATACCTTCCCAATCTGTTCAGGTGGAAGAAAAATGTGTTAAAAAACAGAGAAATTACCGGGGAACACGAAAGACGTGTAGTTAGCACCGCCAACAGAAACGCATCACTCGCTCACTCACTGCCAGAGAGTTTGCGGTGGGGACCGGGAAGGACCGGGAAGGACCGGAGGGGCGGAGTTATTGTGAGAATAGGAGGGATGACGAAAGCAGCACGGAGGGTACTGGAAATCAGGGCCGGTTCTAGGCAGGCATATATGAGGGGGCAGTCAGAAATGTGAAGAGGGCATCATGTGTACACATCATGCTCCAGCACTTTTTATTCTGTGCTTATAGTAACAATGCTTTCTTCATTGAAAGGGGTCTATGTGTCCAACCCCAACCTGGAGAAGTGGATTGCACTTTATCAGGCCTCTACCTTCAGACCTGTCCAACTTGGTTGTCCCACCTGAAGACTAAGCTCCTGCTGGTATAGCTCTTAAGGTCACTGAGGCACGCAAACCCCCTGACCACAATAAGGGGGCAATCCCTCGGGGGGGAACTGAAAAATAAAAATAAAATAAATGAATAAAATAAAATAAAACATCCTTCATCCAGATTTTATCAACCAACAACATAACATTTATCTTAAGTGGATGGCCTAATTCTCAAATAAATTTTAACCTAAAATAGGACTTCACACACTATAGTCAATAAAAACCGCTGTGATTATAAAAAAAACAGTACAGAACTACAGCCTGGGGCGGGGCTTTACGTAGGGGTCCGTCAGACACAGGTCACTTGTCTTCAGTTTGTCACATGCAGTGGACATGGCGCTGCTCCTTCAAAGTCTAACCCACTCCGTGGCACAAACTGTCAGGCTACGTCTTGGCTCATTTCATACTGTGGGGTGTGTGCGTGTGTGTGTGTGTCTGTGCTGCGCAGCCTGTGAATACAAGCACAGCGGAGGGACAGAGAGATGAGAGGGAAGTCGACACTGTATCGTGTGTGTCCCTTTTTCGGCGGATTTTTCCGCTACTGCAGATTATTTTGTCAACTTGTAATGTATATTAATTGTGTGAGTATATTAAAATGTGCTTTCTCAACTTCCAAAATTTTGATTTGAGGGGGCAAGACATTTATTTAAGGGGGCTCTGCCCCCTCTTGCCCCTGCGTAGAGCCGGCCTCGCTGGAAATATAGAAATTATTCCAGCTCAGATGAAGCTTCAAGAAGAAAAACACATTATAAGACAACACACACACAAACTCACATAAGACTCAGATTGCAGTTGTGACTCACAAGGAGATTATGTTTGTAATATTATTACTCCAAAAAAAAGCCCAACTAATTAATTAAAAAGAAGTCTCCTTCAAAAATGTTCCAGTGAACGGGGGCCAGTGAACTTCTAATCCAAGTAAAAGTGTTTTGTTTTGATATAAAGTTAACACAAAAAGACTAGACACATGTGAAATGTTATACATTGAACAATGAGATGAATAAATATTGTTTTCATTATAACTTTAAAGCAGGTGTAGGGCCACAGGGCATCGGCTGGGCAGTACCTGTCCCTCTGTGCCAAGAAATCACAGGTATGAATAATAAATGGCTGCATTCCATTTCGCTTCCTCAGTTTCAGGCGCCATTCATATCATGTGCTTCTCTGCGAAAACAAATCAAAATGGCTAGTTTACATATAATCGAGCATTTTTTTTCTAAAAATATTTTGCCTGTCTTTCCCTTAAATACATAATTTTATATTCAGAATAAAATAATAATCAGATTATGACTTCTAAGAGTATTCCCATTATGTAGATTTAAAGTCTTAATCAGATTATAAAATTCTAATGGAAAGGGGCACCATAGTCAGACTATGCTCTGTAACACGTAAACAGGAATATTAATGGGTCCTATATTAGCATTTTTTTTTTTTTTACTGTTGAGATCATACAAATAATGATGCTTTTATTTACCTGATCCGCTGCTAAATCCCATACGTTCATAAATGTAAATTCACATTTGAAACAAACTGGATCTAGAACTCTCTGAACAGTTTCTTAAGCAAAAAAACATAAAACAACAACAATAATTTAAGCAATGATTGATTTTATGGAGTAAGCATTTTCTTTACCTGCGAAAACGGACGAAAATTGGCACACAAATCAGACTATTTATAAAATAAGGGAAATCAGTAAAAGTGATGCAAAATGACTCAGTAGCGCCCCCAAAGGTGAACTAAGTTGCACCAAATTTCACAAACTTGGTGGAAACATGTCACAGCCCAAGACAAACAAACTCAACAGGAAGTAGGCCATTTTCAATTTGGTGTCCATCTTTTGCAATTTACCCGTTACGAAAAGGAACAAATTTGTCATTAATTCTCGTTAATTGTATCAACATAAAAAATGTGGCAATTTGTACTGGACACATCAAAGATGAAAAGCTATGAAAATGCCTCGCAGATTCAAAGGGCATGGCCATGGCCATGGCAACATCAGAATTTTCGCCACAGAAAAGGAAATGACTGTAACATCACCCAACAGGATGTCAGCCCAAAACAGAATTTAGCACAAAACAGGAAGTAGCCTGTGACTGCTTGGTACACTGATTGGTACATTGACCAATCTGCTTGAAACTTCATACGTGAGACTAGGGATCGGACAAGAAATTGTCAACACAAGTCAAGGACATAGCGCCACCTGCTGGCAGTGCAATGCTGCTTGCAGTTTTAATAGATATTATTGTCCCTATATGTCCTTATTGTGCACTATGCACCTTGTCCTAACAACCAGCGCCTTGTGCAAACACAAGGCGCTGGTTGTTTACCTTCCCTGTGTGGATGCATATAAATGTTTGTGTAGCCAGTGGACTGAAGAAATTGATGAATCAAGTTTTCTGAATCTGAATTCTGACAAGGGTTTCTTTTACTTTCAACAGTAAGTGCCTTTCTTTCTTTTCTTTTCCCTCTTTAAACTATGTAAGTGTTGAATTATTTTCGTGCATGTTATTCAGCTGCGATTGTTTGTAGAAAGTTCAGCTGTGCATGCACGCTGTGATCATGCAAGTGTGATGTAAACCACAAGGAGCTCATCTGTCCACCACTCATCCAGGAAGTCGTCAGGATCTAAATGAGGCTGTGACTCATTATGCTGAATATTGTTGTGGTAATGGCTCTACTTGGCAACAGAGGGTGGACAAAATGAGGAAAACATACTGGACAACCTTAGCACTAAGTGTCTCCTTACATGTTCTATTAGACCCAGTTTACCTGCCTCCTAAAGGCCCATTCCCACATAACATTGAAGCCCAAACTATGGATTGTTTTGAAGAGCCCCAACAGTAAAAAAAAATGGTGGTAAATATTGATCAAGTGTGCAGGATTTTGTTTGCTGGTTGATTCCTATTTCCTACTACACTCCTGTGTCTTGACAAGTATTTATTGCTTTTGGGTGTGCCAATCATAGATCATACCACTAGTGTACTTTGGAGGTTACGGTGTGACTCATTAGCTTTTCCAGATTTTATTTGCAAAAGGCTTTTACAAAGTAAGTTTGACAGGCAGCAGCACTGCAGTATACAACGCAGTAAAAACAAGGAAAAAAAATCTCTCTGCTAGAATCAGACTTTGGACTGATCAAGAGTCCAAAATGTTACAAATATAAATACATACGTACAGTACATACATGGATACACAGATCAATTTACAGCACATAATGTACATCTGCTTAAATATTACTCATCTATTTGCTAATTTCAGTGTAGCACTTGTGAAATACTGAAAAAAAACCAGCATGTGGCATTGTTATTGATGGAGAGAGGAGAGTTTTCAGAAGGCAGAGCACAAAGGCACTGGATCTACACCCAGATGAGAGGCCGCAGTCACTAACTTGCCGTGATAAGTGTGTCCTGTAATCAAGCCCTTTAATGTCTGTGGACTACAAAATAGGTTCACTCTTGAATGATTGTTACACAGCTCCGATAGAATTGATCAATTTTTTTTAACCTACAACCTACTTCCTGTGATATATAAGATGTGATTGAAATGTGACGCAAAGCCCTGCTAAGAGCAGCTTTATGACACAGTTTGAAAACAACCCTGAGTTGCGCCCTTTCCTTAGTCTAACTTTGGACCGTCATTAAACAAGCACTCAGTGATATGACTTATCTGTTTATAATCATCTGCCAGCCTGGTTGGTGTGCACTGCCAGGCTATAAACAATACTCCTTGGCTTGAGTGTCTCAGTGCTTGAATGTCTGACATAACATAACGACCAGTGAAGTTGGATTATTGATCATCCTGTAGGAAACAAAACACTGTGGGGAAAATGACTCAAGAAGTCAAAACTCTTTGTGGAAATACGAGTTCTGTGGCGTCCTGCATAGATCTGAGGAGAATTACGGCAGAGGAAGAATGACATCAAAACATCTCCCTCCGAAAAAAAACAAGAGTCCATTTTGCAGTTTGTCGCCAAGGCAGGGAGAAAAGTGCAATGCAACCTAGCATGACTCAGCATAACACCTTAACCTGGCCTGCTGACATTCAGCTTGCTGTGTTACATTCTCTGAATATTATATCCAGCCAGAGTGTGTGTAGGCAAGCGTAGCTGGGCAGACACCAAAATCAGAGCTGCCCGGTTACCGTCCTGTCCAGGATGCGAGGGGATAAAGAGTGCATATGTGGGCAGGAGGTGGGTCAGAGGTCAGGCCAGTTCTGTGGATGTCCCGCTGATGGCGCGAAACACATGGAGCGAGTTCTGTAGCAGCGAGCGCATCATACCCTCCTGGTAGATCTGAGGTCAAATAAAAAGAGAAAAAGAAAAAAGAAAGAGGACAGGATGAGTGTCAGGATTCAACGACAGGTCCAAAAACCTAAAATGTCCTGACAAAGATAGACTTGAGTCCAATTTTGTCAAACCTGTCCTCATATGCACAAACACATGCACTGACTTGCAAGATATGATGATGATGACGATGAAGTTTAATACATAAGATGCACACAGTAAGGAAATGAAGAGTATTTTCATCTAAAAAAACAAACATTCATGAACCTACTAATTATAATAAAAAAAAAAATGATCAGCTTTATCAAGTTTTTTAGTGCCAGTCTTCATACTGTAAATATCAAGCTCATACTGTATATATTCTGGTTGTATGATCTATTTTTATATTCTTATTGTCAATATTGTTATATAGATGTTTATTACTTATTATCTTTACTGTCTTTGCTGCCTTGCCACTGTAAATGTCCCTATTGTGGGACTAATTAAGGACTAATCTTATCTTACTGTTTTGTTTCATTAGTATTGTTTTGTACAGGATGGGGATTGATTAAAAAAAACCTTTATCTTCGTATTTTGTTTGTTCCTGCTCTGAGTGTTTAAGCACAGTGGCAGCCTGATGATAATCAGACTGAATAGTTTTTGTACTGGTGGGATCATGAACAAATCTTGAGCAAATCATGTGTTCACCTATGACTAAATAGTCAGCTGTATTTACTTTAATCAAGAATTGGCATCATCCTCATCTCATACCAAAAACATTTAGAAGGCTATAATCCCTTACAGACGGACTGGAACTGTGATCAACCATATCAAGTTCTCAGAAAACAGCCTTTCTGCGTGGAGTTTGCATGTTCTCCCCCGTGTGTGCGTGGGTTTTCTCCGGGTTCTCCGGTTTCCACCCAAGATGACCTGGTTGGCACTTGTATAGACCTGAGTCTCTTTGAAACCACATAATTATATGTGTAGTCATGTGCTTACAATGAAAGAGACAATTAAACAATGGGGTCTGAAATGCACGTCTGATTACTCATTCATTTAGTCATCAGAAGAAAAAGCTAACTTTTAATCGCGATTCATCTAGATTAACAAATTTCAAAATGTTAGATTAATTAACTATTGACAGCCCTGACATATATAAGCCCCTTTTATAATGTTATATCAACCCATATTTAAAGCCTAACCATCCTTGTAATGTATTTTTCGCTGTATTCAAACAAACAGCTTTAGTTTCTCGTTAAATTACAACCATAACATGTCTGCGAAGTAACTGAAGAAAATGCAAAAGAAAGAAAAGACAAAGTGGGCTTCAATACACACTCAATGGTCACATTACCTGTTACTCCCTTAAAGCTAAGCGTCAGCACATTGGAGAGAAAAAGGTCAAACCAGTTAGTTCGTTGGAAAAAAGCAACGTTAGCAAAGTCAAACGTTCAAAAAGGGAGAAGTGAGGGGGCGTGGTCTGGTAGTGAAATCTGACACCGGGTTGCAGGTGTCTGACGAGGTGGCGAGAGCAGCAAGATAATGGGATACAATAAGTAGTGTGATATATATATGTATATATATATATATATATATATATATATATATGTATATATATATATATATATACATATATATATATATATATATATATATATATATATATGTATATATACTATATACAGTATATACTGCGATTTCTCTGTTTTAAGAAAGAATACACATTGGAAATGCACGGTGTTGACCAGTGATTCTCAAACCTTTTACCAACTACCACCAGAATATGTTGAGGTCTTGAAGTTAAACCATTATCACCAACATTAAAATACAGTGTACTCTACTACTCTGTATCCCCTCGGTATACAGAGTAGAACAGTATTAGTAAGGAAGCTCGCAGACCACTGGTGGTACATGTACAACAGTTTGAGAACCAAGGGTCTACAACTAGAACTTGAATATATCGACACAGTGCTTTACAAGTTGAACTAGCATCGTAGCATAATTATCGGAGTGTTTTCTTACACCTATACTGGAAGCGACATTTGTTTTACATTCTGGGAGAAAGGTGGAAACAATGAATGACTACTAAAATAATAAACACTGTGCAGCAGCTTCATGGCCGTGACGCATTCCACTTCTGGAAAGTGCACAAAAGTGCAGATGCAGGCAACAGGAGCATGCTCTAGCCTGAATACATGAAGGCAACAGTTTTCCACACATGTACATTTTTACAAACCAGTGAAGCATATCAACATGAGTGGAATCAGTTGGGTGTGACTATCATTTGTGACATTTTGTTGGAGCTTAACTGTGATTCAAAGTACAAACAAATAAGAAAAACAAAAGTCAAGGGTTTGGAAAATGGTCAGACAAACTTTTTGAGGTTAGTGGTAAACAGATTAAATGATGCCCTGGACACACTATGACACCAGATTTAAAAATGTTATAATGTGACTGAAAGTACAGTTTGGCTCCATTCAGATTTTCATTATTTATACAGTATATCTGTCATTTTCTGCCCTGCTACATTCAATTCATCACTCAGTTTTGTAACTGTGGTGTGTATAAATATAAATAAATGTCTGCGACAGTCAGACATGAGTTCCACACGACTCTCTCTGTGAGTTTCTCCGTTTATCTCTCGTGTTACCTGGCAACAATACCATGCTGCACACAAGACATGATTTGTTTTATGTCACCACGCCAAATAACAGGAACAGCAACATTACTCTTGTAAAGTGAAACGGCTGCAAATAGGTTGCAGTATAACACAAACAAGCCTTGACAAAAGAAGTTAATTCTACCGCTGAAAAACACAGCAGTTGGATGGGATAAACTCTTCTTGACCCCACCCCAGTTCTGCTGCTGTATACATACAAATTACAGATAACATTACTTGACAGAACAAGGACGCAGCATATAAATCATGTTCCATCGTTTCTGTTCAAAGACCAACCAGAGCCAGAAATGTAACATTAGCAACAACAAAAATCCCCATATTTTAGGTAGTGAAGCTTTAAATTAAGAAATAAAAATCATATTCTGTTTACAAAACACCACCGTGCAGGTGGTTGATTTTAAAAGGTTTAAGAGTAGGTTTACTGTCACGACTGGCTGGGTGACTAACTTCGTTATCATGCTCAAGTTTAGTCAGACAAAATGCAGAAAATTGAAATACTGTCTTCGTCCGACTAAAATCGGACATTTAACACACATGTAAACGCACTGACCGAGTGGCACATTTGATCAAATCTCGCAGGAATCCAAACAATGAAAGAAAAAGCCAACGCTGCGTAAAAGGCGTGTGGTTAGGTGTGGTATAAAAACAACAACAACAAAGAAAAACTTTAATTTTTTGATCAAAGATGAATCAAAGATGAATTTGATTACCTGTTCGTGGATTATATCTGAGAGCTCTTTCACCATTTCTTTGAAGTTGCCCTTCAGGCCCTCATGGTACTCAAACTGGTCCTCTTTGATCAGGCGCTCGTTTATATCCAGAGCCATGCTGCAAGCTTCAACAAAGCGCCTGCATAAATATGCATGATAAAAACATAATTAACACACATAAAAAACTAAACTGAGAGTCAAAAGCAGTGAAGTAAAGATAAGTGTACCTGAAAATGTCCTTAAGGTCTTTGACTTTCTTGTTACCAGACTGATTGGCTTTACTGTCATCCAGGAAGGCTCTTGCATAGGCCATGGGACCCGCATTTACCTGCAGCAAAAACATGCAGTGCATTTTTTCTCCTCACAATCTCAGCAACAGATATAGCCTATTTCCAGCGGCTCTACTCGCCTCGCTTCGCCACAGCACGGTTTAAGTAGCGTTTCCACTAGCTTTTAGTACCTGCTCAGACGAGGCTCCAAAAGCGTGCTGAGTAGGTACCATGCGACGATTATTCAGACTGCCGGCCACTGACTGGCCAGAGTGCCGTCACAGGAAGAGACGTCCGAACGGTGCAGAACTGTAGATCAGTTAAAAATACATAACGATCCTAAAAATGTCGGTTAATC
Source organism: Solea solea (assembly GCF_958295425.1). Classification (NCBI taxonomy): domain Eukaryota; kingdom Metazoa; phylum Chordata; class Actinopteri; order Pleuronectiformes; family Soleidae; genus Solea; species Solea solea. The sequence continues at coordinate 8,853,652 of NC_081136.1, forward strand.
TCCAACAACTACCAGAGAATCTCTATATTTAACAGAGGAGTCTGTTGTATTTAGGGACAGCACCACCGATCACGAGCGGTGAGCGTCATAAACCCTGCCACTGTAGTCTGTGGAGTAGGAGTCTGTGCTCCGGAGACTTCTGACACTGAAATCAAGCCGAACAGTGACAAACTGTAGGTCAGATGGCGTCTGTGCTCCGGTCATGGAGGAAGTACTGAACAAATATTTTTAATTAACTGCTTTACAAGTCACTAGTCACTCGTAAAAAAAAAACCTCACCATTGTTTCACGCAGCCGTGCAGTGCTGACTTGTAGTGGAGATGCAACCTAAACCGTGCTGTGCCATGCCGAGGCGAGTAGAGCCGGTCGAAATACGGGAATGTACGGGTATTTTAGTGATTAAGATGTGGTATGCAGCAGGGATGATGTTGTTGTTGTTTTTATTTAATCTTTTTCAAATGAGGCATGCAGAGCTTTACCTGCACAGACACACAGCCCTGCAGTTTGAGCTGCAGCTGGATCATGTCCACTTCCTGGCTGGAGCAGAGCTTGATCAACTCGGCCGTCCGCGCCCTCATCTCGTCTATGGCCACGTCCACCGGCTTAAGCTCCATCTGCTTCTCACCCGCCACCTCCACTCGTTTCTTCACATATGGAAAGGCGTTGACAGCTGGAGATAAGAGGACATGCATACTGAGCGATATTGAATGCTGCTGAGAATAGCAGGCAATATGAGCAAAAACACGTACATACAAGTCTCTAGTCCTAATTAAGTACTTTACTGGAGTTAAGTACTGGTTTGTTATTGGTCAGGTGGTAAGTGAGACTTTTAAAATCTCTCCTAAACCAGGTAAATATAAGTAAATAAGTAAAATCTTGTTTGGAAGCTAAATAATGTCCAAGGAAGTGTGCAAGTTATCTTCTAAGCTGATAGCTAAATTTGAATAATAATGAAACTAACATTATTTCAATTAGTAAACAAAATACTAAATACAACATCTGACCAGTTAATAACTGGTACTTTAATTACTACTAATTAACGCTGGAAAAACGTAAAAGCACAGTCGATAACTTAAACTGAGCAACAGTTACAGAAACAGACCAGGCCAATATTTGGTTTGACCTGTAACACGTGTAGTGTTGAAGGTTTATATTTTAATTGGTGATCCATATTACCGGCTAATGGTCTGCAACCTGCATGCAACAGTGTGTTGACAACCTTCTAGGCGCAAAAATGTGCTCTACATGACACCTACATGCATGAGATAACATGGTCACAGCAGTTAAGCCAAATATATTTGACTAGGGTGTTGTTGTGAGGATCCAACCATCCACCTGCTGTCTGCTGACCCACCTTTGTACACAAACACACACAGTGCAATGGGTGTGCAGTGAAAAGCCACATGAGCTACTGTGAGCCTGTGTAACACGAGTCATTTAAAAAAACACAACACAAACTCCATCTCATATGAAAAATAACTGTATGAAATTCATCCCTCAGGTTTGATTCAGTCCTGCTTCTCCTTTAATGTTGACTCGACACGTCAGTCGTGTCAGCAAAGCGCTTGTGTGTTTTACGTACTTGTGAGCACAGTGCGCCTCTTGCACTGCTCCTCAACACCGCCATGCTTTTTGCCCGACAGCGTGTACGGGGTCTCAAACACAAAGCGACAGATGTTGTGGCTCTTCTCGAAGTCGGTTTTCTTTTCCGGAGCCTCCTTCTCCTCAAAGTAGGGCTTGACAAACGTGACCTGGACGTAGGCGAACTTGGGGTCCAGATCTTTGGGGTTTACCTAAGGGGTAAACAACCACTCAAGTCAAGTCAAAATTGTTTCTATAGCACAGTTCATGTAACAGGCGTTAACTTGAACCAGGATAAAAAGGAAGGCATGACATTAACATGTTTTTTTTTGTTTTTTTTACATTAACAAGGAAAATGTGATTCTTAAAAGGGATAAATATCTTTGTTAATAAGTTAATAACATTAAAAGAAACACATTAATTCATCATTAAAAGATTCATTTGTGGGCATTCGTAAAAATATGGTGGTCCAAAATTGCGGCCTCTGATAAATATAAAAGGCTTGCTCTGGGATAATGCACAACAACAATTCATGCAATCTGGTGATTGTACATTTACAAAAACATCACTAATTTCTGCCAAGTTAAAAAAATGTCAACTAAAATTGACACACTGTCTCTTTGAATCAAACTTATTTTGTTCAAAGGGAAGCTGTCATCCAAAAAAAAACTCTAGACTGGAGACAGACTATCCCCAAAATCAAACATCCCGCCTCTTCACACTCCACTGACTCTTTTTAGCACGCACAGTGTTCCTGTTTGAAAATACTGGTTGTTGATAAGAACTCCAAGAAAACGAAACTTAACTGACGGCAGACAAATTCTATTTTTGAAGAAAACACAAAAGCACGGCTGCAACGCCAAAATCACTAATTTTCATTTCAGTTTCAAACAACACAGCAAAGTCACAAACCACACTATCATATTTGTATCAAATATCATTTTCTTTTTAAATACTCCACCTTGTTTGAGTCCTGAATTATTCTGACGTTTTCTGGCCCAAACTTTTCCCCATAGAGTGTCAGCAACCGCTGAGAGATTTCAGACAGACCAGTGAGTTTAGGCTCTTTGTAAATGTATTCCTTCCCGTCTTCTTCCTCGAAGAAACCCTGCACAAAAAAAGGAATATGCATCGTCCATTACGTGAAATGACAAGTAGTGCTTGGGCCCATAACTGATATTGATCATGACATATATATATATATATATATATATATATATATATACACACACACACATACACGATTTTCCCATTTACTCATGTCACAGCGGATGTAAACATACATTTTCTTCACTGTGCAAAACAAATAAAAAATAGGAAGCAGCCTAGTCAGTCATCAGTCATATCAGGGCCAATAATACATTTTAAAGCCAATGTCATACCAGTAGTATCATGCATCCCTAATAAATCCCGTTATAAGTAAGGATTGTTCAACTAATTAGTGTTGAAATACGGATTAAACAACCAATTGTCCTTGTTCTCAGCCATGGTTTTCTCCATGGCATAGATTTACTTACAGTATATACGTATTTTTAATATGTTTTTCTTTCTTAACGCTGCTCTTTGAGCCTTTGAATTGCTCCATGGGGACAAATAAAGTTGTTTTTGTTTTGTTTTGTTTTTAAATGAACTGAACGAAAAACACAGTGCTGTGCTGAACATAAATGATGATTTGTACCATTATGTATCATCCGGCTGCTTAATAATGTATGACACTCTTTCATTTCAGACCTAAGAGAATGAAACATCACCGTGACACAGCGCTGTGTGCAACATGCGCAACCAAAAAAAACATGGATCATGAGCTGGTCATTGCAAATGCACCTTGAACACAAGAGTCTTTGAATCTGCTTGTTGGCCTCACCTGTCCATAAAAAGCCACTCTGAAGTACGTCCCAAGCAGTCTTCGACCTGACAGTATCACTTCCATTATCTTATTGTAGGCTCTGTGCAGAGTGTCGTACAGTCGACTTAGTTTCTGTTTAAAAAAAACAAACAAACAAACAAACAAAAAAAACAACAAAACACAGAGAGGATTAGATAATGGATTAAGGGGGCAGTGTCCATAAATTAGAAGAAATAAAGTCTCTGTGATCATTATGTATGTACCAGGCACATGGCAGTATACTGCAAATTTGGGTATAAAGCAAGTTCAAAACATCACAGGGGATTTAGAAAGTTAATACTATCACATTAAACAATGATGTTAATTGTCTTGACAAATCATTCAAACTGGTACAATATGGCTGCGTCGGTCTCCTCCCCCACATTGAAACATTCAAGTTAAGCCACTCAAGTTAAACTGCCTGTCGATGAGGATGCAAATATGTTTGTTTGTCTCCAAGCCGTGGTCCTAAACAGAAGAATCAGTGTGGGTGGATGGAATGATGCTTCCATTTCCCCGATGCTGCTTTCAAAGGCACTTAACAACCGAGCTGCATTCCCAAAAGGGGAGAGAGCGAAACAGAAAATGTGCAGTTTTAAAGATCATACTGGAATCATGTTGTGTGAGATAAAGTGAGATGAGATCCCAGCAAGTCTGTGATTTGATAAATGGGAAATCAATACTGTAAAGTTTATATAAACCTCATTATATTAACCAAAAGTGCTTTAGTAAACAGATATGACAACTCAACACTCATAAAATGACAAAACTACATATTCATTTTTGATGGCTGATGGAGTGCACGGAGTGTTGTTTACGATACCTCATACTCGTGGCGCTTCTCATAAATGGGGATAATGAGTTTGGCAATGTGCGTGATGAGCTCATAGCGCTCAGCTTTCCACAGAGCCTCCACACAGACCTCAAGGTGTTCCACCAACACTTCCTACAAGAAGCGACGTTACATAAGCCATTACAAAAGGTGAAAACACTTTGGAGACACTCAAGTCCAACTTTCAGGGCATGACAAGGAACATATTGATCACTATTAGACCGTAGTAGAATGTTTCCATACCAGCTCCATCCTTGTACAATCTATTGACGTTACTTCTTAAATGTTTCATGTCACAAAAATGTGAGCAATGTCTCTGATACAGATAACAATGACACAACCTTGAGTGTCTACTGTTACCGATATCGGTAGCTTGCGCCAACGATCCAAATGTGTGATAAATATTCTGCTCCTATGTTGGAGAAATGTAAGTAGTAAGTTACAGTGACTACAAACAAACCAAATTAGACGCTGGTAGGATTATTATTATGATGGCAGTTCCATCTTTCTTTGAGTGAAGCATTAACATATTTCAAGATATTCACTCCTGTGGTTTTTGTACAGTATCTGACCAATACTGTGAGATGAGCCCATCCCTAAAGGTTTTGTGCTCACTGACGAACCTCCGTGTAATAGACATCTTGCATTCCGGTGTCTTCTTTCATGGCTGCTTCCTCTTCGATATTCACAGTGATCTTCTTGAAAGCTGCAAGGCCGGTGGGAAACAACTCTGATGTAATGGAACACAAAAGACAAGTTTAAAAAAAAAAAAAAGGTACACTGACCTGTCCAAAAGGAAACATCTACTAAATACTGCATCTAATGATGGACGTTTTGAGGTTGCAGCAGGTGCAGTATCTCAGCAAATGATGATTCACATCACCAGAAATATGTTAAGAGAGAAAGAATATGATGGTGCGGTTGGTGGTTTGTGATAGCTAAGTTTAAATCATATGAGAATAAATGTCTGGTCTAGGCGCCATACAATTTGTGACGGATAAGTGTTGGTTCTAACCAACTGTCGGGCCACTTAAAGCACTTAACAATACAGGCCACCTGCAGCCATTTATCACACGCTGCAGGAGACAGGGCTCGAACCACAGTGATAAGTGGATGACCCTCTGTAACTCCTGAGGCAAAGCAGCACACATTTTCTTCGTCCATTGATATTAGCATTAGCTTAAATAGAAACCAGCAGTAGTATGTAGCGTTGTAAGTCACTTTTGTAATTGAACTCCTGAAGCAAACAGTTAAGTATTTGAGCAGGTGAATCAGGGTTCCCACACCTTAGTTGACATATTCAAATTGACCTTCCAGGAACAATTCCCTCAAATCAAAGACCAAATGTACAGACACACCTTAAGACGGGAGAGCAACTTGTTAGAACTGCTTTGCCCATGGCGTCCACTTTTATTTATTTGCAGCACGCTCTGCATCTGTGATTGGACTCTTTTCAATTTTCTATATAGAGAATCTCTTTAGGACCTTTTAAGGCATAAACACTGACCTTGTCAGGACCAGTAGTCCTCATGAGGCCCAAAACATGGTCATAATGAGGCAGAACATAATTTCTGAGGAACAGGTTAGGTTTATGGCTAAGATTTGAATTGAGATTAGGTTAATGTCAGAGTTAGTCAATAACTGCTCATGTTAGGTTAGGGACTTTGTTTAGGTTTTCCAAATGAATGAAATTCAGTGCCATGTCCTGAAGAGAATAACAGCAGAAATTATGTGTGTGTGTGTGTGTCTGTGGGTCTTACTTTTCCTGTGCAGGTATTCTGCAACCAGCGCAGCCACATGAACGTAGCACATGGCCGTCTGTGGGGAAAACAGCAAACATTGATTTATTTCGTTTCCACCGCTAAAGTTGCAAAAACACAAACGTGCAGGTAAAAAAAGGGTGAGGTCCAGCTTTACATAAAACTGAAAGGAGGAAATAAAGTCAAAGATTGTTGTCACTGTCACTGTCATTGTTGTAGTTTTGAGCTAGACATTTCCTCATACTTATCTATTTTTTCTGTATGTAAATTTAGCTTATATTTACTTTTCATTTAATGGGAAAAGCAAACAAGAAAAAAGGACTGTGCTGCTTTGTCATCGTTTCCTTCCTGTTTGTGAAAAGCGTCTCCAGCTCTGCATTAAAACTAGATTTATTAGATAAATGCACTCAGGCGAGCATTTGATCTGCTGGACCACCCATGTCCACCACCCCAGCTCTGCATCACATTTAACCTTAGGAAAAAGAAAACGGTCCTCCTTCAAAAGATTTGTCATTACAATCCAGCAACTCTTCTTTTTAACCCGCAGTTCATTGTATGATTATTTAAACTCCACGTCAGCGTCCTTTGTTTACATTAAAACAGGATGTAACATGTAAACATCCATCACAGTATCAACAAAGATTTCTGTCTTTGATGGCTGATGGTATAAAAGAAATCTGGAAATGCTACATGTTGTGAAGAGATTGTATTGTGGAAACATTGTTATACACCAAGACAATCCAGCTCATTGTCTTGGTCATTGTCACGTGCAATGTAAGATAAAATAAGATACAATAAGGACTGTGGAAAGCAATGAAGTGGAAAAAAAAAAAGTAAAAAAAGTAAAACAACACATAGACAATTACTAGAACACTATAACACACTTTAACTAACCTGATCTATTATACTTATTTATACCTTTGCACAAAACTGCACAATTTGACTAAATGTAAATTCTTGTTGATTTTGTTTGTTTATCTGGTTGAAGGCAATTTCTAGTTCCTTGTATAGCTGTGGTGTATGCTCTTCCATTTGACACTTTAATCTAATATTTATACTTTATTATAATATTTTCTACCGTCTAGTATAGCTGTCTATATATTCTTATCTTATTTTATTTCTTTACATGTATGTCTGTGAAGGTTTTCAACCAGTTTCTATTTCTATTTCTTGCATTAAGAGTTGTAAAGTGCCTGAAACCGTACAGCTGTCCATCCATCCATCCAAGGAAACCGATCGAACTATGAGACAAACTTAATTCTAGTACTCAAAGTGTCTTTGTTGCTACCTCAGAAAGATCTCCGTTCTTCAGGTGTGCTCGGGCCATGCTGTCCAGCCAAGTCCGCCTCAGTTCGGGGGTGCTGGCGTAAGAGCGGGCCAGACTGTACTGGAGGTCCAGCAGCATCTCTGGGTCTTTCTCATGCTCTCTCATTTGCGCTGTGGCCATCAGCACTGTGCGGATCCGCTTAGTAAGGCCCTTCACTTCTGAGGGGAACGCCGTGGACTGTTTCACAAAGGACATAGCATATGCATTATTTGAAAAATCTATCTTTGCCATGCTAGTGAACACCAGTGTGATTGACAAAAATATTAGCAAAAAACTGTAATAGGGAGATAGTAGTGTGGTCAAACTATCTTTAATGCAGTTTCCATCTTGGAACACTGGTAATATTGTATAATACCATGTTTTTTCCCCCCAAAAAAACTGTACCTATCATAGGTAAAAGCAACGATTAGTGTAATAGTTTTACATTCAAATTTGATACTCAAAATTAATGATTACCATATTATAAAAGTAAAATCCAGCCTCCTATATGTACCTCATATTTGCAGTCTATCATGTAGCAACATATTTAAATTACACATCTGATTTGAATATTGAGTATGGTATTACAAATAATCTTTTTTAATTTTCTTAGTGTGCTCGGACGCTGTCTCAAGTAAAAGTTAAGTATACAAAGTAAAACTACAGTGTACTGAATGTTCAGAGCAGTGCTAATACTTTACCTTCATGGCTTTGTCACTATTTGCAAAGTTGTTGATGATGGAAAGAGACTCCTGAAAGCGGGAACTGCCAGTCAGTGCCACGTCTGAGATCAGCTGGCTCACGGCAATGATGATCTGGAGGGAAAACAATGAACAAAGGGAAGATAGAAGGGGGTGAGGGGTGGAGGGAAAGAAGGAAAATAAAAGAGAAAGGGGAGAAACGGGAAGGACAAAGAAAAACAAATTAAACAGAACATGTATTGAAATAATTCCAACGATGTTTAATGGAAACCTGGACAGCTTTCTGTAACTGTGTGAGCAGAGCAGCTGGAAACTCAGTAACTCAGCGGGCAGTCTGTGTTTATACGGTTCAAACTGCCTCTTCACATTCTTCACCTCTGCTGTGAGAGCAACTCAAGTGCACGGAAGTGTGTTTGTGCAGAAAAGAGGGAAAATCTAAGGCGAACATCAGGTAAAAGAGACAGTGACTATGATCGATGACCTGAATGTTGACATAGAGTTACTACACGTGCATGTATTGCTTTGTTTCTTTGACATCTACAACTGGAGGCACTTTACCTGCAGGTGTGTGCGCAGGAAGGTCTTCCTCTTTGTGTACTCATAGTTGTTTCTCATCAGCAGGTAGAGCAGTGCAGATGCTTCAGCTCTCAGAGACGCCAACTTGGAGACGCAGCACTTCAACACCTCGCAGCACAGGGCCTCACACAGTGTCACGCGGCCCTTAAACAGCACTGACGGGAACTGACGGGACAATGTGTTAGTGTGTTAAAGGAAGATTCCTGGCAGGGACAGGATTAGAATTTACTGTTAATTATGCTGGGAAGACAGTGGGGAAAATGGCAGTGAGCCAATGTCACTAAAAAAAGACAAATGTCACATTTCCCACTGTCCTCACTTTGTCTTTGTCAGCTGCACTTTCAATTTGATAATCATGATCTTTAAACTTAGCATTTCCCTATCAAGGTTAAAGATCTCAGGGACCTACAATTTTACTACATTTAGCTGTCAGTTGAATCAAACCTTTGTTGTTTTTGTCTTTTGACAGAGATTATCTATTTGTTGACAATATAAAAACTTTTATTGTTCAACGTGGTGACATGTCTTCCTCATTTTTTATAACCTGTCCAGTAACTCACAAAACAGGATTGTTGCACAACAACCGTGTCACTTACTGCCAGAAGAGAACATGCCAGAACAGCATAAGGAAGGGCAGAGGAGAGCAGTCAAATGACAGTTCAAGGATGTGAATGGTCCCATCAAGTAGAAAGAATGTGTTGACTACTCTGAGATCCAGTCTTGTTGTAACTTGTATTTACTTTCGTCATATGCATTACTAGAAAAATCTAAAAATACAGACTGAGTGACGTAGCAATGAGAACAGACAGCAGTAATGCCAACAAACACAGTAAACAAACAACTACTTTGATGCTTCAGTTTTTCTCTACAATCATTTTGAAGGGCAAAAGCCCTTACAAGTCCTGTGTTTTTCTCGGCATAATATTCCCCAATGTTTCCCTTTCACATGGTAAATCAACATAAACACATGTGACCCTATGACTCTGTTCGTTCTCTGGAGTAAGAATGACGAGTGCTTTGCATATGATGAACAGTAAATGACAGCTGGGTTTGATAAACAACACACCTTGTTAATGAAAGCCCTGAGAGCAGCAAACACGTGTCTGAGAGCGGCTTCTGATTGGCCAACTTTGAGGAATGTCAGGTAAACATCAAACACTTTCTTCATCAGCGGGTTGTGACCGTCGCTTTCCAGCAGCTGGGTCTGACACAAACACACATTTTGGAAGTTTAGTACAGTGCATATGCTTATATTTGTCAAAATTTGTGACTTTAACCAAAATTAGAGCATCACAAAGTACATCTACGCAATTTTTAAGTTGTCTGATGTAGTGTTGTGCAAGTCAGCTTAATAGCTACCACTTTGTAGCATCATTTGCATGTGGATTACTCACATAATTACATCCTTATGAAATGAATATATATTCTGGCACAAATGTTTAAAATCGCTTAGTATCGGAGTACTGTGCACGTGTGTGTGGTGTGAGTGTGTGTGTGTGCTGACCTTAAAGCACTGAGTAAAGAATGACAGGACATCCAGCACACTCAGGCAGACCTCAGTGGAGATGTTGCCCTCCAGCAGAGCCTGTTGGTGGATTTCTGCTTCTGATGGCCCCGAACCTATGATGCACACAAGCAAAAGAGACATTTTAATATTTAATGTCACAGCTTTAAGCCCAAAGTAAAAACACAGAGATTAAGATGGCAGTCAAGATACACAGTATTTTCCTGTGCTATGTTTACTTGGCCTGACACAGCCTCATATTTGCATTTACAGTACGGTTGCAAAGTGGTTTCTCGCCCAAAGAAAATAAAACCTGTATGTAATGCACACCTGTGTGGACAATACTGTATGCTGCTAAGTGCATCAAGTTACATTGTGGATTTTTAGGGCTGTTGCACTGACATGGCCTTAACAGACATCTATTACATCAAACACAGTATTCTACTATGTTCTAACATGTGTTTTCTACCATATTTTCCATTTAGCCTTTCCATAAAACTAACAATTTCAAGTGAACATTGACTAAATATGTACATAGAAACCATATAAATTAAAATAAATACAATTTATTGTGCAACATTCCAGTAACTCCTTGATCATTTCCTGGATAACACTTCCTGGTAAATGCTATGCAGTTGGACCATTATGGAAAACGAATGCTTGAGAATTGTTTTCGTTGTTTTCACGTGTTAAGCAAGACCTGGTTTGTGGTTACCTATGTTGAGGGTGAGGGAGGCTTCCATGGTGCTGAACTGGTGAATCTTTGTCTGCATGAGACTGGATCGATTACAGCGCATGGCCGGCATCGTCTGAGACTTTCTGTCTGAGGAGAACAGCTTTGGCACACAAATCTCCTGACTCCTGTATGAATAATACATCCATGTACAGAAACAGAGTGCATTTATTTGTTAGAGGGGTAGAGAGAGAAAGCTACAGAAAGGAAATGAGGCCCCATTTCATCTGCAGATATATTACCTATTATATTAATTATTAACAAAGAATACATAGACTGAGACATGAATGCCAAATAATGGGTGACGTAATGATTAAACTCGCAGTTTTTATGAAGACAACTTCATTATCATGCTTCTTTTGATCTGAACTAAATTTGACTGGGAAAACAAGTTTACACAAAAAAAGACAGGTGTGACAGGTGACATGGACGTGCTGTTGTTGCTTTTATCCTCACCTGCTGATGCTCCTCTTGCCAATGTAACGAAACTGAGCCAGACAGATTCTGCAAGAAGGGTTAAAATAATACAAAATATTAGCTGGAAGAGGGAAAGTGTGCTTTGATATATATATTTTTTATATTTATTTCAGTTAATGAGTGTCTTAATTATAGTTGCAGTAACTGCTGTGTCTGATGAATACTATCTGCTGACACACAAAGACACCTCTTTTAACCAACCCAGACCTGTGCTCCTGTCAGGTCTGATAGATTTGCTTGGCAGAGCCCATTTTCAGATGGCTCAAAATGTTTTACATCGTACAGTACCGGTTACTGAGTGTCGTCTCGCTGTACCACAATAGGAATAGTAGCTGCTATGACCCACTACTCACTCAAGCAAACTGAGGAAGTTCATTATCTCTGGAGGGCTGACTTTGTTCCAGTAGGCCATGAGAGTGTCTGTGGACAAAACAAGAAAAACAAACCCTTGAATACAAATTGTTTTTCCACTGACAGTTATTCAAGTTGAGTCAATTTTGTTTTGGTTGATCAAAGTGGAGTCATTGAGCTAAATAAAACTCCTAGAACTCATTGTTCTTGCAGTAGACTGGCATGTTCCCCAAAACAACAGAGAGTATTTTTATAGCCTCATATCCTGTTTATGGTTAATGATGACTGTGAGGAGTGGTCATACATCACCACTGACCTTCTGACAAGGTCTTCACGATGTGGAGGAAAGAGAGCAGAAGGCCTTTGATCTCATACTGTCCCAGTCTGCCACTGGGAGGCATGGGGCTGCTGCTCATGGTGGAGCAACGTCTCTGCAGCTAGAACACAATTCAACACAAACACATTAATTACAAAACCTTAACAAAAGATGGTGCTACAGCAGTTACATTGATCTCAATCTGAGAATGAATTTGTACCTAGATAGATATCCCTATAAAGTAATTTATTAGACAATAGGATATTCTGGTTATTTAGAACCAATTGAAGGGAAAAGCCTCATCTAAAATGTACACGTTAATAAAAATAATGTGTCATGGATTACATAAGGAGGTGTTCAGTTTGGTTTGCATATTTAACATCTGGGTGTGAGACCAGGCAGAGAATGAACACTCACTCAGTCCAGGAACCAGACCAAAAGGAATTAAAAAAACAGGCCTGTGTCCACAATGACATGTAAAAAAACATTAAGCTAAGTTTCTCAGAAATTACTAACATTAAATAACTAACAAAGGACGTTATTTGTTGACAGAGTGAAAGTTCAACTTGTGTGCTACAATGACACAGCAAGAATACTGAAGGCTTTGATGTGCTGGGCTAATAATCAGAGAAAAGGCACTTCACACCGAGGACACACTGTAGCACTGTGAGTATTTGTTATTTGAGAAAAGATACAATGGCTTTTGATTATTTCCTCACTTAAACGATTCATTATTTGGTCCAACAAATGTCAAAAAAAAAATCAGTGTTTCTTAAACCATTCAATGATTCGCTTAATCGATGCAGCCCTACTTCAGACTGAAACAGTGTCCGTATGTATCTGCTTGGCTTCCAACATATTGTTTAAAGAACAACACAGATCCCATTCAATCTTGACTACAGCAAAACAACTACTGCATTTTAGGCTGTTAGCTGGGTATGTGTTTAACAGTGGATCAGCGGGTATGACATGTTCTTACCTCAATGCTGTCAGGTGTGCCTGGGTCCATGAGCAGCGATGCCCTGGAGTCCTCTCTCCTCACAACATGGCCATTCAGAGCTGCCAATCCTGGCATCAGAACAACACGTAAATAAACTGTACAACATAAACCAACATAAATCCATCAGTTACAATCAAACTGCCACCGACTGAAACCATTTTAAGATGAAATACTTACACACAGAGCAGAGCACCCATGTGCAGAAGCTACTGTGGAAAATAGTTTTGCATTGTTGCATTGTGGAACATTTGTGTATCGATACAAATTCATTCATTTCTGTCCCTTGTGCACAATGGACAAAAGATGACATAACTAAAAAAAAGGCCTGAATATTTGAGATCTTTGCCTGAACGGATTCACTCAATGGTCACAGTCTAATAATATTTCTTTCTGATGACAACCTAGTACAGACATGAATGCAGCTGTGAGTGAAAATGAGAGTCATCAGAGAGCACAAACCTCTACTAACACTACATTCCAGTGGAAATTGTATCTATTTATAAATATTGGCATTTACTTATAGCCTTAAAATTGATTTAATTGGCTAAATTATAGCAATTATCTAAAAACCTAAATGTTTTTTTTGGTGGCCCATACACCACCCAACCTCCACATTTCAAAAAAAACTTTTTTTGTGTCATTCTGCTGACAGCTAGCAGTGTACACTGCCTCCTTGGCATTGGTAAAAAAGTTTGTTTTTCAGCACTGCCCTATCACTTCCTTGTTACTTGCATTGTTTTGTCATCCCATGTGAAAAGAAAACGAAAGACAGCCAAAGTGATCCAGCCATAGAAAGAAATGATGAGTCATGCACATGTTTGTCACACATGTCTGACGCGAGGGGCCTCTCACACTGGATGATGCAGTAACTGTGCAGGATCTGCACATCTCAACTAACCGTGGTCTCTCTCAATCGCAGCGCTGACTCTCCTGCTGTCAGTGGACCCCGTTGAAATCAGGTCATCTCTGGAGCCCTGCCCAAAAAACACAAGGAAAGACTCTGTTGATGTCACGATATACATTGTTACATAACAATAATTACTGTAAGTGACAGTTTTGTAAACAGTACTTCCTAAAATTCATTCGGTCCGCCTGCCATGTGAACCTTTGGCCATTTTCTTGTTGTTGATGTTATCATTCTGCCCATAACCTCTGACATTTGGTCGTCTCTATATACCAATGTTGCCTCATACGGTAATAAAGGAGCACAGTGAAGCCACATTGTGGCAAATCAGGGTTATAAACGGGGACTCACGTTGAGGCCAAGGCCAGGGCTGGAGGTGTGTGGCTGTGCAGACAGCTGCTTCAGGTTCTGGTAGAGCAGCTCAAAAAGTGGCAGGTAGAGCAAACAGATGCGGGCCTGTTGGTTCTAAAAAAACATTAAATATAACAAGATTACCTTGTACGCTCAATAATGCACTGATAAAACTGTGAGACTCATAACTGAATTCTGATAAGGGACAAGGCTCCAGCTGCTATAACTACTGAATACAAACATGACACATCCATCCTTGGCTGCTGTAAACACTCACTTTTTGCATAACAGATAATGATATTGTGCTAAGCAACGAACACACCGTTAAACCACAGCTCGGCATATGTATCTCAGTCAAATTTATCACATCAAACACTGCCCTTTTCCATGCAAATAGTGACATTCAGATTCAAATAGTGTTCAGGGGGGTAAAGGCAAGGCAAGGCAAGTTTATATTTGTATAGCGCCATTCTTACACAAGGCAATTCATAGTGCTTTACAGAGGCAAGGAATTACATTGGAAATAAAAACGAAATCAATAAAAAATAAATTATAGAAAACATTAAAAAAATTAAAATCAAGCAGACAACATTTTTTTCATCTGTGTTTGCCCTCCTTTTTTCGTCGCCGACTATTATTGTCAACTAATAGTAGGTGTTTTCATTCTGCTGCTTGAGTACAGGGTACAGGAGATTCCTGCATCTGCTATTATTGTGAGAAATACATTTCGAGGTTTAATTTTTTTAATTTGTTTTTAATGGTAGACAGATAGAAGTGTCTTAAACCTCTTTGTAGACACGGTAAAAGTTATAGTAGGTGAGAAAAATTATGAATTTCCATTCCATTTGACATTCTCCATTGTCCTTGTTTGGCTATTCTTAGTCCCATCATGAGCTTCCACCCTTCCTCACCTTGAAAATTGTGTAGCGGTCATCCATGGCGTGTTTAATGAGCAGGTTCTTGAGGACGCTCACAGCCAGCTGTCTGACCTCAGGCCCTTGTTGCAAGGCCTCCGCCACTTCTCTCAGCAGCAGACCCACCAGGAAGTGGTTGCGGCAGTATTCCTCTGTCAGGCTGAACTCCAGACTCTGCTCTGTGGTTGTGCCAAACAGGAAGAGTCAGTAATGATGCCATTACACATATTTTCTTGTGCTTAAATCTATTATCTTGATAGAAAATGAAATGTGCATGCAGTTCCAAATCCAAATGTACCTTCTTCCTCCACAGAAATTGAAAAATAAGGCACAATTAGTGGGCCTAGGTCTTAATAGCATTAGTAGCAACTATGATAGAATTCAGTCTTTCAGAATTCAACACTGCAAAGTCAAAATGCAACAGAATACTAACAAACCCACATTACACATTCAGATACTATTGCAACACCACAGAAAAAAGACAGAAATTACACATTGCCTGCAGGAGGAGATGTGTAAAGTAATGTGGAAATTTTACATTTGTATCAGAAAATAAGAAAGGAGCAGTAATTCAAGAGGATGCCGGAAATGAGAAGCTGTTTCAACCAGAACAACAATGCATCCTTCTGATTCAATCTTCACAGAGAGAAGAGAAAAAAAAGTAAGCAATGGGAGAGGCACATGTAGCTTCCTGAAGGAATAAAGTATACAACGTCAGTCAAGCATGACAAGAGTTTGCTCCCGCAACAGCCAATCTCCTCCCGTCTAAAACACAGGCCCTGGCAGGCACATTAAGCCATTAGCCCAGAATCTAGCATTGCACTGAAGACATCCATTCCCTCCTCAGCGAATGGCTGTCTTATGAGAAAAGATGGCTGACAGAATGGTGAGTTAGTGCAGGTCAGAACAAGGACCAGTCAAGTGCGGTCAAGGGAGGTTTGCACAAGGCAGCAGACGTGGTGGCAATGGTATGGTGCGGTGAGCATCACCTACCTACAGGGCCAAAAAGCTCCGTCGCATACGGAATAAAATCTGACCACAAGCAAAACACACAAAAAAACAGAGAGGGAGGGGTGTAAAACATAAAGACAGTGGGGGTGAAACTGTAAAACACATGCAGCATTTACACAAAAGCACAAATGTTCACGATACACTTGGTTCTTGTGTAAAAAAATTAATGTTTTGTTGGATAAACTTGATAAGCAGGTGTAAATCAGAGTGGTGTCACATTAGCGTGTTTTTGCCACTTGGCATCCACATTTAGGCAGGGGAACAGACGGGAATCAGTGTGGTGGATGCAGGTCAGGACAAGGTCAGTGAGGGGTTTGGGAGCCGTGTGAGGTGAGGGGCGGGCTCGTCAGTGGTTATGTATGTGACAGGAAGTGTAATCCATTTAGCGGATGCACAGAACATGGTGTCCGATGCTCACCTTGTACCCTCTGCAGCTTGGTGCGCCCAAAGGCCATAGGCAGGTTCAGAGGGATGAAGTGTTCGTGGTTGCACACAGTCATAATGAAGTCAAATTTCATTTCAGACAGCACCTGAAGCAAATATATAAAAAGCATGTAAATGAAATATCAGATAACTAAGCTTCAGGCAAAAATGCAGTTATTAATACACTCCCGAGCACCGTTGAAAGATCTCATCAGACAGAGACCAGGAGTCTGTGTTGGCTAATTTGTTAGTCAAATGAGCAGCAGATACAGATAACATAAGAGGAACTGTACGTGCTTTTACGCCAAGACCACATCAAACAACTTTGCATTCCAGGTAATAACAAGTAATGTAGTATTTTTACAGCGCAGAAGGCAAAACAAAGTACCTCATAATTTCCATCAGTTTCCTAACATTTACACATAACAAGTCCCTCTATGAGCACGTTTTTAGTGAGGGTCACTGAGTTAGGACACTGTGTACCTTAGGATCTTTGAGACTGAAATGACACATATAGTGGTTGACAAGGCCAAATGCGAAGCCCCTGTTCATGAAGGTCAGGCATCTCTGTGAGACGAGAAGAAAAGGGAAGAGACCATTTTATGGGTTAGGGTTTAAAAAAATACTGACGTGGATTTCATTTGTAAATGACGTCATACTGTTTTATATAATAATCAAAATAAATTGTAAAATGCATGCAATTAGTGATGAATTTAGATCCTTTTACATGACACTTGACATCCTGTATAGAGAAGAGACATGTATAGGGAGCTCAAAATGATACATACGTCATAAGGATAAATGATCTTTGATAGTTAAGACTCTGTATTGGTGAGATTTGTTTTGAAGTCTTTCTGACCTTGATCAAAGTGGCCAGGCTTAGGTTAATGCAGCGAGCTTCTTCTGGGATTTCCATGAAGCGGATGGTGATGTGAGGCATGACTGACAACACCAGGGACTGGAGCGCCTGGTGAAAACTGTCAGGGAAGCGCTGGGCACGTGGCATCTAAAGTGGTGGACAAATATGTAATGTCGTCAATCTTCATAAAATAAAAGCACAAAAAACTGAAACTGGCGGTTGGATGCATTGAAAACAGATCTCAGAAGATCAGAACTTACAAGTAGACCCAGGTAAAACAACGGGACAACAATGTGAAACATGATTCACCGACAAGTGCTTTCTTTGAGTGTGAGTTTGAACTTGACACACATGGTATGAAGGTCATGCCACGTCTGGACTTGTGACAATCGCTGTTAATAGTTTGAAAGAACAAGAAACCACTGAATGCCAACCTTCATGCGGTTGCCCTCTTGCAGGTACTGGGCTACGGATTTGGCCATGGTTTCAAAAAAGAACCACGAGTACTGGAGAAAGGGATAAAAGAGAACTGCAGTTAGATGTATATGGGGCATTGGTGAATAAACAGAAAGCTGAAAAAAAAGACCAATCAAAAGAATCTACAGCCAACAGAAATGTGACTCACTGAGATATTTCAGACAGATCACTACACATTTAAAGATAAAATATCAGTACATGCAACGACATGTGAGATCCTGTCAAGAGCGCGTCACAACAGACAAGGAGGAAACTTCTGTTTAGTCACTTTGTGTTTTGACATGAGGAGCCATGGTCAAGTGTTCTCTCTGCTGTTCAGTGTTGGTACTACAAGGAAACTCATGCAGATCCACACCTTGAGCAGTTTATTGCTGGTGTTGAAATCAGCTGTGTGCTTGAGGATGGCTGTGACTGAGGTGGCGAGCAGCTCATGAGTGGTCGGCGAGTTTCCTGACGGAGAGTTGTTGGTCACAAACACATACTGAGGACAGAAGAAAAAGAAACAGTTTCATACAAAAACAATACATTTTAAAGAGTTTAAAAAAAATCCCTATATATCAAATCCAAGATCAGGATACAGCATGTGTTTCACAGGGCTGGTTATCGCTGCCGATTTCCTGAATTCAGTTTGATTTCCAATTCTATATCATTTCAATTTGGATCTCTCTAACTTGGTGCATACATTAATGCAAGTCTTATGTGCAGATGTAGGTGAAAATTCAAACTCAACTGTTGGACTTCAAAACAGATCTCAGTTTGAAGCATTTACCAAGTTGTCCAGCAGAGGGCACTATGAGTGCAGCTTGCCCTGCATCCTTGCCATTTGGCTTATCGAAAAAGACAATAGTGATGTAACGTTGTTTTGTGGTGGCAATGGAGGACACAAACAATCATTTCCTTTTGAGCTGACAATCACGACAACAAAGCACCTGAAAAGGGCATTTGGAGGTATTTCTGACTTTATACCATAAATGGCAAACAAATAAATCTGAAATCTAGATAGAATACTTGGATTATTCAAACCCCCCCCAGTGTTGTTACCAGTAGGTTACCTTGACAAAAGAGCGCAAGTAGTGTTCCAGTCCTTCCTCGTGACATCTGGAAACTATGTGTATAATCACACTGAAAGCATTGAGCAGAGAAATGATCCAATGTGAGCATTCCGATACATAGTAAAGAGAAAGTCAAACCATATTTTATGGGAGAAAACAACTGACCGCAGCGAGTTGACAGCAATTTCATGGGCTTCTTTACTGGCGGCTGTGAGCACCTCAAACAGCTGCATCAGCACCGTTGGAAGGAAGTTGATGATGACATGGGTCTCCATGGCATGTAGGCACTGAGGGATCGAGGAAGGGGGAAAAAAGATGAGTCTGGCAGAACAATGGGGATCTATTTAGGATTATTTGATAATTTTCTGTTCGTTTAGGCTCCTCAGGAAAACGTTACTAGCAGGATTTATGATTTAATCCATGTATACTGCACGTTTTACTTTGATTTAAACATCAAGTGTGTAAGAATGAGTGACATCCGCTCACCCCTCCCTTTCCCAAGCTCTTTAAGGAACTTCGGTGGCCTCCTCATAGCAAAAAAATATATATTTTTTTTGCATAGTAAGCTTCTGCTTCAAAATGTAAAATGTAAAATGTACATTCTGGCTGTTGTAGAAACATTGTGGTACAAGATGGCTGCCTGGATAAAACAAGACCTTTGCCTGAGGTGCATATTTAGTCCAATGCTATGAAAATCAAACGATCAAAATGCATCTTCTTGAGAGCTAAAGTGGGTCACACAGCATGTGATGTCAGCCAGTAAATGAATAAGCTAAACTTATGACTGAGCAAAATCACAACTATGGCACTGGAGCTGCTGTCAATGAGCCTGTGCCTGACTGTTAATGATGAATATCTGAAAAGGCATCTTAAATTATTCCCTGTGCACTGCCTCTCATCATCTCACCTTCAGGTATTTGATAAGTTCAGCTGGGTTGCCCTCCGATGTTGTCCTCATCAGCTGGCAGTGCTGGAAGAAATTTTGTAGATGCAGGTCCTGTGGATGAATTTATCAAAATCAATATCATATAGACACAAACACAAAGAGACACACTGCATCTCAATGAGCTGCCTTTGTGCACTCTTAACATGTGCGTGAGAGGGTGAGGAACATAAGGAGAATCAAAAATGTACCTGAGCATATATTGTTGACGCTACATGGGTCCTCACTTTGAACAGCGTCTTGGCATTTTCCACCCATTTGATATCCGGTTGGGACTGTTCAGGAAGGAAGAGGAGGACATGCTGAAGTACTCGTTTCAGTGAAATGACCAGGAACACTGTTATCCTGACATATCTTTAGTGTCTTTCATGTGTGCTGCATTAATTTCCTTTGGCATTAAAAACGTAGTGCTTGGGTTTTAGTGTGAGAAGCCATGGTTCTACCTTCCGTGTATCCTGGCACAGGTATCCAGCGGGCAGAGTGGCAGCTACGGAGAGCTGAAGTTCCAGTGACTGCATTCTCCTGTCTTTTAGTAAAGACATCCAGGAATAACCCACTGGGGAAAAAAAAGATGACTTCTGATAAGCTTGACCGTGATATCCCAGACATTTGTTTTTATTTAAGAAATCTACATTCATATTTACACATTGGTAAATACGGTAGGACACAAGAAACCAACAATTTTACCCAGTGACTCCACTCCCTCCCTCTTCTTGCTGCTGGCCTTGCTGCTGGACTCACAGCTGATGTGGTAAAAGGTGAAGAGGATGTGGTGCTTCTCATGCACATGAACTGGCAGTTCGATCTTTACCTGCACACAGACGTCATTATATTACCACCGTGTTATTCCTTATACAAATGCAGTAACAAATACCAATAACAAACTACCTTTATATACAAAATTCTCATAAACAGTGTGTATATTAGAAGTGCGTCCACAAGGGGGCAGACATTTCAAAGAAATATATTCCCCTGTTATTTGGCTCACAGATTTCCTCACAGAAAATGACACATACTCTGGAGAAGCAGCTTAGTTCATTCTCCACGAATACAGCTTAATCATGCAGAGAGTTTTGTGAGAATGCCATGAATGACTAATAGGATATGTGTCACTTGGTTGTTGTTAAGTAAAAATGTTATTCTTCTCTGTCCATTATCAATTAAAGAGATACATCTCAGAATGCAAATATTACACAATATTACACAATAAAATATTGCACTCAAAGACATTTGACAACAACAACAAAAACTGCATTTGCAGTCATTCTCCTTATGTGACTGGAAGCTGAAGCATGTGGAAATACAGTAAGTCCCAGTGAACATCCCACTGCGTACAAGCCCACATGTGGGTCTATGTGGGGACTCTAGAAATCCTAATCTGTTTGACATCAGGACCATATGGACCCAACTCTGTTCCAACTTTAACACTATCATGGCCATAACCCCCATTTTTAGTTGCTCCTGTTTTGCTGTGTGTGTGTGTGAGGGCGACTGCTTGACCAGTCAAGTGTGAGATCCCAGCTCAACCCCGAGACAGTTTTATGGGATTATTGCAGTGAGGAATTTGAGCATTGAACACACTGTGCAAAGGTTTACGGTTTAAGAGTGTTTTGAGAAAAAAGAGCAGTCAGAAGTTACTGTTTTTGCAGATGTACTACTCATCATTCTCAAAAACCAGATGAACACTGTAACTACAGCTTTTATTGAACACATGGAATAAGCCACATGCCTGCAAAACTGGAGATTATACTTTCATACTAGTGAATATAAATGAGGTCGAGATCGCGCACAGGTCCTCTCACCTCATCGTAGAACTCCGGGCTCTGATTGTGGTGCAGGACCGCTGCATAGGTGCTGCTTGTGGAGAGCGAATCCACCGGTTTGCCATAGATGCACTGAAAGCAAACATTCATTCATTCATTTTTGATGTTAGGGCACAGCAGTGAGTAAGTGCTCAGCAATCTGTGGTCACTGATAATATTTGGAGAAAAAATGTGGCATGTTATGGCGAGTGATTGAGGCCTTCATCACATGCACCTTTGAAGCAACAACAGTTTAAACAAAACTACAAACAAGAGAGTGGAACCAGAAATGATCACAAACATGGTATGTGTCTAGACAAGAAGGGCTTCAGTGTAAGAAAAAAGAAAGAAAAAAGATATGGATATTTAACCCACAACTGTTGTTCAGCACTGGATGTTGATGACAGAAAATCAACAAACACAACAATTACAGAACTTTAATTCCACATGTGGTGACATAAATAATGAGCCTTTCTTTCCACATGGCAACGAAAGACATTAGTGGTTACAAACGTGGGATCAATTATGAATGTATCCTAAAACATTGCACAGCCAATGTGTTTGGTGTCACTGCAAGAGGAGCCTCTGTGGGAAAGAAATAAGCCGATAAAAAACAAAGTCAAGCACATGATATTTCTAGAAACAATGGGGGAACGAAAACAATTAGGATGATTAGGATGCTACCAATGCAGTCGCCTCTAATGAACAATAATGAGCAGTGCTGGCCAGAGGAAGGACAGAGTTCTGGAGCCAAGTGATTAAAATTGAGACTGATAGGAGCCAGGATCAGAAAAACAGCTGGAGCCTCTGCAGGAGGAACCTGGTGAACGCAAGAGGCTCTGAGAGGGGACAGGGTTCAAACTCTCATCTCATATGGGAAAGGAAGCCTGTGCGAAGATTTCAGCAACGATTTGTGACTACAGACATCAAGGTACCAACACAACAGAGAAGCTGTGAATGGAGGGCTGATGGGAGTCTTGATTACATGAAGCAGGATGAGGGCTAAAGTGTAACACAGGACGAGATGTCTGGAATCTTATCGGTCAAAACTGTCCTGTTCATACATGTACTACGCCACACAGGACTAAAAACCATTTCTACTGGTTGCACTGGTAGAGCTCGTCACCACTTCAAGTACAATTACAGGTAAACCCATCTTTGAATAAATCAAACCTGAGTTCATGAGTGCAGGTTTGACAGCTCAGCAATTTTTTTTTCAACTTACAATCCTTGGAACAATCCTATTTTCTTCAACTTTCTTGTCGCTGCTCCCCAAAGACTTAAAAGAATTTCCTCTCAGTCAGATCTGTGTCTTATGTGAAACCCAGAATCTCCTGGAGCTTCCGCTAACTGTGATTACATCTGCTCATAGGTGAGCTGATGGTTCCTGCTGCTAACTGTTGTGGAAAACTATTATTTTTTGCCTCTCTGTACTTGAATCAATGGTAGAGACCTACTTCCATAGGTAGGTCTATGGAAGTACCTATGGAAGCCTGTGCATGCACGTATGTATGAGTGTGTAATGATACACATGACTGAATGCTGATCTGTCTGTCTGGACTGTCTCAATCCTGAGTGTCAAGTGCAAATGTTTTGTGGGGCTGAAGTGTAAGAATATCTCTTTTCCTCACTCTTCCCTGAAAAAGTGAGAAGAAAAACAATCCGTCGTACTTGAATAAATGAATGTTTCCACCCACAAATATTTGAAGTGTGCGGCCAGAGAGAAACTGAGAGGAAGAGAAGAGAGAAAAAAAGAGTGACCATTCATTATCTTCTCCTGCCAGCTATAATAACCAGCTTCTCTGTGCTTTTCCTTTCTCCTTTTCTGGCCCCACAGCTTTACTCTGACTGCCAATTTGTGAAACGCAATAAAAAGCACAGCTCATCATGTTTAAGACTTATTTTCCTATCTATGGGTGATTCACACCAGGCTCCTACAAACCTGCTGAGAATATAGTGAATGACTGTTTCATTACCTCAACCATTCATACTCTTGAGTTCCTTTAAATTGATTATTTTAAAATAATTCACTTCATAGTGATTAGCTGATCGAGACTCATTTAAAAATGACACATACCTTCAAGCAACTGACCGATGAACACATTCATTCCCCAAGTTAAAATCTGTGCATCACTATCACACAGTAGCCTACACGCTACAATGTACAGTTTGTACAACTCACCTTTAAAGGTACTGCACCTTCTTCATCTGAATCTTTGAACTGGATGCAGACGGCGATGTTTCTGGCCTGTTGTCGAGGAAAAACATCGGTTAGTCACTGCAAACAACTGGGCAGTAACCACATCTTCTCTCCAGCTTCATTAGGAGTCACACACCTTGGTGAAGGTCTTCTGGTTGTCGTATTTGAGCTGTAGGGGATAGATGTAGAGCTGGTTCTTGTAGGTGGTGAAGGGGTAGTTGTACTTGGCCTCCTCAGGGAGGAACTCTTCCACCTCCACTGACACTCGCTCACAGCCTTCCTCAAAAGGTTTGACAGGAATGTAGGAGGAAGTGACTGTATCTGGGGGGAGAGAGTGCATAAGTTAGGGAACCAAATGTCTGTTGATGACTTCCTGTTTCTTTTACCTCTCCAAGGAGCCAGTTTAGAGTCATTACTCCTGAGCATAACAAAAGTGACCACACATATTGATATTGACGACACTGGAATCATCAATCAATCTTCAAACATAATACCACAAAATGGCAACTCTGAAGCCAAGTAGTTCGGGCACATATAGCCTGACTGTTGATTGTGTCTGTTTCGATCAAACATAAAAGCAAAAACACAAGAAAAAAGCTTCCCCCTTTCCTTCCTGTTTATACCCTTTGCTGTTGTGACCCAAAAGACAAAAGAGTTTCAGTTACTGTTTCATGAGAAACCAATGACCAAACCACAGGGTTGGTCATTGGCACTTATTAGTATTGTTTGTCCGTCACCTTAGTGATGAAGAAGCTCAAGCATATTATTTTAGCTATTAAGGCAGAGTATTTATAAGACAATACTTTATATTACAATGAATGTGTGTAATGAATGTGTAGAAGTGTTTGCTGCAATCATTAATCATTTATTATACTGTATATTAGTGAAGAGTTTGGAAACATTATAGGGATCTGTAAACCCTGAATGTGAAGTGCAAATGCTTCATTAACTCAGGCTACATACTTCTGTGACAAGGATGAGCCTGGGAGCTGCATATTAACAGCTAAGATGTTTAAAAAAAGGTAAAAGATTATCAGCATGGTATCGGTATCAGTAGAAATTCAAGACTGTGATATCAGTATCGGACACAAACAAGTGGTATTGAGTCTTCCCTAATACATGACAGTTGCTTTATTTACATTGTGCAGTGGTTGGTGTGTTTTAAAGGCAGGGACATTACCTCTAAGTGTACCCTCTGTTACAGATTGAGAGACAAATGTTAGGATAAGGGGAGTGTGACAACATACTTGAGATGTCAGGCGGAACACATTCAATGGTGACATTCAGCTGTCCGGGGATTGTCTGAAGTTTGCTCTTCTCTGGTCTTTAGAGTTAAAAAAAGAGAATCAACATAAGAAGACGATACAACGTCCAAATATTGCACCAAAGTTGTACAGTGAGTAAACATATAAACTTTGAAAGGGCATAAAAATGCACATCCAGTTACAATGTAATGGCTGAAATAGTAGGAGAGAGGTGATGACTCACTTCCTGATGTCAGCCAGCAGCTTGATGATGTCATCTGTGGATATTTTGCTGCTGTCTTGGCGGTAGAGTGGAGAAAACTTCCCATCCATGTCCAGGCTGCCCTGAGCATCTTTGAACACCTGCCTGGAAACACACACACCTGGCTTTAATGGCTACATCATGCAAGTTACACACTCTTCACATTTTCAATCAGAGATTAAGGCTTTATATCAAATGCGGTCGGGAAGTGGCTTATTTGTTTCCTCTTTGCGTTTGAATTTCATGGAAAGTTTTAGCAGCAGAAACTGCAGCAAATGGTAATGAGTAGTTGTGATTAAATAATGACAAATAAACACAATAAACACAAAACAGCACACTGGCTAACACAAGTATTGCTAAGTAGTTCCTTTCTCAGTCACGTTTTGCAGTAAATGGCAAAACAGCCCATGAGCACTGCTCAACAACATATACAACATAAGTCTCATTTTCTTTTAGATATTGAAAAAGAACATTTTATGTTTTGTTGTAATGTAGAAATGTTACATATTATATGAATTTACTGCATCAGTGCTTTTGTTAACTGACTGAAATGTTGATCTGACCAGGTCAACACTGCAGTTCAATAATATCAATTTATGCTGACAATAATAAATGTAGCCATTCCAAAGATGAATCCAAACAGATTAAATACTGGATAATGTTTATCCCCGTCTTACTTGGCAGCCCAGGCAAATGGCATTCTGTACTGGCCCAAGCGCTGGCAAGTCTGCTTGGCAGCTTTGAGCACCTTCTGAGCAGTCTGCGGAGAACAGAAATGTTTAACCAATATGAAGCTCACTGCTGATTTCGACTCGCGCTTGAGGTAAAAAGCAAAGGCAGTAGACCTTGTTGACGTCTGATGTCTTAATGTACGGCTCGGCGCAGTGGGTGATGCCGTTCTGTAACACCTTCTCCACGCGGGCCACCAGGAAGATGTCTGCATGAGGGTTGGTTACTGAAAATATTCCCTGGAAGACAGAGGGGCACATGGAGAGGAGGCTGATTAGAGTAGGATTGCGATGATACAGATTTGAAAAAATCTGTGATTATGATTTCATTTGCATCTTCCCACAGAAAATATAGGGCATACATGAAAAGAAACCACTCATCAAAACTGATTGGTACTCGAACGGTTCAACTCAAACTTCTGTACAAGGTAAGTGCAGGGGAAGTGGCTGCTGTTAGCTAAACCGATACAGGAAAACCGCATGAGGCTCATGTCTATTTCTGGTCTGATGAGATGAAGTTGTCTTTAAACTGTGGTGTCATTTCATACAAACAGACAGAAAGTACATACAGACAAGGCAATGTAGCCGATATTAAAACTCAAATAAAAACACAAGAGGGAAATAAAAAATATACACAGAAGTAACAGGAAGTCATTTCCATAAAGGAAACCATAAAAAAATTCAGCTGAGTGGCACTACTGAGTGAGTTGTAGCACTTCTCAGAGGCTAATGCAGCTTTAAATCAAAATAGATGCAGACATAGCAAACAGCACATTAATGATACACATCTAAGAGGGGGCTATAATGGTGCCAGACAGTCACACAGACACACACTCTATCCGCCCTCATTCACTGATCTCCACAAGTTTTAATCAGTTAAATACAAACCACACGGGACTGCATCTGACTCCAATCACTGACATCGTGGTTTGTTGAAACAAGACATCACCATACATTTTCCATACTTAGCAGAAAACGTCTTCTTCAATCAATCGTTTTACATAACCAGATAAGCTGACTGGCAGGAGTTGTAGATGTATGAATGTATTAGATTTGCAAGTTATGTAATGGACTGGTGCAGAGGCTTTGGCCTCCAGAGAGCTGGTGATGTAGTGGAGAGATATATAACAAGTGGAGGCCCGTCCTTGGACCACACCCAGCAGGGTACCTAAATTAAACTGTGGTCAGCTGAGCTATACCAGGCCACTAATCACAGAGGTAGAACCTGCTATGTTTGTATGCATGTGTTTGTGTGCATAATGTGTGTGTTCTGCTGGTGAGAAACTTTCAAAGATGTGGGCCAGCACTGCATGACATTAAGTCAATTGAGATTAGACATATGGACGTTATCTAAAGCCTTTAAACTGCCCCTATATAACAGACCTCTCACTGGATTCTCAACTACAAATACTGCTTCTGCTGAGACTGACTTACCACAACTCATTCCCTCACCTTCTACGTTTTATCGCTTTCCAATAGGGCTGAACCCTATTGCGATTGTATTGCCATTGCAATTTGACTTGTGATTTAACTTCAACATTTACTGTTACAGATTTGAAACGGCATTGAGCATTAGCACACAAGATACCACCAAAATATTAATTACTATGTTCCAAAGTATGTATTGCTTTTTAAAATGGGCATTTAACGGCAAACAATCAAAAAATAACCATTTCACTGATGCCTTGCTGTTTCAAACTGATGATCAATTGTTTAGCCCGAGTTTCCATCTGTTAAACTAACACCTGTATTAACAGGTCCAGCAGCCGGAGGTGAGGGACACTGTTTGCGTGGGGCTCACTTTACAGAACCCACAGGAGTTTCCACAAGGCCTGAGCTGCACTTAAAGCTCACACATGGTCTTATTCTTCCTGAAATAAACTCAACCTAAAGTGCAGGGAAAAGAGGTGACCAGACATGAAGCTATACATCACCAAGCCTTGAACTCACATAAGAAAACTGGAAAACCACAGAGGTCTGAAATCACTTGCAAATGCCAGCTGAATGAGCTAAACTTAGTTCTCTCATGTGGATTGTCTTTAAAAAATAAAAAAAAATTAAAGGCTGGACGTGGGCCAAGTTTTGTCTGGAGACAGCCTCGCCATCTGGAAAAAGTACAATCACGTGAAAACTATTATCATGTTCTCTGAGTAAAGAGCTCCATCACTAGGTCATCACTGTGTCATCCAGAGTCCTCTGATGTGTGAGAGGGGAGCAGGGAATCCAGCAAGTGCTCACTTAAACCCTGTCCCACCCAGGCCAGCTGCAGTGAGAGCAGTGTTACAGACTCACCTCACTGAGCCAAGCAAGTCAGGAGAAATTTCAAATTTCAAGCTGATGAAGGTGGAGGGTGTAAAACAAACGTGCTGTATAAGCTACATACATTTGTATTTGTGTTCACGCATTTACTTGGTCTGTGTTAAAATACAGTGGTTGCCTTTCATTATCGATGATATCTGGTGTATTTTTTAATGTTTGATAAAGTATATTTACAAGTTACAACTAATTCATGGTTTTAAAGCCATTTTTCTTGAGAAACTGACCACTCAAACTCATTAAACTCCACAAAATGATTAAAAATATAATCATTGACTGCCCCTTTTACTTGATTTGCATCAAAGTAATGGCTTCGTCACATACTCCACCTTTCAACAAGCATATAAATGAACAAAGAAACTATCAGACATGGGTAAAAACATAACATCCTCTGCAGAAATAAACAAAAAACAAAAAGCAAAAATCAGGCTGGACTATTGCTCATTTAGCTTGCGTTTTCATGTGGTCCAACTGTCATAAACACTGGAGCATAAGGCTGCTTTCAAAAGATACGAATCAGCAAAAATCCTCTAACCCAACAGGATGAGAGAGCTGCCAGATCTCTGTCTAATAAGCCAGCTACAGCAGCAGAGTCCATGTGGCTTTTGTTTGTGATTGGATGTTATGACACCACATAAATCAATCTCAAGAAAAACAGCAAAGCATAGCTCTCAGACATTGTTCGAAAACCATCATTGCAGTGAGGCTTGTCTTGGACATTTCTATCAGCAGAATCACTAAACTCACTCTATTACTGATTTCCAAATGTGATTTTCACACACCTTGATCTGTTCAAACAGTGATTCAGATTTCACACCCAGTCCTGAACAGCGGAGTGACTCAAATTAAATCATTTCCTCAATCAGACAATCAAGTTTCTACCTGTGTGGGGAAGCGCAGCAGAGCCTCTGACACTCTCTGAAAAACAGGGAGACCGTTGCCTTTTCCAGAGTCTCCATTCACCATTAGTTCTCCTCCCGCTCCTCCTTCACTGACTCCTCCTCCTCCTCCTCCTCCTCCACCATCTGAGTCTGAGGAAGGAGACAGCTGGCCCGAGGTGTCGGTCAGCATCTCCCTGACACAGGGCGGGTTCAGGTCAACGTGGAAGTCAGCCGAGATCTTACAGCTCTTTGAGACATCGAAGAGAGCCAAGCTGATGAAGAACGGTTCCACCTGGGGTTCAGCAGAGAGATGTTGTTAGAGGTCTGTAACACAACTCTAGAAGAACGCTGGATGACCCCAAGCTTACTTGCTCATCACATGAAGTATTGAGAAAGATTTAGTTAAATCTATAGTGCAACCTTCATCTGAAAACAGGCTCTGTCAAGCAATATTATCAGCACAGCACTGCTGTTGTATACACACAGACACTCCCTTAGTTCCGATAGTTGATTGATAGTTTGGCAACATGTGTTGGCCCTGCTGTAACAGAGCCCACACATCTCTGAATGCCAGGATGAATGATTCCTGCATGATGGACAAGCCTCTAGTCGTCCAGTAAACAGTAAACCTGTCTGATACTGTGGAAGAAAAGAGGGAAGCAAGAAGTGGAGGGAAAGACCGAGAGGCAGTGTGCTCTATCCAAACCACAAATATGAGTCACTTTTATCTTCCTACAACCCCTCTAATGCAGCAGTAACCAGAAGAGGGTTTTATGACTACTACAGGCATCCACTCTGACAAAGACAAAGCGTGCACATGCTCTTAACGGCACATAAAAGATTTTTTGCATTCATCAGACATCATTTGTATAAAACCTTAACTTACAACTCATATAATGATAAACTAATTGAGATGCTTTGACAAACATACAGAGCTTTAATTTCATATTTTGTTCAGATTACTTATTGCTCTTGCAGAGTAGCAAGCATGAATTATGAAAGTACAGAATTATAACTGGGACAATAGAGAGTGAGGAAAGTGGAGGATCATTGGTGTGTAAAGGAAAACTTTGTGTTTTGGCTCAGTTTGTTGAAGTGCACTTAAACAAAATCAGTTAGGGAGGAGAAGTGTTTTTAATCACAGAGATGACGAGAAAGTGATATGGTCACCTATTGTAGGGCAAAGCTTTTAGGGCTCGGTTTATTATAAATAGGCCTGAACAGATCGACAGGTGGCCTGATTGTTATGATAAAACATTTAAAGTAAGTCAGTATCAATAATGATCATGATACATTTCAAATGATTAAAGACTGATTCTGGTCTGTGAGTGAAAATTTAAAATATCAAGCTGTCCATAAACATGGTTTTAGCATGTTCACGGACAGTAAACGACCAAAAATGTTTTAAAAAGTAAAAATATTTTACACTTTAGAGCAAAACATTAACATTGAATAAAGTTATATCACGATATCACGATCCTGTCCTAATAAAAACATAGAAATTATTAAGAGTTATAGAGTAAAAGCAGGATATAAAATGAAAGTGTGACATGAAGGTAAGGTAATGACATACATTGGTGAGAACGCTGTCTCCCTTCTCACTAACGCAGCCCTGCAGACTGAAGGTCAAGTCGTGGCAGCTGACCATGATACGTCGGCCAAAGCGCTCCTCGAATGGCTTCACATCGGGCTCGATGCCTGAGAAGTCCAGCCTCTGGATATGAGACGGGAGAGGAAGGAGGAGAGGAACAAAGCAAGCCATGAAGGCAGGAGGGTAAAACAACAACAAGAAACGAGAAAAAGAAGGTTGACCCAGAGGAGAGAGTGCGGACAAGTAGAAAGAGGAAGGAGTTAAGGGGGGGAGGAGACAACATAAATGGAGGAAAAGGGTGGAGAGATCAAACAGTTTGAATCAATACTGAAATAAATAAATCATAGGACATTCATGTGTTTCAAGAGGCGTCTTCTATACCTGTGTCTCAGGATCCAGAGAGAAAAGCTTTTGTCTGACTTCATTCCTGTTGAGCTTGTTGAGCTGGTCAGTTTCCCTGGCGTACTACAGACACAAGAACGCATGAGAAATAAGATGTAATTATGTCAATAAAATGTACGTCATTTTAGTCATTAATCATTTTCTTTCATTAGTCACAAATGTTTAGGGCTGGGTATTGATTGGACATTTTCAATGTGGTATCAATGTTGATATCTGGACTTCAGTATTGATTCCTGGATGATACATTTTTCAATACCAATTTTATGAAATAAAAATTGCACATTACAGGGATACAGAGGATGTTTGATAGTTGGATACCCGGATCAAAAAAGAGTTTTCTCCACAAATAAACCAACACAGACATCAATTCAGGTGAAAATACTGAAAGATAAACAGACAAACCTACAGACCCAGACAAAGGGAGGAAGAAAGGCATCTAATGGGGATCAACAAATCAAGCCCTCGGGTCACGATACAAGCCCTACTGCATCACCTTCCCCACTTCTCCTCTCCCCTTTTTTTTTGCTTTCACTGTGTCCAGCCTGCAGCTAAACCTGACTGATCTTATGCATGGGGCGGGAAAAGCTGTGCTGGAGTGGCCCAGAGCAAACAGAGGGAAAACAGCAGCACGAGGCACAGAGGGCTTTGTTGTCTGCGTGTAGCTCTGGGTTTATAGACGTATTAAAGCAGCACAGTCTCTGTGGAGAGCACGGCGCTGTTCTCAGGCTTCAACAGACACTGAGATCAACAAAAGACTTGCTCTTCCTTTATCAAGACAATTGTACATAATATTATATTATTATACACACTTAGAGTTACTGTTACAGCCATTTGTACTGGTTGTGAGGCAATAGACACACAAAAAGTACTTGAATGCTGACGGCTAGAGTTACAAAATATATACACTGAGAATAAATCATTTTGAAAGAAAGTTTAAAAGAAAGAAAACAAAACGTGGGAAAGACTAGAAAAGCACCATACTGCACCCTCCACCCATTCTAACACTGAATGGTTGTTTGCCTGTTGTGTTATTTTTATCGTATTTGAAAAAACACGATAACAGTCGTGTATTTTAGTAATGCTGGTGGTGAGTGTGAATGAATAAACAAGCCAAACTATTTGATGTATGAATTTTTCAAATCAGCTGAAAAATGTAAGAGGTAGTAACCACAGACTGTGTATAAAAATAGATGTAGTCTCACAGTTTGAAAAGTGAAGCCCAGGAAGTGGGAGGGAAGTAGCAGTTAGCCACCAGGCGGTGACTCCACTGATGCAATAAGAACTCCTATTGAATGGAGGTCTATGGGAAACTTAGTGTACTTCTTACTTGATTTACAAGGTCAATAAACATTTTCTAGAGGAATTAATAACCCCAATTGCTAGTTTCAGGTCTTCTTTCTAGAAAATGATGTCAATTTTGTAAATTCTGTTCCCATTTAAAAGAATGTAGGTAAGTAGACTACAACCATTCTATACAGTCATGCTGTTATAATAACACAAAAAAAGAAAAGAGGACAACAATAGTTAGGAAATGCTAACAGAGCATTCCCAACATATTAACCTCCCACCCCCCCCCCCAATCCTTTATACCTTCATGAGTTCAGGATGTAGGCTCCTGCCCAGACTCTCCAGCAGGCTCTCGCCTTTCCCTTGACTGGTCGTGTCATCATCTGGACAGGGACAGGACAGCGATCACATGCATACGAATGAAGAATGAACGGAGAGACAGTCTAGCAACAAATAGCACTACTGCTGTTTGCACTATATTGGGATATCAAATGAATCGGGCCATGATTCGCAGTAGCACTGAACAAATGGTTCCCTGATAAATTCTATGGTTCCTGCTGTACCCAAGCTGGTATCTTTTAGTCTCTTGGCCAAATTAAGAAGAGGCCATTAACCATTCTGCTGACAGGCTGTGGAAATCATAATGGACTGAGTGAACTCCAACTGCACCTCTAACTTTCTGGATAGTCTCCCAGAGTCTCATCAGCATCTTTTTAGATTTGTGAGCAAACTAAATCTATCGGGTTTCAGTGGAATTTTCTACAGAGAGCGTATTATTACAGTAGTTGCTCCAAGAAAAAAAAAAGATGCTCCAAGGATGCTGGCAACAAACTGCACAGAACGGCTGGAACTCTTCCACAGCTCAGAACAGGCAACAAAAGTCCACAGTTTACATAAACTTCTCACTGAAGAAACACACTCTGGGTAAGAATTGAAACTAAAGAGCAAATTAAACAAATCATCTTCGGATTCTTGCACTTCTAACTGCATAGTGAAAACATATTTTTGAATGATTTACAGTTTATGTGAACACATTTCACTTCTACTCTACTTCTGACAGCAACTACTGTGTTACTGTTATGTTAATGCATAGTGTGGAGTGTTAAACTCTATTTATTGCCTGTGTATCATTGTAATATGGAAGCTATTAGCATGGGGCCCAGACTCCAGAACAGAGCTTTGGACTCCATCCACTGCTAAGACAGGGATTACTGTAAACCGCTATACCATTAAAAGAGGCTCAGAGGTTATGCTCAGACATATTATTACTATCATCATAGCTAACTGACCATATAGAAAATGTTCAATAACTTTCAATAATGGGCTGACTGAGAGAGGATGTGGATATGTTGTTTTTTTTCCACACAACTGTAGAATTCAGATGTAGGTACTGTAACTAACCCAAGACACACTCCAGTGACTCAGTGCCGTTCCTCCTGTCTTGGCCGGCCTCGGTGCTGCTCTGCAGAGCCTGTTTCAGCGTCACCACCCATTCTTCCATCTCTGCTTCACTGTCTGCAGCCAAGAAGTGGCTGTAGCGGTCTTGCATCTTCAGCTCAAAGCCATTACGGCGCATCTTTGGGCTCTGAAGAAGGAAATCATTTTAGTTCACTTCAAGAGCCAACAACGGATAAAATGTAATCCATTTTTTCTGGTAATCAGCAGAGAGCAACAAGACATTTAGAATTTGATGTAAACAAAATTAGATAATGCATGTAGAGAAAAACATTTTACTTCTGTAACAAAATGTCCCATTCTGAACTAATTTCTTAAATAAACCATAAAAAAAAGAAAATGAAATATGAAGCAAAGTCAAACACAAGCTTTCGTATTAAACCCATTAGGCAGAATGAGTACCCTTCCTCTGCCCAGTCATCTCCTGAGGGTGTTCATCAAACTGAGAGCTTCCTGGCAGGCTTGTCAGTCACTGCAGGCCTGAATAAAGTAGGAGTCTGCACTATTAGCCAGCAGCCACTATTCTTCAATATCTGTAAGGACTAGACTTTTGTGTCCATGTCAGTGGAATGTAGTAATTATCTTCAATTGCAACAAAAAAAGCCCCCAGAGAGTGTGTGTGTGTGTGGGGGGGGCTTGAAGGGTAAATAACCCGCTGTTCTGACCCAGGGCTTTACTATTTCAGCTTTAGGCTTTCATAAAACAGAGAGGAGTCTAGGACAACAAGCCTCGCATCAGTGAAGCACGAGTGGACTAAATTTGAATGCACTGGTGTTTGGTGAATGGTGTTTGACCAGAAAGGCAGAAGATGTGCCAATTTTTATCACAACATATAGAATTTCAACACTTTACACTAAACTGTGAAGATTTGCACCTGGATTATCAAATATTAAAGTACTAAAAGTATTACCCAAATACACTGATTTTCACCTTCAAAAAGTGGTCTAGGGTTTTAGTTACACAAATAGGTTGTGAGTATACATGATGTTTGCTTCATCTTTTATACCCCTG
Organism: Solea solea; assembly: GCF_958295425.1. Lineage (NCBI taxonomy): Eukaryota > Metazoa > Chordata > Actinopteri > Pleuronectiformes > Soleidae > Solea > Solea solea. The sequence goes on from NC_081136.1 coordinate 8,888,787, forward strand.
CATACCTGAACGACATCTATGCACGAGTCCAGGTAGATGGAGCCTTTGGTATCCTTACAGTTCTTCTCATCCTTGTAGGAGTTGAGGATGTAGGAGCCGTCAGGCAGCTGGGACAAGTAGAAGTACCTCCTTTTGAACACCTGCAAAGTCAGACAGATGTCTTAACAGCTTGTAGTAAGTCATTAACAGAGAAATGTACATTCCTGATGCTGATGCTAGTTTCGGCCCTATTTAGTTGGGTTGCTCAATTCAGTTTAGTCGAGTAATTTTGTCACCAGGCACCAGGACATTGTTGATGCATTTTTTCTCACTTTCTGGGTAAACAAAGCACTGATTTTTAAATTCCATCACACTGCACTATTAAACATTTTTGTTTAACACTGCTTGCACTACAATCACGGATCATTTTACATTACAAAACGTTGACAAAAGCAGTGTATTAATATGTTTTACAGATGTAAATGCAGTTGTGAACACACAAAGGTCTGCTGTGACGTCTACATGCTGCTGTTGCTGTGCTGTTCTGTTCTGTTGCTTCATTTGCTGCCATAATGTTGTGTGAATGACAGATCAGGAGGTCTGGCGGTGACTCACCCTCATCGAGACAGACAGACTGCTGTTGATGTTGGCTTTCTGTAGCCAGCCCTGCTTCATGATGCCTCCCCTCTGGGAGCACAGCGATGCTGTGTCCTGACAGACGCAAACAAATACAACAGAATCAATACAGGTAAATGCTTTATACATTTAACATCACAAGCCTAACTCTACTCATAGACAGTATACAGCGTTAAATGATTAATGCTCTTGGATTCACAATATTTATATTATTAAAAGGTATCTGATTTCAAGACATTTTATGGAACACAGTGGTAGTATATCATTGACCTAGTTTCGTTGGCATATTTTGGGCATTTTTGACTTAGAGATAACATCAGTGGAGCGAAGGAGACATGAAGGGGACACATGCTGAACTCTGTGTAGGGTAAATGGACTAAATATTCAACCAGCTGAGAGTCAAACCATGGACCTGCTGCTTCAAGATATATATATGGCACTGGCTCCCCTTCAAAACATAATTTTATTTATAAGTTATCTTCAAAAACACAAGTTTACAAATAAAGCAAAAACCAGAATACTAAGCAAGAGAAATAAGAGAAAGACAAAGGCAAAGCCACAAAATATAAAACACCAAATGCCAATATCAATAAAAGTCAAAGATAAACTAAAGAGACAATGTCACTGCAGAGCATGCAAGAGCAAATAATGTAATGAAAATAAATACAAAACAGAGGTAGAAAAAGGCACAGGCTAGTTGACATGCGCACATAAACACAGCACAATCAACCTCATCCCACTGAACTGGCATTTTGTCCTTGGCGTGTCACGCCTCCCTCCCTCCCTCCTTCTGTCTTGCTCTATCTTGTAATCTATTTGGTTCTCCTCCTGTGTTTTACTCAAGTCTGTCTTTCAATCAAAGGACAGCCACTGTGCAAACGCACCTCGCGCACACCCTAACTCATTGAGTATGTCTGTTGTCAACGAACGCATAATGTCTGTGACAGTGTTGTAATTGATTTATTGTTACAGGCTGTTGAGGGGACAGACAGGAGTAGGAGCACAGAAAAAGGAAACATCTTACAGGAAGACAGTGTCCTGTCATTTCAACGTGTGAAACTAGACCGCATATGTCACACAGAACAGCAGGGGCCGCTTAGAGAAGTAACTGTATCTCCCTGCCCTGCACATCCTGCAGTGAAGCATTTATTTTCCTTCAATTAAACCCTTTCTCTGTCTAAGTTTATCCATGTCCGGCCAGAGTGCATGGGGAGGAAGATCGATGAGAGCTATTTATAGGACATTTAGGGCTTCTGGTTTCACAGTCCTGCTGCACTCAGAGAAAGCTAGGGTCATGCTGCCGGACAAACACACCATAAGTCACTGTGATTTTCCCAGTGCAGTTACCAGCTCAGTGCATGCCCAGAGCGAGCATGCCTGCTCTCTGTGTCTATATATCTTACAGGCACTCGGGTACAGAGAAAGAGCCTAATCTAAGTCTCATCTCCATGATTCACAAAGATTAACCAGGTCAGAGAGGTTCAAAGACGGCCGTTATCATGGTCTTATGACTGAGGATAGTTTGTGAAAATCTTCTCACAGAATCAAGAATTTACAATGACCATTTTGTGTGCTGTCGACTCACTACCTGATGAAAACGCAACACGGAATGATGAGTATGTGGGATAAAATGTGGGTATGTGACATATGCCGACTATTTGATTTAGATTTTTCTCGACACACGCTACTACTGACAAACCTCGATTCATCTTCCTCTGCTGTTCACCACTGGTGAGTGTTAATGACGTTGCTAACTTGCATCTCAGCTGATGACATAGACGATGGCTTACGTCATAACCTCAGACTCTATAAGTGTCATAGTTTATTGCTGAGCTGGTATTAAGGAAAGGTTAGAGTCATGTGACAGAGCACATGAACACATTTTATTTTCTGGCTTGTCACTGAGGACAGAAAACGTCTATATTCAAATGCAACCAAATGCATAACGTAAGTACTATAAGGTTGTTTAGTTGCCTGCTATCAGCTTGTGACATGTGAAATAGAGCCAGCCTACCATTTAATTTTCTGGGCTGATGCTTATTCTGATCTAAGGGACCAAAAGGTTTTTAAATTGATTTATGGTGTATTGGGCTTGATTCTTGGTTGGTGAGGTCTTGACTGTAGCGCTACTGGTCAGTCAGTGAAGAACCATTCCCCACAAATCCTTCCTGCAGTGATCAATGTCCGTGGTCTAACGACACTCACCTCATCTTTGGCGTCTTCATCGATCTCAAACACGTGAGTTGGCAGCTTGTCTGTCTTCAGGCCTTTGCTGTGAAAAAAAAGCGATGAGAAAGGGGGTCGTCATTCAATAAATCACCCTCCTGACTGGACTTTCAGTGTTAGTTCTAGTAATTTGATCAAGCATGTGACAAATTAGTTGCTAAGTTGCAGTATTAGTTTGATGGCATCAGGGACATAAAAGAATGATCCTCACAGCGTTTTTTTTCCAGAATTGCTTACAACAGTTACAACAATCAGTTCAGTATGATTCACCTCACTACAGCTGATGAATCTCTGCTCTGCTGAACAGCTCATCAGTGTGTCACAAACACAACATGCCCTGTACCCATTTCAAAATAAAAGCACTCTAATGTTTCTATTTCTTGTTTCCATTCCTTGTTGTCATTAAAAGCTGACCAAAATGAATGAAACAGTCTTGTACCTTCAATGGAAATAAATCTTTCTATGGATTTTCTAGGTTTTAGTGTTGGAAACATTGGAGTAATAATGTAACGACACTACTCAAAACATATTAATCTTATCGTTTTTCGATGTTTTAATGCAGAAATGTTAATATTATGTCTTCAAATCTACCATGTCTGTCACTGCAATATTTTTTCTCCTGTGAAACTCCAAAGGTATTTGGAGAATGTCATTCCAAATACAGCATGTCTTCTTCTCTGCAATTCTTGGTAAAAATGCAGGCTGCAGTGATAAAAAAAATAATTTCCTTAAGAAGACTTATCAGCATCCAAACAGCTGCACCTGTTGTGCTGTGGAGGACAAACATGCTGACCTCTGTGCAGTCACTTCAGTGCGAGCGCAGCATTGTCTTCTTTTCTGCTGAAGCATCAGAGCTGCATGGGTATGCAGCACAAAAGTGACTGACATGTTGCATGATGTCATCAAGCATTAAAGCTCTTGTACATGTTACATATTAAATGATTGGGAACTCTGAGCCCTAACCTCTACATTTCCCATATATCCAAACTGCATTTCTAAATCCATCTGCATCCGTCTTACCTTGGCAACATGCGGAAATCACCAGAGTAAGCCTCGTATTTGTAGTTGATTACATGCCAGTCGGTGTTGTACATCTTGATGCACTGCCAAACAGGTCAACACACAGAGCTGGATTAGTACACACACTCAAGGATAACATGCCGTTGTGCACACACTTCTCTGCTCCAGCTGTGAGGACAACACTGCTTGGTTCCACGATATCTTTAATTTAATAACTCATAAAGCACAGAAGTCTTTACCCATGCCGTGACTCCTAATCATTAATGCTCAAGCTGGTTTGCATTGTGCATATTACTGTATTTGGTGTGAAACTGAAAGCAGAAATTCTCAATTATGGCCAAATGAATGCATCTTTGTTGAGCTGATGCTGAATAAGCCAGAGCTTGTTTGAACAATTCCTAAGACAGTTGTTACTATGCTGTATTATTGTCATGAGCGTTGGCAGAGGAACACAGATATAGTGTGGCAGAGCAGCAGTGCATTCACATTATACCACGGGAGTCTGTTTTTCATTGCTCATACAGTATATCACGAGTATGGCGTGTGGTTAACACTCTCCTGTGTTGTTTGTGTTTCTTTATGAGCCTCATGTGACTGTTTAACATAATATGAAGGCAATGAGGACTGTTCTGAAGTCATCATCGTTTACAGTATGTTTGTTTAATTTTGAGTTTTACTCATCACAATTAATGTCTGTTTTTTTATTGAGCAGATTGTAACATCAACTATTAATATATTAGCTTAGTTTTAGTATTAACATTCGTCCTAAATGATCTGACCATGGGCAGAAAGTGCTAAATACAGGTCTGAATGCTGAAAGCTCAAGTGAATCAAACCACCTCTGAATGTGGTTTGAGTCACTTGAGTTCCCCTTATCTCTTTTTTTTTCTCTCTCTCTTTGCCACTCATGCACTCACCCACACACACAAAAACACACTATCAGCAGACACATCTGTACAGTTAGACTTATTAAAAACATAATTTTCTCCTTACCAACATGGTGTCCTCATGAAAGGTGAGGACACCAAATTCAATCTTATGTGCTCATGGTAGATTCCTTCAGGGAGCAATTTAATACCAGGTGTGAACAATCACATGTCCTTGTGCAATTGGATAACTGAGGGTGGACATTAATACCAGGTCTGAATGGGTCAAAAATTGGGGTGGCTGCATTCAAATACCTCTTTTGCAAATAGACTCCTGGCCTCCCGCTCAGCATTCTGGGGTACAGAGGGAACAACAGTCCTCCTCTGCCTGGACAGCTGTGACTCCTACATGCACACATACACAAACACACACACACAGAAAGAGACATATATACTTAAAGTGTTGCAGTGACCGTTCTTAAATGCTGGCAGAGCAGGAATCCAAAAACAACAGGCTGAGAGAAAGTGAGTGACGGAGGCCGATAGAGAGCCTGGGAGAAAACAGAAGGCACGTGATATGAACAGATAAATAGATGTGGCGTGAAACGTGTTACTAAATAAAAACCATGTGTGTGTGTGTGTGTGTGTGTGTGTGTGTGTGTGTGTGTGTGAGACAGCACTAATACATAAAGAACAGCGGCACCTGGTTGGATTGCGTTTGACTGCTCAAGCTCTGTGGAGCCGTAAATAACTGTGTGTGTGTTATGGCTAGACAGTGATTAATGACGGGAAACCTTTCTTTACAAAATGATCTTTACAACTCTTTGTAGTTTAAACGGGTTTACAGGAAGAGTGCTTACTGTATGTGGCTGTTTTTATGTGGAGATCGCACCACAGGTGTCTGTGATTTGATAAATATCCCCACACAGGGGTGAGGATGCGATATATTGTACTATATAAAGGTGAAATATTACCATTTCATTTTTTTTATATTTGTCTAATAAGAGGAGTGCAAGGAGGAGAGAGTTAAATGGCTGAAAGCCTACTGCCAACTAGAGGTCGGAGGCTTAAATTCAAGACAAAACCACTGTGAAGAATATTTCTGAAATACTGACACAGTGCTTCAAAGAATCAAGAATCACGCCATGATGCAAAGTTTTCTGACACCCTAGTCTCCATTCTGTAGAAAATTACATGTATATTATTTAAAAGTACAAATAAAGTATAAACAAAAATGCAAAACAAAAACAAACAAACAAAACAAAAAATATTTCATGCAATCTGAACAGCTTTCTAAAGGCAGTTCTGTTCACTGCACAGTTTATGACTTCATGGTAACGGTGGACACAGCCTGGGTTAAAGCCAGTCCCAGAGGACAGTGGTGAAAGGATGGGAGGGGGGCTCACCGAGACATCGTCCACAGGGCAGAGCAGTAGGTCTCTGTGGGGGTCACTGTGGATCTGGGCCTTTCTCTGGAAAACCACAGCTTCATAATCCAGTGGCTCGATAATCTTTGGCTGCTCCTGAGAGGACAAGAAAGGCAGAATACAAATGAATAATCAAAATGTTTCTTCACTGTGGCTGAGGGAGGGATGATTCACATGCACTTGCTTTTTGGAAGCTGTTAACAAGGGCTCATCCCCCAGCCACATGAGATCAGAGTTGACCACAAAGTTCAGAAGGCTGTCATGGTGCAGGAAACAGTTGCTCAGAGAAGTGGGAGTGGGAGGAGGAATAAACAAATACGAAAATGCAAATACAGACAGGGCGAATAAGGTCGGACAAAATGGCAATCCGTGTCTTTACAGAAGCTTATGAAATCATGAAACAACAGATACAAGTGTTGCCTAAATATCATGACTTCCTGTTTTGAGTTTCATAAAGAAGTGGTTTAGTCTCAAAACAGCTAACACATAGCACATCCGCAACTAGGTCACGTGATCAGACGTCACATACAAAGCTGAACCACTTGGAAAGATTCTGAATTAATTTCAGCGGACGTGCCACTTTAAGCTTGGGCTAAGCGGAGACAACGGTGGTGAAAGGCTTAGCCAATAAGAGCTGGCTGAGAAACACCAAGCCGTTTGGACTTAGTCGGAAGAAATCAGACCATATATCTGTGCCACATTATAGAGCCACTGCCACTGAGTCTGAAGGTACATACAGTAATACATGCAGGGAAGCCAGAGAGCTGCTTTAGTGAGCAAGCTCAGTGAAGAAAATGCTCAAAAACCATAACTGTGCCTGCAGCTGGGAAAATATGAGAGAGTGGTTTTTCTACCTTGTGCTTCTATTCATCAAATTTCCATCAAAGTGTGGAGCAGCTGAGACACAGAGCTGTGTTTTCCTGTTGAAGTGGTTAAAAAGGCCAGTAATAAAGTTAAGTACTAGGCTGGCTGCTGTTTTTTTTAACCATTTGTTATAGAGCGACCTTCCAAATTACAACCTTCAAAACTATCACTATTGTGATTGATCTGGGTTGTTTATCTAATCATTTGATTTCATTTTTCTTTTTGTACATGTTACTCTTTTCTTCTTTTCCTGTCCTTCTTTTTTTTCCTTTCCACATGTTTGTGCGGTTGGTCTTTTTGACTCGTCATGTGTGGGATTGAATGGAGTGACGGGGAAGTGAGACCATGGGGGAAGGGAAGAATAAAACTAAAATTGGTCTGTATTGATGTTTCCCATCTTTTCCATGTAGCTAATGTGACTGTAATGGTGTTTACACGAACAATAAAATAATTCAATTAATACAAAAAAGTTTCACAAGCTGTCTTTTATTGGGCTTTCTTCTCTTTAACTCGAGACAGACAACTCTTCTTTTGCCTCCTTTTCATACTCATCTCTTAAACTAGAGATGGGGATATGTTGGTAAACATTGGGACCATCTCCCCTGGAACTTGGCTGCACATGATAATTTTCGGGGGAGGGGGGTAAATATCATTCTTGAATATTCTTGTGTTTGTGCACAAGACAGTAAGTGGAAGAAAGTTTCCCCTTCCCCCTTTTTCCTAACCAGGAATTTGAAATGAGCCAGTTCCACAAAATGTTCTCTTAAGTTTTTCCACCAGACCCTGACTTGAAACCCCATGAAACCACCAATGCTCTAATAATACTCCTTATGTGTGTTCCTAAAATGCTCTGTGATTTAGTTTTTCAGATACAGAATCACTATTTATTAGACACCCAGCAGAAAGACACAACTCCTCTGTGTCTGCTGAAAGCATTACTCATTGCTGTGCTGCTCCTGCTGTTGCTGCACCCTAGGCAGCGGCTCTGCTTCCTGTCATGTGCAACAAAGTGAACCGCAGCTTTACATGTCAGAGGCAACCGCTCAGCAGCACATGGTAGCTCGACGACCACACTGATCATATTACAGAGAGAGAGAGAGAGAGAGAGAAACAGAGAGAACGAGAAAAGCTTGTTAAAGTGATGAGAGAAAGTTCTACTTTCACAGAGGAAACTAGTTGAAGAATTACAAAGAGGCAGCTGTGAGGCCACAATTTCAATGATTGAGAAACCTAGAGAAAAAGATGCTAAAACACGAGAGGACATGACCTAACACATGGGTGTAACTGTATGATGCACGCAATCAGGGCACTAAACCATCTTTTTGTGTCACAATCTGCCATTGCGCCTCGCACGTTCTCCTCTTAGCTATGAACCTGGCCAAGGAACACACACACACACAAACACACACACACATCATAGCCTTCAGGGGGCTATGATGAAGATGATGATGATGATGCCAGTGAAGGTACATTTCCAGATGTCTGTGTCCCATTACAGTTCGGCACTTGTAAAGCGCTCAAGTCTCCAATAGGACCAGATGGATTTTATCATGTTGGCTTGCACTGTTTACACTTGCACACAACAGATGAGTGCACACACATCATGAACACACAAACTGGCATGTAAGTCACATACAGTATGAGGCAAATGTCCCACAGCTGACCTTAGGGTAAGTGCTTCAGTCTGTGTGTATGTGTTCAGCCACACATTTACATATATTTCTTTCTGGCCAAAAATATAAATTAAAGTGTATTAAATGAACTGGATTTCTTGCTGAATTAACTTTATTTTACATCAAGGATGTGTACATATTTACATTTATATTTAAATACGATATCAAAGTTGTTTTTTTTCCATGATCCAAAACATTTTTATGATAAAATCTTTGGATTATTTTTAGGTATTCATCCATTCATCCATCCAATCCATACCTTTTCTTCTTGAAATGTACAGTATGTAATTTCTGGTGATAGGTCTTTCAAACAAAACAGTAACATAGTTTGACGATGTTGAGAAAATACATTTTGTTGCAGATTTGTATGGATTTAAAGAGTGTTGGAAACATTTTGACTCATGTAAGTACACGTCTCAATAAAAACATATAATATTAGTCTTGTTGTTTTTTAGATATTCTAATGCAAAAGTGTTCCTCTGTAAGGGTTGCATGAGGCTAGACTGGAGACTGGGGGAAGAAGCTGAGGAACCCAAAGAAAGAGAACCTCCTCACTGTGAGGCACCAGTGAAAACCACTGCACCATCATTCTGCCCCTCTACCCAACCAACCCACAAATCTATTCTCAAAACATGATATAATAGATCAATTATTTCACTGGACTTCATGTTGAAGCAGGAAGAAAGAACTAGACTCAGTGTAACACATTTCTATGAACTGCATACTAGTGTGATCTCATAGCAGTGGTTACGTACACTGCTACACGTCTAGTTTGTTCCAATAATTGGTGATAAAACCACACAGAGGAAACAAATTATAAGACCTATCAAGAACAAAGTTGAAACACAGTTACTTTTAAGTTACTGACATTGTCCTCACTTTACGATATTCAGCTTACCCATTTGCCCGACAAGTGTTTCTTTTCTTTCAAGAATTTCTCGCTAACCCGAAACTTAATAGTTTTACTGGCATCAGAGCGATTCTGTTCCCAAAAGTCTTATTTACGACACATACTGTATTTTTACTTGAGGTGTGTGTGGGGGGGGGGAGCACAGGTGGAACTAATGATGTTAACGACAGCTCTCCTCCACCAGTGACTGCAATACAGTGCAGCACCTAATTAGCTACATCTGCGTCTGACGATAATTCCAAATGTTCAAGCGCTGTGAAAAAGCCTTTTAAGCTTCAGTGTTGCGCCACATTTTTACCCCTGCTCGTGGTTAGTGTCGAGTTGATCTGTCTCCCTTTAACGGTTCCTGAAATATAATCAAATATATAAATATGCAGCTCTACAAGTCTGCGCAAGGTCTAATGATCTCCACATTGACTGTAGATTCTGCTCATAATACATGCCTTAAACTTTTTCCTCTTTACTGTGTGTGTCTGCTGTTGCTGGCCATCAGATTATAAGGGGTTGCAAAACAAAATCTTAGTAGAATCAGGATTGTAGCGTGACAGACTCATAATCTATTCTTAATGTTTTTAACTATGTTGGTTTTAATTGTGTCCTGACAAGACAAGAGTTTGAGCTCAGAATAAGTAACTAACATGTAACAAGTCATCCATAAACAGTACTCCACGAGATAAGGGCTATGTGAGCTCTCCCATGAGTGCACAAACATTTTTATATACAAATGGATCATTAATCACTGACACAGAGATGGACTTTTTCAGTATAAGAATTTCAAGCTTGGAGAAGACCATCACGTGCACACGGACACGGTTCCACATATTTTAAATAGTCTACAAGAATACGAGACGTATCAGAGAAGTATGGTGGCCTTTGTATACCAGAAAATAAATTGTTATTCTTTGTTTATATAATAACCCTCTCCTTTCAACACTAAACACAGATTCTGACTAATTTGTCACTTTGGGCTGCTGTAGACACATGGCAGTGCAAGATGACGGCCTCTGTAAAGCACACAGTGCCATATAAAAGGCTTATTTTAAGCCTATAAAATAATTACCCAATGATTTTCATTTTAAAGTAATGATACACGTATACAACTTAGTGTTACACACTGGCCTTTAATGCGTTCCTTTCAAATGGATGTAGCCTTGGCCTGAGGAAGAGGTCGTGAGGTGATACCCAACCTTTAGTGAGTGTTTCGCCAGGCTTCCAGTTATTAACCTCCATCTTACACCAGAGCCAACAGGAGGCTCACGCTGCTCTTTCTCCAAACCTTCTAACTGCAGTTTTACTTGTTATTCCATCTTTCTGATCACATTCCACAGACAGAGCTGGGAATCGTTTCAACACCCCACCTCCACTGTAAACAGCCATGTATCCCACCCTTTGTCCTCACAATCCTGGACTGGATATTAGTGCCTATAGCTATGAAATAATCCATTCATGTTCCTGTTTGCATGTTAGAGTCCAATGAATAGTCATGCCTACATCATATTCACATATTCATATTCAGGAAGTTACGATTTGATTACGACACACATTTGTCGTCATAATGTGAATATAATCAGAATTCTACCCTTAATCTATTTGTTTTGAGTATGACTTAATTCAGGTAAGGTAATGTGAGGACGCCATTTACATGTTAGGTCAGGTTATTTGAATCTTGCTGTAAATAAAGTCTCTTACATATCAGCTGATGGAAATTCCCATGACACAAGATAACACAAATTAACCTACAGCTGGTACTTCGTACATACTTCTCTTGTTCCATGTCATATGTAAAATTTTTCTTGTAAACATGTTAAATACATGTTTGTTATCTGAGAAATCTACAAAGAGCACGGATAAAGCGATTCAGACGTGTCAACTTTATGGCGATCAGGAAGACACAGGGGAAGTACGGTCACAGAACGCCTGAGGGAATCCCCATGTGAGAGGAGCGCGGGCCATGCACTCTCCACAAAACAGCATTTGTTCTCAGTTACCAAGCCAACCATTTACTCTGCTGCCAAAACCTGCTACACTGAATCACACACACACAACATGAACACACAGGACTAAACACACGCACACACGCACTTCTGTGGTAGAAATCAGAACCTCATCACAAGATTATTAATGCTGGGAAAACTCTTAAGTGTCACACCCCTGTAGATGATCATCATAAGACTGCAGCACAATCCCAAGGGGACAGTAGTTTATCTCTTACACAAACACATCCAGCCGCACTCTTTAAACAGACACACATGAGTGACTCTTGTGTTTTTTTTGGGTCAAACCTGCAGTTTGTCATTGTCACACAGTGAGAGTGTGTTTGAGAGTCATCAGCTGGTTTCAGTTAAACCATCTTGAAAACAAGATATTAGCAGCATCACAGTAAGTTTCAAGAAGGGCTGGGCAATAATTCAAAATTGCAATTTGAAACAATGCAACTGGCAAATTGCAAAGGCTACAATTGAATTCTTCTACTTTTCTCAGATTGTTCTGCCACAAGTAAATAGTGAACATCCTCCTTGCATTCTTTTGACGGTATCTCATGTGTTACCACTGAACTGAACTGTAGCTTAACTTAAAACAATATCGCAATAATGTCCAAAAAAAATTCAGCCTTGTTAAAAACAATATATCATGATAAAGCTTTCTTAAATAGGAAAAAATAACAAAGATTATAAGTGTGTGTGTAATGTGTTACTGTCATGTGTGAAATATTTCTGTTTTTGATGTTTTCTGTCCATAAGAAGTTCTACAAAAAAATATGTCTTTAATAATCTGACAAAATATCGGCTGATTTGAAAGTGTTTATTGTGATTACTTTTTTGGCCATATCACTACATCCTTTTTCAATGCACAAAAATTGCACACGCCTCTGACTTAGTGGAAATTATTTCACATACACACTCAAGTGCTGCATCAGCAGAATCCTACATGCTATTTATCTCAATCCAGAATCCACTGTGTCTAATCCCTTCTCATTACTACAAAACCGCAATCAGACACCAGCACTGGTAGTCATTCCTGAAGATGAAGGGAATCCAAACAATGAAAACATATTTACTGATTTGCACACACGCCAATAGCAAAACACATCACTTATGGAGATTGTGGTGCTCCTTTTTTCTGCACAATGTGGCCACCACTGCTCCAAGGCGAGGAGAAGGGGGAAGCCATGCTGCAGCTGTCTAACTGGCACAGTCCTCCTCATCCTCCAGCCAGGCAGCAGGCTGCACACAAAAGGAGCCACACAACACAGAACAACCATGTGGACAATGTCCCACACATACACACCATGTCCTAACACTGCTCATTTGGAAAACCAAGACAGCACATGAGAGGTAAATTCACGGCCATGACAGCAGTGACACAGCATGGAGGATTGTGTTTAAAGAAAGAGTGTGGTGGGACAAACAGTGGATGGAAACTGAGGCGTAAAAAAGGAGTGTATCGGTTAATGTGAAAGAATGCATGAGAAGATAATGAGAAAAATGTCTAATTGTAATTTTTCTTAATGCTAAGCTTCCGTTTACACCATGTAATAAAAAGTCAATTCTAATGCAAGGTCAAGAACTTCAATGAGAATTAATTACTTTTTTTTTTAAATGGCACAGGTCACAATAGATCAACCATCACTAAAGCTATAACTGTGCTAAATTTAAGACAAGTCATACAATTGTAAGACCTTACTTTAGACATTGCAGTGATACAGAAAATGTGTTAATTCAAGCCACACTTTGGAATGAATTTTAGCCTTTTGTGATTTAAAAAAATATCGATTTCGCGATATGAAAATATTTAATTGTCCAGCTCTTGGGGACACGCGTGTCCTCATCCCCGAAATACGAATAAGATGTGAGTGGAGTTAGCAAGCTAACATTGTCATGGTATGCTAACACAGACAGAAAGACAGACACAAACAGACAGACGGCGGTTATAACGTACCACCAGGTCCACGGTGCTTCTCACAGCCTCTGACACGCTCTGCCGGACCTCCGCGGCTGTCCCGGGTTTGCTCAGCCTCTTTGTGAATTTCCGCACCTCCGACATGGTGGGTCCCTCCGCTCAGCGTCCGCTCCGTGAGAGTACCGGCGAGAGAACGAGCGCGCCGCAGCACCGGACCAAGCGGCGGCAGCGCTGCTGTGACAGTCAGCCAGATGCGGGGCGGGAGGGAGGAGCAGCAGCAGCAGCCAGAGGTGGATTCATGTCGCGAGGCGGGGCGGAGCTGATGTTGTGATGATGGTGATGATGCTGCTGCTGATGCTGCTGCTGATGACGACGAAAGGAACTTGCTATAGAGCGAAATGTCTCAGTCCGATCTACTTCCGTTTCTCATCACTGCAGCGGAAATATCAAAGATCGTTTATGGAAGAAATGCATTGCTATCTACGGAAGGGGATGAGGGCCATGTGAATATTTTCCAACTATTTTTAAAAACATATTTTTAAGTCAAAATTCATAGAAAATGTTACAAATCGGACTTTTAACACCTTTTTTTCGTATCTTCTCAAAGCTTTTCTTTTATGCTCCCTTGAGCACTTTGTTAAGGGTTGTTTTCTAAACGTTTCTGTACAGAATCTTGAATCTGCACGTTTCCCCCATTTCATACACCAAATAATTAAACTATACACACATTTCTTGTATGCATTTGAATATGTAACAGTCTTTTCAAGCACTTCTTTTTTTTTATCACAGAAAAAAGTGCAATATGCTTTACATTGAACAAAAATATAAGCAATTGGCCTTATTTCTGAATAACATCGCTATATGACATACTTTATTACCGTTTAGCAGCTAAATACTACATTCATTAACTACTAATAAACTTGTTTGTGAAGAACCACCTTAGGGTGAAACTGCTTTATTCACAATTAAAGAGAAAATCAGCAGTTTGGATGATACAGGACTCTCCTTGTATTTATTAAACGGCACAAGTGAAATTGCATTTCGTCTTCATTTCATGTAAAGTGATCATTTACGATTTATTTTCCAAGTAAATGTTAATGGTGACCCATGTAAGAGGGCAACTGTTATTTAAGGATAGGATTGTGACTTGACGTATGCAGATGTCAGTCAGAAATGAAAGTATGCTGCCCTCTTGTGGTAGAGATTAAAAATTGCAGACACACGCTATTGTTTTCTGAGCAGAAAAGAGGTTCGTAATGTTAGTTTAATGTGAAGATTGGTGACAATTGTATTTCATATTTTCATAACATTGCTAATAATGGCGTGACATGTGTTGCATATCATGTGGACCAGTCATTCCCAGAAACTGTGTGGGGACTAACCAACCTTTTACTTAAGAATTGTGAAATAACACATGCATAAAATAGAGTTTTATTTACAAAACATTTATCTTTCGGAAATGGTTCTGTTGTCCATTTAAATATTAAGTGATACAGAAATGGCAGTACTTGTGACATGATTTTATTGTAAAAAGGGTCCCCATGATGTGACATTACTTTAAAAAGTCAGTGCCCATATAAAAGGTTTGATGTGGAATATCTAGGTTATTTAAAGTTAGTGCACTACATCTATGGCTGTAACCTTTACAGCAAAGGTTGATTAAATGCTGCTTTAAAGGCAGTGAAGGTTGTCTGCAGAGTTGTATGCATGAATTCTATTCCAACTATAAGCTGATAAAATTTACCATGTAATAGGTCATTGTGAGTGTTATAAGGGTTCCCACACCTTGGTTGACATCAAATTCAAGCACTTTACAGGACCAATTCTCTTAAATTCAAGGACCAAATGTGCTTACACAGCTCAAGATGGGAGGGCTTGTAAGAACTGCTTCGTCCATGTGTCCACTTTTATTGATTTGCAGCACGGATCCTGGGCAAGCCAGTCTTTGTAATTTTCTTCGGTGAGCCAGAGATCTTGGAATTTGCATTTCCCAGGCATCACGTAATTTGCTCCCTCTTGCTTAACGTTACTCGTCATTGTTCTGTGCAGAATCTCACATCAGCGTATATTCTATGTGGGCCTAGTCTAAATATCAACTGAACTTCTTTCTTGCACAAAATTCAAGCACTTTCAATGACCCATGTCTATTTATGACAATTTTCAAAATCTTTCAAATTCACAAGTTTCGAGGACCCGTGGGAACCCTGCATTATATTTCTATGTTTGGGAGAATACACACAAAAATAACAATACTATTATAATGAAATGAGGCTTGTCTTTTCTTAAGAAAACATATTACTGAAGCAGTTTAAATAGTTGAGTTAAGAGCAGATTCTGTCAACCAGCAGTCTGTAGACTCTGTGTCATGAGCTCTGACACACTGCAATACAGGGGGTGGGTGGCGTCCCATAATCACATATGAAATTCACTTATTACTGTATTGCATGAACTCCTGCACAGCCCAGTTTTTCATCTCAATCTCCTGTCGTAATTTGCAGTACTCCTGAGCCAGAGCCTCAAAGTCTTTGCCCAAGATCTCAAAGGAGGCCAGTTTTAACTCCACAGACTGCTTCTCCACCTGACACGCCTTCAGCTCTGACTCCAGCTTTCCTCTGGAATTGAGAACAACATTCGATTAACACAAAAAATTGCTGAGATTAGTTTGTTAACATTAGTTGCCCTTCAGAAAGCTCCAGCAGAATGTAAAAACATGACAGAGCACAGAAGAAAATGATATCGACAGACACAAATTGCCTCACCGTATCTTTCTATGAGCAGATATTGCATCTGCAGTGTACGTGTCCAACTGGATTTCGACCATTTCAGCCCTTGAAAAGGAAAGAAAAACAAATTTAAATGGACATTTGGTTTATATCGCCATCTTTTCTCTTTTCACGTGAGGTAATGACTGCGGTTAGTGTTATTTTTCATTGTAATAATGTTGCTATGTTTTGGGCTTGTATGCCATCATGCTATGTGATATTAGCGTTAAAAAGACACATGAAAAGAAAATGATGACTGATGGTCACAGTATGTAGCAGACTTCAACATTTGTGATTAATCACATCACTGAACAACTGAGTAAAAATATAATGGCTTAAATGCAGAATAATTGAAGAATATACACTTAAATTACAATAATCCAAAGGCATTTTTCTTAAGATCCTTAAACAGTGACATTTCAGCCCATAAATAACACACATTCCTGAGTTTTGCATGTCAGAATATGAAAGAAATGTGTACATTAATGTGGTATAGTATAGTTTTGATGTGCACAAATAAAATGTCTACATTGTGAAGTGTATTCATTATAATAAACGGCAGTGAAATCTCCTTACTTTATCTTCTGTAAGACTAGTTCACATTTGCCTTCAAAGTATTCCAACTTCTTCCCATCCAGATCGGTCTGGGTCTTCAGTCTGTGGTCCAGGATGAGAGACTGAAGGAGCTGAACACACTTAATCAGCTCCTGGTCAGGGAAAGAAAGAGCAGAATATGGAATATTGTTTTGATACTTTGCATACCCACATAAAAATGATGTACTACTTTTGTCTGAATTCCTAGTATTTGTTTTCAAATGATGCAAAAACAACAGAATTCTAATCAATTAAAACACACAGACACATTTAGGTTATATTCCTTATCATAAATAAATCATTTACAGAGAGGTAGAGTTGAGTCTGTCTCTGCAGGAGTACTGTGTTTTCCCTGCAGGTCTCCTTCAGACTCTCTGCCCGTTTCTTCTCCTTGTCCAGCAGGACGGAGAGATGTGACAACTTGCTGTTCTTCAGACCCTCACTCTCATTCTCTAGAAGAGATAACAAAGCAACACCCTGAGTGAGATGTCCATGCAAAGATGTCATCCGACATAAAGATTCTAAAACTAAGTTTGCCAGTAAATGTGGAGTTACTGTACCCCATTCAGGTTGATAGTAAGAGAGAAGGTTCAGGCACTTTTTCTTGAGATGTTTCTCCAGCTCTCTGGGTAAACTCTGTTTCATTCTTTGTACTGTCTGGAAAACATAAATATAGAATGGGCTCAGGGAAACACACTCAGCCAAAATGGAATAAAAACTGAACAAATACTTAATGGCTGTGCTGTAAGTTTATGACTTACCTTCTCTGATGGCATGAGCTCCAGCACCTGTTGTGGGTTCAGGCCCAGAACGGAGGGCTGGTCCTGGTTGGTAGAGCTACTGGGATCCAGCATTCTGACACACTGAGCCACCAGCAGACACTTGTCCACTGTTTCACAGAACTCCACACAGAAAAAGCAAAGCAAATTACCTATTACATGTGTTTATGTTACATGTTTGTTTGTTGTAATAAAACATCATAGTGCCCCCCTTAACCACCTTCTGCTACTCTAAACAAAAGCAGTTTCAATGAATGCAAACCTGGTCATTTAAATTCAACACGTGTTGCAATTGTGTAACAAATTGTCTTCTAATTTTCTGCTCAGTATGAGGAGTGATAGCCCATAGTGTTGGGCTATCATATAGGGAGAAAATTAAAAAACCAAATCTACCTCTATGGTGCGTTTTGCCAAACAAACTAGCACAAGGAAAAATATACATTTATTGCAGGTCAAGCAGTCTTTGCAATATGTATATATCTTGGGAGATATGAATCCTGTGCATGTTGATATCACAATGCAATACGCTTTTGATATATTGCAGCCCTACATCCTATGAAATACCACAGTGCTGTAAAGTACAGTAGATTTCTGGGTATTTAAGTCAAAAGGAATTTAGCTGTGATATGGAGGTGATGACAAATGAATAACCAAAAAAATAATAAAAAATGTTAAATCACTATATTTTTATAATGTGCCAGTAAGTTTAGGAAATACACCATTGTCTGGTCAGGAGGTACAGTGGTATGGTGCTTCCTGACACAGCAGTCCTGGATCATCTCCTGCAGCCCTCTGTAGAGGCTCTCAGAGTGCAGCCAATGACGCCTCTGGGTCTGCAGCTTCTGCTCAGCCTGGAAGAGACATAGACTTAGTCCAAACTTTATTGTCATTCAGCATTGTTCACGACAGAGTGTACAACAGAATGACATTCTGTTTCAGTGGCTCCAGAAAAGTGCAATATACATATACACACACATCACATATACATATATATATATATATATATATATATATATATATATATATATAAAAAAGAGGACAATAAGATATAAAAATATAAAATAAATAAAATAGGTCATAGAAATATAACTAAAAGTATTTACATATAGGAGCATAGCACAGTGTAAATTGGATAGAATCAGAAAAATGTTACTTCACTATTGATTCGAGTCAAATGATACATTGCAGGAGAATGATAATATTGCACAAAAAAAGTGAGTGCGACTGTGTAAGGCGTATTGCTCAGGATGTGAGTTTGATGAGAGTGTATGGGTGTGTGGAGATTGGGGTGGGAGGCACTGATAATTTCAGCAGCCTGATGGCTTGGGGAAAGAAGCTGTTGAGGAGTCTGGCTGTTTTGGCAAGAGAAAATCAACTGTTAGTGCAACAAACTCAGGCCTCTAAATGCCAAGGAGGGTTTATGTTTATGTGACTGTAGTTCTAAATGGTTTCCAGTAGTGGGCAGTAAGTCATAAACTACTAACTGTGTTATTAAGAATCTTTTCTCATAAATTTTAGGAAGAAGCAAAAGGTTGTTTGCTCTAACTTAAAGCTGCAGTGCACCTAAGTGCAGTGTTGTTGTTGATGTTATTATTCAAACCATGTAACATTATTTGTATGGTTCTGTCAAGAATTACTTTCAGACCTGACTGAGGGAGCGTATACAGCTGAAGTGGAGGGGCGGGTTAGGACAAGTCGCATTTATCCAAAGAAACTGGTTTTATGAATAGTAAAATTAATGTCTGAAAC
Source organism: Solea solea (assembly GCF_958295425.1). NCBI lineage: Eukaryota > Metazoa > Chordata > Actinopteri > Pleuronectiformes > Soleidae > Solea > Solea solea. The sequence goes on from NC_081136.1 coordinate 8,908,172, forward strand.
TATTAATGGGCGCTACTTTTCAGTCACACTCCAAACTTTTTTTTGCAGCCTTCTCAGTTTAGTAGTGCAATGTTCTGTCTGCCTTGACATAAAGCAAATCACTTTGCCACCGGGTGACATGATAGATCCAAACACTGCTTGTGGAGGTGAAGTGTGAATGTAAGAGACATTTGTTTATATTTAAAAGTGACACACACTACTGTTACGTTTGAAATACATCAGCTGAGAATTGAGCTGAAAGTTTTGTCCCAGTGTGGACACAGTGCCGCCGATACCTTGTCCAGCTCTGATTTCAGTGACACAGTAAGTCCAGTCTGGTCCACATGTTGGGCCAAAGTGGCAAGTAGTTTACACAACTGTGGGTTCCTGATCAGATCTTCTTCGGTCATGTCACTCAAAGGAAAGGAGGCAAGAACTGGGTGACAAGAAAGCAAATACAGTGAGCACAACTGCAGAATAATCAATGTGGAAGCAAAATGTTAATCTGTCATCTATTAACTTCTCTTCGTTATAGGATAATTAGCTTTAAAGCACCATAAGTCTTTTTTTTTTTTTTACAACGTAGCAGTCTTAGCAGCAGTAAACAAGTCAAAAAATGGTGCTTTACCTTGTTGGTGCAAACTGTCGCCATTCCCAAGAGATGTCATATAAATAGGGTCGGGTCCGGCGGACATTTTCAACTGATTTATGTTCTTATATAAACAAGAAATCTGTTTTTGTAATCCTGAAGACGACGAAAGAAAAATAAAATGTTTCTTTCCTGGTTGGAGTTGCGCGCGTCGGCAAGGAGTGTCCTGATTGGCTTGCTCGCTTGACCACGTGATCATCAGGGTGTGCAACGGTAATGTTTTGCCGACCAGCAACAGCTGCCTGACTCCCGCGGGGCCGCGCAGAGAAAAAGGGAATACAAAATAAATACACTCTGCAGATAATACATTATTTGAAATAAAATTATACAAAACAATTACATTTTAAGAACAAAGTGAATTTTATTTGGATTGCTGGTGATACATTTTACGTAGTTTAGGCATGTTTCAAAGCTGTAATAGTAGTAGTAGTAATAACATTCTAATGACAGTATTAAATACATTTATGAATCAAAAAAGACTCATGTTAAATGATATACTATTTTTATTGTAATATATAACACTTAAAAAACACTACAAGTAGACACAAAGAATAGTTCAGATAGAATAAAATTATTTCAAGGTGTATCATGGTTGACTGAATATAAGAGATTGATAAGAGTATAGGTTGTAGTAACACCACATACATTAATAAAGGAAATATAAAGGAAATGAAGTATGCAAGATATAATTGAGTGCTGGGCACAATATAGATCTGACAGAACTACAGGGATTCTCTATTCACACAGAGCGTTTCATGTATGTGCCCATAAATGCTCCACTACTCACAATTGTAAGGAGTATGCAGGAGCATCACTAATGTATGTGATATCATTATGTTGTGTTAATGACATCATTTTCAGTCTGACATTTCTGTGATTCATAATTTTACAAATTGGTTAATAACATTGATCTGTGAAGGCCTGTGTTAGTCCCAAAACCTTCTCTCCACTCTGAATTTGGGGTTCCACAGCTGTTAGTATTCCTGTACTGAATGCTTCTCCACCATGACCTCTGGGTCTCATGTGGGCTCCTCACAGCTGTTTCCCTGCAAGAGTCATATCTGTTACCCATATCTGGTCTTCTTGGTGCAGCATTCCTAGAGTTTTGTAACCATACTCTTGCCCTGCTTTGTCTTCACATTTGTTTAACTTATTATTCTGCTACATTCAGGCGCAAAAAGACAGCATCGTTTTGTGGACTTATTCTATATTTATATATTTTGTAATTTATTTTGTAACTTTCCAGTTTGAATCTCTGTGTTTTTAGCACGTGATATAACTTTTACGCAAAATCTATAGTATGGTGCTGTTTACACAATGGCTGGTGGTGCTCATTCATCAATGAGTGGGCAAAATTAGGAGAGAGCCAGTCAATTTAAGTAACATTATAAGTGACATGGCATAAAACCAATCGACTGTGTTTGGATGCAGCCCTCTGCAATCCATTGGCCATGAGTGTGGACCAGCCCTTATTTGATAAACCCGTCAACGGAAGGTACAGGTGATTGTCGAGTTGATTGACCAATCAAAGGTCTAGCTTTTCCTAGTAGGCGGGTCCTAGCTGGTGAGGGGTGGGGTGTTCGAGGTCATTCAGTCCCTCTCTGATTCACTCAATCGGCGTGTGTTGGAGGGGACGGGTAGTTGGAGTACGGAGTCGCCGGGCGGTAGTGCATCGTAAACGCGTTTTTTGGAGAAAGAAACACCGCTGTACCTTGCACCGCAGACTGAAGTGAAACAACCCCCGGTGACGACTTGGAATTGTGAAATTACTCAACGCGACGACTGCGCCACTGATAAGCCATCAAACGCAGCCAGGCTATCAAATGCTATTCAGCTAACATCCCTAAAAACTGACGGGATCAAGGTGTTGATAGCTAGCCTCCCAGCTAATTACCCATCAGCTAGCATCCTCCTGCCGTAGCATCATTAGCTCCCCTCTAGTCCTCTCGCACGTCGAGACTTGACCACAGCTCGTGGCGGTGAGAGCATCACATCTCACATTCAGACAAGAACAGACAACGGAGTTTTTTTTTTTTCCTTTAACGAGTGACTGGCTGCTACCGCCGCTACTGGAGAGAGCGTCTGCGTTGCATTACTGTTGACACCATCATATCCATCTCCCCAACCCCTTCACCTCTGTCCCTCTCCCTCCACCCGAAACACTGGAAATCCACAAGCGGCCGGAGAGCGGCGACGGGCCGGCGAAGCTGGGGGTGGTAACGTTACCGGACTCGCAAGGAGTCGTGGCGGCTTCAGACAAGCTCAGCCGGGGGGATCTACCGACAAGTATGGACGGACTGGCCGTTGAAGTTCGCGGCTCTAACGGGGCCTTCTACAAGGTAACCTGGTAGCAGTCGCAGTTCTTTTGCTGTCGCAGTTAAAAGTTTTGTTTCAAGGAAAATATGAGTGGGTTTGTTCTTCTGAGCGCGGCACTAGCTATCCTCTGCTTGGCTAATGTTAGCTTAGGTCCAGTCCTGACAAATGGGGATAGTTTTGCGTCCTCCTGGGGTTGGCCATTGTGGGGTGGGAAGCTAGCTCTGGCTAACAGTTAAGCTAAGTACACTTGTCATCACCAATTATGGCCTTTATATATGGTCTTTACAGACGAGAGCTGTGGAAAAATGTCATACTTTTTAAATGACTTACAACTAAATGTATTGTATTCATATGTGTGATGTAAACATTTAAAATAGACGCGAGCAGCTAATCAGACAGTTGTGTTATGAGATGCTACATCAAACCTCACACATTTAATGTTTGTTTTTGTAGCCCAGCCCACGTCCTAGCTTCACAACACATGATTCACGCGGTGATAAGGAAGACTGTCAGTTTCTGTTTCTATTCTCTACCATTTTCAGAAGAAACAATACTCATAAACAGACACAGATACATGACATAGTGAAATGTTTGTTGTTGCAGCTTGATTTAATCCAATGCTAAACCCCACCGAGTTTGGTCTTGGTAAATAGTGCAATAGTTCTGGATTTATACCAAATTTCCTGAAATTTGGTCCCCAGCTTGATATAACACCATTACAACTGAGGATCTGCAAATGGCCCTTGTCAATCCTGTACAGATTTGTGGTTGGTGTACCATCTCCTGTTCTCATTTATCCACATTGTTTTCTCCACTGTGCTCCTCTTCTCTTTTCTGTCTCAGGGTGTTCAGCTGGTCCGTTGACCACATGGTGTTTTAGGGACGAGCCTATATTTACCCTCCTCATGCTGCTTCACCTGTCGTCCTGTTTTACAGGGTGACAGCCCTGCTCTGGCATGAATGAGCTGTTTCCACTCTTGTCTGTTGCATCCATTATCTCACAGCTCTTGTTCTGTGGATGAAATGGACGCCCAACTGTGTTAATGACATTCTAAATTTCATATTCCAGTACATTTGTTGTCCTTGGTGAGAGATGTCAGAGGAAGTGTTACTGACCCCTTTTCTGTTGTGAATAACACACATGATAAAATGGGTTATCATCTTTCAAGCATCTCATTCCTCTTGGTGTTATAGTCATTCTTTTTCTTTATCTATGAATCACAAATATCTATTATCATTTATGAACCTATGAAAATTCCACAGCACCTGTCCATAAAGTGGCACTTTGTCTTGTTTTAATGGTCTGAAAACTAATAAAAGAGTAAGGGCGTGAAAATGAAAAGTTAAATTTGTCCAGTTGGATTTGTAGACTGGAACACTGGTGAGTTAAGTGTGTAAGAGATGCAACTTTTTAATTTAGGCAGTTTTTTGGAATGTGAAGGTAATTTTGTTCCTTTTGGTCATCACATGGGCCTGCATGTAAGCGCTGGCTTGAGGATGAAGCTACGTCATTCTGGTGATGCCAGTGACCGCTCTCTGCCCCCACTTTTCCACATCCTACAAAGAGGGCTTTCCTGCCCTTTGACCTGATCCTACTTGGTAGAAACAGTGCTAAATGTGACATGACATGCACATGCAGCTGTCACCCAATGAGCCTTATTGACATTGCTTGTTTCTTGGCTAGAAGTAAGCCATGTCTAGTGCCATTTGGGATGCAGGGCAGTGTGGGCAGCAGCAGAGGCAACCGTTCATGGAGATGGCAGAGCATGAGAAAGCAACTGTGATTGATAATCACAGCCAGGGTATAACAACCTCGGTTTGTTTTGATCCATGTTAAAACCATTGCCAGCTTTTTCAGTGTAGAGACGGCACCTTCCCAGCAGGTGAACCCACACCCCTGCTCTACACCCCCAAGCACGATTGTGATTGAAGATATCTGCAGACCACTCTGTCCCATATATAGTAGTGTCACACAGAGGGAGACATGCCACACCCACCACCTTCCTACCGTCATTGCTGAGCAAGGGGGGGGGGTCAAAGTTTATGACGTGCTGTGACGGATTTGTTGATGGTCTTGATGGACATGTAACACATTTCAGGGAGCCCTTTCGCAAGAGTTGTCTCTGGACATAATGCAGTCTGTCCATATAAGCTAGTCCCAGTGAGTGCTCACATATGCCATACATGTGCTCACATGAACATGTATTATCTGATGTGCTTACAAACTGAAGCTCATGCTCTTTAATTCTGTTTGTGTATGAAATAGGTTGTGTTTGAATCTGTATGTGAGTGCGCATGTGATTCACAGGCTGCCTGTGCTGTCAGGAGGAGTCAGTCTTACTTCAATTTACCAGTCACAAGTCACAGCCAGAGAATAGTGTCAGTGACGTGACGTCTTGGCTTCCAAAAAGCTCTGGATGCTCTTTTTTTTCCCGCTCAGCGACAGTCGGTGTTGATCGAGAGCAGCTTACACACCGGCTGTCTGTTGTTTACATGCCATATCAAACCCTTACAGTGCCACCACCCCTCACGGTTCTTTTTTATCTGTCTGTCTTGTACTTTCGTGGTAATAGTTCTTTCTCTCTGCTTCTCTTTTAGGGTTACATCAAAGATGTCCACGAAGACTCGCTCACAATTGTATTTGAAAATAAGTAAGTTTGCTCTCTCTGTTAACATCTCCCGTATGTCTGCTTTTATGATGGTTTCTACATGGGGGAAATGAGGCTTGAAATGGGGTAATTGATAGTAACGACGACTCCTCCAGGCCGGTTTGTCACCCAGGCATTCAGTCGTCCCCTTCAGCACCTGTGCTTGGCACGCAGCTGTCCATACATGTCTCTCACAGTTTTTTTACTTCCTGCCCTGACCCCTCTTGCCCCGACCAACCTGATAGCATGCTTTCTATACTCCAACCCTGCCACTGGTCCCCCTCGTCTCTCTTTATCTACTTGGCAGAGTGTAGATTAGGATGCCCCTAAAAATAGTGAACCAAGGTATGCGGGGTAGGAGGAGTGGCACAGTAGTGGCCTGTGTCATTTTCGGTATCGTTTCATCCCCCCTCCGTCTCCATTTACTTTCCCTTAGCACATGGTAGTCTTGGAGAAACCAGTTGTATAAGATAGTACATGAACTCCCACCCTTTCACCCTATAATGCCAGTAATAAGGCTGTTAAATTAAAATTATTTTTAAATCTAAATTTAATTATTTGGAGTTGTATATAAATCAAGTGTGGCCTTTTTGAAAGTAATTTGATGAACTGTATTGCTCTGTGGGCTGCTTTCAAGTTCTTTGTTAATGTGAAAGGACATCATATACTGAACATGGTCACTCAGACGTGCCATTGTAGTCCCAGTGTTTCATGAGAGACAAAGACTCCTTGAACCTTTACTAAATCCAATGTTTGAAACATTTGGTTGTTGATAAGCTCACAAATGTTTCTGTTTTCCCAATTCCTTCTCGCTGTAGCTGGCAGCCAGAGAGACAGTTGCCCTTCAGTGACGTGCGGTTGCCTCCTCCAGCTGACTACCTCAAGGAAATTGGGGAAGGAGAGGAGGTGGAGGTGAGTCGTGCCACTTTGTGACTCAGCCCACACACCTGACTTCTCATTAACTTCATGTCTGAAGGCCATGGTGTCTTTTTATCAAATAGATTTTTGCTTGTCGTTTCCAGAATGTCCACGTTGTATCTGAATTATTAAAAACATACAAGTTACACTTATCCACATTAATGCATTGTTTTGTATTTTTCCTAGTGTAAAAAAGCTTGTGGCACATGGTTTGAGACTTGTTTTTATTTTTATTTTTTTTAATACTTTGCTATGCATTTCATTGTTTTTTGGGCAACTAATTGGAGGAGGATCGTATAATAAACATGTTCTAGATTTGAAATGTCATTGTCAGGTGTGAAAGATAAAATTCAGAGAATGTTTGCGTTTATGAAGCTAAAATTACAGAATTTCATTTCATTAAAAAAACATGTCATATTAGTTGGTTACTCATAATCCGTTGATTGTTGCAGCCCTATAATCTGACTGAAATAATGTAATTGAAGGCTTCACACTCAAGTCTCATGTTGTTTACCTTACATACAGTGCTTAACAAATTTACTAGACCACCATTCAAAGCCACAACTTCCCTAAATTAACAGCATTGGTAATTAGTGAAATCATTTTTTTTATGTTTCTATAATGGTTAATACACCAGGGTGCAGAAGCTCTTTTACAAAACAATATTTTTAATTGTTATCCATTAATTTCCAAATTAATGTTTTACAAAAAGACCTGAAAAAATGGTAAAGCATGTTATTATATATGTCAAATTGTTGTGATTTACATCCATTGCTGAACGGGAAAACTTTGTTTTCGTGGTTGAATGTTGTACATTATGTATTCTGTCTGGTCTTGTAATCACTACACATTCATCTCATGGCATTTCATGGTTTGAAATATTTTCTGGATAGGTAAGGCCATGTCCACTGCTCATTGTTTCAGACAGTTAAAAGTGGCATTAATGAGTTGTAACCGTTGTGATTAGGGTATCATTTACCGTGTGATTCCTTGCAGGTTTACTCCCGGGCAAATGAACAGGAGCCATGTGGCTGGTGGCTGGCACGAGTCAGAATGATGAAGGGGGAGGTAAGTAATTCCCAGAAATGCTGTGTGTCAAAGATTGAAAACACCAGAAACTTTATTTACACATTGTTTCTTTGTTGATATGTACTAAAGCAGAAGAATGACCAGGACAAAAAAACAGCAAATGGAGCAGCAATGGTGATAAGAAATCCTGCTTCCACACCTGCATGTCTCCATGAATTTAAACACCACAGTGCCACAGCAGAGATTTACGATGAACAACATGATGCTGTTTTGTTGTCTTGTTTACATATATTTTAGACAATAGTGTGTGTGTGTGTTTTTTTTTTTTTTTTTTTTTAATTGTGTCTAATTTGCCTAATCTTCACAGGCCCTGGATGCTGTGGTGTGTTAGTTCCTGAATTCTAGTGCATGGGGCTTAAATCTGTTTGTGCTATTTGGTTGAAACATATTTATATTATTGAGAAGATATCGGCTAGCATTCTCAATGTCTCAGTATTTAATAATCTGTCATTGAAGTGAAGTGAATTGATACTACTGGGTAATGCGCCCAAAGTCTCAGCTTGTCCATATATGATCTGACATAGTGTCTTAATATATATATTATATTACACATATATATATTAATATTAATATTAATCCACCTTCAAAGTGACACGTCAGAAGGGATTCCTGAAGCACTGATAATTTGAGTGGATTAAAAAAAAAATCTGATAATCACACCACTCTTTCAGCAAAACAGTTTAATTTGGGACTAGATTTAGAGCTTGTGTCCAACATCAAAATTGATCTTGGCTTTTCAAGAGCCAGGGAAATTGACAAATCAGTCTGTAGAAGGTTCATAATTTGAATCAAATCAGAACCATCACCGGGGGCTGTGTTGGTTGAAGGGGTAAGGGGGCACAAGCTGCAGGTTGAATAGTGGGTCAGTAGGATGTGTAAAGGACAGCTTTGCGGTGCTACTGAGCCATGGGAGTTGCTGCTCATGTAGTGCTGTTATTTGGGGCAGTCTGATAAGAGCCTGCAGGAATGTCCAACAATGACTGATGGCTTTAATACCGTCCTTTGAGCATGGAGTGTGCAGTGTTCATCTCACTGCCTCCCCCCTTGCTCTTGGTCTATGCTTTGTTTTGTCTTTGTATCTGTCATCTTACATTTAGTCTGAAACAAAAAAAAATTACATAATTTAGGTGAATGGATAAAGCTTGAGAGTTAATGCATTTTGATATTAGGTTTAGTAGTTTTTCCATTACCTTAAAAGATGACACAAATTCATTTTTAGTGTGACGGCTCATTCCTAATATTTTAATGGATTGTATTGAGTAGTTTTGCACTGTATTGGCCTGGTGATGCTGGATATGTGAGTCGTCAAACTGCCTTGCGTGTGATATTTCTGCTGGTTTTATTGAAAAACTACATCTTTTGGGCCGTTTTCAGTTCTACGTGATTGAATATGCAGCATGCGACGCCACATACAATGAGATTGTCACATCGGAGCGCATCAGGCCCGTCAACCCCAACAGCCCTTCATCTCGGAACTCCTTTCACAAAGTCCCCATCCCTGTCCCAGAAGACCTGAGAGACATGTGAGTGTCTTTAAGTTGTAGTATAACATGCTGCAAACTGTTTATTATATAAATATAAAACTACGTATAGACATTTTAAATTGTGACGATTTTATTGTATGAATGGAGGATTTTACAGTTTAATTCTGGTATTACATGATGCCTCTGTTGTAATGGCTCACTGCTGCCAAATGAATAACAAAGCTGACCCTCCTGTGGACTGTTTTCTTATCAACAGCTGTGCAAATGACAACATTCACAAAGACTTCAGGAAAGCTATCGGAGCCAACTGCATCTTCTTCAGTGCCCAAACACACGAACTTATTGTGCTGGTGAGTACCATAAATACACACTTGAGCTCAGTCTCACCTCGTGAACAACGTAAAGGCCTTATTTGATAAACACTAGAGCTGAAACAATCGATTATTAATCAATTACTAAATTAATTGAGAACTATTTTGATAATCAATTAATAGGTTCTAAGCTTTTTTCATGATTAAAAACAAGATTTCCGATTGTTTAAGCTTCTTAAATGTGAGTATTTTCTTCGCTCTGGATAACAAAGAAATCATTCAAATTTAATCATTTTGGTTTGTGGACAAAACAAGACATTTGAGAACATCATCATTTCCAGGTGTGACGCACACGATTAACATTTTTTAAGGTTTTCTGATATTTTATGGACCGAAGGATTAATCAATTTTGAAAATAATCGTTAGCTGCAGCGCTAATAAACACAGATGAGGAAATCTGTGTACTTTATTCTAAATCATACCATAAAGGTACCTTCACCCTTAAAACGGCCTCAGTTCTTTGTGACACAGATTGAAAACATTTTTGAGACTTTCCTCCATGTTGACATGACTGAAGATCTTTAAACCTTGGATCATGAAAACAAAATAATTCAAAATTTTTGTTTTGTGCTCTCTGGAATTCTTCCTGTTTTCACACCAACTGGAGTAAAAACTGTAATTTTAAAATCCCTGTAGATCACTTCCCTCAAACCAGCCCCACACCAGCAATCATACTGCAAATTCATCAGATTTTATGTTAATGTTTTGCATTGCTGCTACATGATGGGCTAATCTGCATGAATAAAAGGTGTACAGATGTTTCTGATATTGTGCTCAGTGTTCCAATTCCTGCCTCTTGTCAACAAAGCAATGTCAGTATTCCGATTATGATAGTATGTTTTTGTCTTGGACGCCGGTTGCCATAGCAGCCATGGAAGGGAATATTTTTTGTAATCTGTTCTTTTATCTTTAAAGCAGGTACATATGCTTTTGTGTCTGTTATAACCAAAATCATGGTCTGCTATAACTGAACTCTCACTTTAAGCATAAATACCAACTAAATTTCCTTTTTTTTGTTTAACTTGCAGTCTACAAACGAAACCACAGTCAAGCGTGCAAGTCTTCTGAGCGACATGCATTTTCGCAGCATCCGTACCAAACTCATGCTCATGTCCCGCAATGAAGAAGCCACCAAACATCTGGAGGTAAATGTACTCTCTTGATGCAAATGCACAAGCAATAATTTCTCATTTATTATACAATTGCACTCATGGCAAGTTTGTGTTTTCCACGGCCAGACAAGTAAGCAGTTAGCATCGGCATACCAGGAGGAGGTAAAGGTCAGGGAGGACTTGATGGGTCTCGCTATTGGTTCTCACGGTGCCAACATCCAGCAGGCAAGAAAGGTGCACGGTGTCACAGCTATCGAACTAGAGGAGGAAAGCTGTACGTTCAGAATCTATGGAGAGGTAAACCGCTTTATGAGTCTGGATATGCCCCCTTTTGTCTAAATGTATAGAAAATAAATACTCAAGTGTAATGTGTTTGAATGTTTGTGTTGTGCTTCAGACCCCAGAGGCTGTGAAACAGGCTCGAGAGTATCTTGAGTTCAGAGAAGACTACTTTCAGGTACCCAGGAACCTTGTAGGTGAGTGAGCAATGTAACCTTCCTGAGGGAGCTCATTTTGTAGGTGACATCACGTTTCATCCACGTATGTAGTACCATTGTGTTATGATGTCGTTGAGACATCCCTCATCTCTTCCCCCCACAGGCAAAGTCATCGGCAAGAGCGGCAAAGTCATCCAGGAGATCGTGGACAAGTCAGGCGTGGTCCGTGTCAGAATTGAAGGAGACAACGACAAAAAGCTTCCCCGGGAGGAGGTAGGCAGGCAGGGGGCTGGCAGGGACGACACTGCCAACAGCAAAGAGGTAATGGACCGCTCGGCTGGTCTCCCAGTGCCCCCACTTCCCCAGTTCCCCTCTCCAAAAAATCTAACTTAAATGCAGCAGGATGTAGACCCATGTGCTGTCTGCTTTGACACTTTTCCCATGCTGCTGCTTTTTCTCTTCTTTCATATGTTTTCATTGATTTTGACGTGCAGCCCACTACACAGCATATGTCAGTTATGTTGGGCGTGTGTGGGCACTTAGTTGTGCATTTCTGTTGAGTGTGCTTTATTTTTTTTGTAAGTGTATTAATTGTTCCACAATTCAGAGGTTTGCAATTCACCATTTAGAAATGTCCTCAATGTATGATGTTGGTGACATTGCCCAAGCAATGGAAAGTAGCATTTAAAGTCATCATCTGTTTCCCAAACACAACACTCAACTCCTCATGCCTCCCCCTCTTTGTGTTTTTATCAGGGCATGGTTCCATTTGTGTTTGTGGGAACCAAAGAGAACATCAGCAACGCTCAGGCTCTGTTGGAATACCACGTTTCTTACCTCCAGGTAAGTTCACCAGTAGATGGCAGCATCTGCCTTTCCTTAAGTTGCTGTTACTCTGCATGTTGACAGCATTTCTGTCCTCTTGATAGTGCAGCTATTTTTGTACCCGTAGATATTTCTGCTGCGAATAACTTTGAGGTTTTTAGGGGAATCCTGTTTCTTAAGAGTGTGACACGTACATGATAGGTACAAGGTGATGTTGAGAAGTAAGGGTGCATGTGCAAGACATGTCGGACTGCTCACCTGTCTCCCCCCCTGTCCTGAACCACATGAGCTGCTGAGAGCGCCTCATTTTGTCCTTACCTCATGTGCTTTTATAATTATCCCCTCTCTCTGAGGTGGGGTGAGGGGTACACTGGAGTTTAGATTACCAGCTATTTGGACCCTGAGCGTCCTAAAATAACCACAGCCCTGCCTCACTTCCTTCACACCTCCCCTGAGGTTCAGCTGTCGTTGGTGGAGGCAGCTGTCACACGGTGAAGTGAGACCTTTAAAATGGCATAAAAACTGCTGTCAGTGCACTGTTGCCATTAGAAATAAACGCCTCATCCATACAGTGGCTCATGTGGCTTAAAAAAATAAATAAAACATTATTAATTGATTACTTAAACTTCATCCTGGCTGTGGTTAGCATGGTTAGAATTGGTGCTGTGGAAGTTCAGAGGATCCCCAGCAACACGATATTGCTCTACTGAGAATTAAGACATTTAATTAGTTTGAAATGCTATTGTTGATGGAAGTTGTTGCAAAGTGTATGTTCTGTCAGAAAAGTCTTTTTTGAGAGCCACAGTTGGTTGGAGGACTGCCCCCTAGTGGTATAGCATGACTTATGCTAAACTGAAATCGGTTAAAAAAGATGGATAAGTTATCAAACATCTGCTTTCTTCATGGTGTGTAGCAGCAGCAGCAGCAGCAGCAGCATATCCAGCTGAAGTTACATAATTTTGCTTTAATGGCAGTTTGTTGTGTCTTTAAAGTGTAGGACAGGCTGCAGGAACGGAGTATGAAATATGTCAGTCATCCGTGTTTAGAGGAACGGGCTATGAATTGTATTTATTCCGTATAGGAAGTGGAGCAGCTGCGTCTGGAACGCCTCCAGATTGATGAGCAGCTCCGTCAGATCGGGGTGGGGTACCGCGCTGCTCCCAATCGGACCGGGGGCCCAGGTGGTGAACGGGAGAAGGGCTACTTGACAGATGAGAGCAGCAACTCACTCCACGCCTCTCGTACCTATGGGGGCCGTGGCAGAGGACGCAGGGCTTCCAACAGCCAGTACTCTGGATATGGTGAGATTGAAGTGGAGCTGACACATTACTCTGATTGCTTTAAAATAAAGAAGGTTGTCCCTTTGTTGTTTTTCTGTTCTTTTCTGTGTTTCTGTTGTGTAATTCCCTTTTTCTGGGCTTATGCTTGATCCAGGCACAAACTCTGAACTGTCTAATGCCTCTGAGTCGGAGGATATCGAGCGAGACCAGAGGCCCCGTGGCATAGGCGGAGATGAGAGAGGCTCCCGACGGGGCGGCCGAGGCAGAGGCTCCAATTCCGGACGTGGCCGCGGAGGGCCAGCGTCCAAGCCTTCCAACTCCATCAGCTCAGGTATCAACAGCCCAAAGTACTGACTTTCATCACCGATCATTGGTCCAGTTTTGTTTGTCAAAATTTCACCTTCTCAGGCAGTTTTGTCCAAGTGCAGCAGCACTGTCATTTAATCTACCTAATCCTATAATAAAAGAGTCATTTTGACAATACTGTGGCCCAAGCTGGTTGTAATAACTGAGGTTCAAACTTAAGTATTTAATTATTTTAATAAAACATTGACTATTCAGAACTTTAAGGAGAGCACGTTATCACATGGTATGAGTTACGGCGCTGCTTTGTCTTCCTGTTCAGTCTGACGGGTGATCTGAGGCTCAGATGGAAAGAATATGCACTTAAGGCTTGTAAAAAAAATGAAGATCTGTAAACCAAGACAAAAAAATGGCAAGCTTAAAGCCAGCCATACTGTAAAATTGTCTTACATTCAACTGTAGAGTGAGCTTTTTGATATAATTTATTATTTCAGTATTGTGTGTGTTAAAAGTCTATACATATGAATGTGTTTCTCTTGTGGGATTTTCAGTGCTGAGGGACCCAGACAGTAACCCATACTCCCTGCTGGAGGGTGAGGGAGAGCTTGCCGAAGGAGATCTCAATGAAGGCATGGGAGGGGACCGCCGCAGGCGCTCCCGCCGTCGCCGCAACGACCAGGAACCCAGTGTAATGGACGCTGCTGGAGAGTCAGACAGCCAGGCCGGCCCAAGTGAGAACGGACTGGGTGAGAGCTTCAGTGTTTTCTCTCATCTCTGTGGTAAAATGGTTACAGAGCATAATACAGAAACCACAACATCCAGTTTCACTCTGACCTTTTTAAGATCATACTCTGCCATCTCTTGACAAAAAAGGGCTAGGTATTGATTAATGACTTTTACATCTCGTATTATATTGATATCTGGTCATTGATACCAAGTTTGTCGGTATCGATTTTATTAAATCAGTTTTATAGTAAACACAGTAACTTATCGAAGTAACCCTTACTTTCTCATTTGGCTTTTAGATGATGAGGCGAGGCCTCAGCGTCGCAACCGAAGCCGCCGCCGCCGCAACCGCGGCAATCGCCCAGAGGGAGGCTCAGCCAGCCGTGACAGACAGCCTACAGATAGTGGTGAGTCAATGGATTTTGTTTGTGTACATTTCCCGCTTCACATTGAACAATATATTCTTTATCAATATAAATTCTGATTGCTCCAATTTAAATTGAGCCTGGTGATGTCGACTCACTCCACTGGTGCAGGACATTTTGAATCTAAACCTACAGTATATGTATAATGATCCCTCAGCAGTCATTCTAGCTAACAGATGTCTATGTTTCCAGTAACGGTCGCTGACTACATATCTCGTGCCGAGTCCCAGAGCAGACAGAATTTGCCCCAGAAGGAAAACCACGCTGTCCCTGAACCTAAGGTACAGACAGAAACATACAGAGGTAAAACTCAGCCATAGTTTTACAGTATTGATATAAATGATTTGATTATTTTTTTTTTCCCTCATGTGTTCACAGGAGAATGGGACCAGCGCCAAGAAGGATGAGCGAACACCCTCCAAGCGTTCCCCCAGCAATGGCGTGACCTCGGCCAGTGAGACTCTGACCTTGGTCAACGGGGTCTCGTAAAGACGTGACCCTGCGCCCGGACGAACCCAAGTCTACAGCAAGACTCCATGGCAAACTTTGTCCCTGCTTGCATTAACTTAAACCTTTAAACAGATGAGTGAAAAATACCTGACAAAATACATGAATTCATACTATGAGAGTGAAAAAGTACAAAAAAACGACAAACGCATCTACTTAAAAACACGCGTTAACGGTGTATGCTATCCTATCTATCAGTACGTAGTGCTTATTTAAAAAACAAAAAACAAAAAAAACTAGCTTGCCAAAAAAGAGCTGGTGGATATGACTTGATTTTTAAAAATACTGAAACACACGAAACAGGACGAGACTTTTTTTTTTTTGGAACGGTTATCTTTGTTTGTGTCCTTTTTTTGTTTTTGTTTTGTTATGTTAATTTTGTTCATTGTTTATCACTGGTTTGGACTTAGCAGTCGCTCTCTCAACCAAAACAGACGAGTCTCTTAACAGTGTTAAAGTTCAGACAGGAGAGATGCAGGCTGTAGGGAGTGGCGTACGAGCAGACAGTCCAATTTGTTCGCGCACTGAACCTCACAGGTGGAGACGGATTGGAATATTGATAGACATTGTGCCTTGAATTTGAAAGAAAACAACAAAGAATTAAAAAAAAAAAAAAAAAAAGCTAGAATTTTTTCATTAAGTTTTTTTTTGTTTGTTTCCCAAGTGGAAGAAAAAAAAAAGGTTTTCTTTTTTTGTTTCCAAGGAGAAAACAAACCTGTGAGGGAGGAAACAAGTTTAAAAACAAAAGAGGGTGAGGGAGTGGCTGGCCAACGTGAGGAAAAAGAAGTCTGGTGCCAAACATGAAATTCAAGGCGCTCGTCCTCATTCCGAGTAGAATGGACAGCGTTGGGGTCAGTGGGTGCGTGTATGTACGTGCATTTGTGTGAGTTTCCGTGTGCAGAGGAGAGATTTGGCAACCACAAACCTAAACTGGAGGGGGCGAGGTAACAAACTGGACAGTTCGCATAGTGAGGCGTGTCTAATTATCAGCAGGCCTGAGAGAGAGCGTCAGGTGATGCTTCACTTCCTCCTCTCGCCTGTTTTGGGTCTTAAGAGGGTCCAGGGTGGTTCCCGTAACAGCCCAGTAAAACAGGACAGGCTGAAACCAGACGGACGGCAGCCTTAAAAAAAAAAAAAGACAAAAAAAATGATTTACACTTAAAGAGAACTATACCGTGCCTCTTTGTCTGTGTTAGAGGGGGCGGCGGTGCTAGCTTCCAGCCACACGAGTGTCTTGAAAAACCACCGCAGCGCACAGCTTCGGATGCACACAAGGGCGACCACCTTTCTGGGAGAGAGTGTAGGTAATCTGGGGGAGGGGGGCGGGGGCCTGGAGACTACGGACTGTGCGATGGAGAAAGCTTCAAATGACAATGAGAGCTACATGACACACAGGCCCACATTTACAGGTACATACACACACACACACACACGAGGCATGCACACCAGGTGCGTGTGAGCTCAAGTGGTCGCCCACGTGACACAATGTAGAGGAGGGGAAAAAAGGAAATGTTAAAACAAGTGAGGTGTCTGTTTTGTACCTGGCAGTTTGGGTTGGCAAATGGAGTAAGAGAGGGACTGGAAACTCAGTGGCTCTCTGCTCATGTTGTTACTGTTGTCTTGGTTACCCCTCTCAAGTTTTTTTTGTTGCTATTTCCACATCTTAGAAAAATATGAAATAAAAAATTGAAGTGAAATCAACTTGTTCTCTGGAGATGAACTTTGATTTCTCTGTCTTGTGAGTTTGCAGTCTATTTTTCTAACTTGCATGGCATTTAGTAAACGAGTAATAGGTGGTGCCTGTCCTGTGCATGAGGAAAGGGTGTTATTAATCTGACTTACAAAGCCATTGTTTCATTTATTAGAATTGCTGCTAATGTACACATTGAATGTCCAACTTAAGCAGAAACTCTACCCTGAAGAGACGACGTTAAAGACATTTTAAAAAAATCATTTCCCCCACCCCCCCACTCATCTGCCCAAAACATCCCAGTTTCTATCTGTTGACACATGGGTCAGGGACCCGTTTCTTTGCTCACGAGTTACTGAATCTCCATGAAGTATTACATTTAAAAAGGGCAACATTGTGCATGACACGCAAGCGTCCACATGACCAAAGGTTTTGAGAGACAGATGAATGGGATGTGTGGTTTGACGAAGGATGACACAGATGCTGCTGTTACACATTTCTGCTCACCTGTATGTTGTGTTTTTAGAGAATGAACGAGCACTTGAGTATTTGTACCTTGGTTCACTTGCATGTGTGTGTGTGTGTGTGGAGGACGAGGCCCTACTGGTATGTTTGTGTTTTACCTTTATACCTCATTGTGTGAGTACTGTATTCCCTTATGTATCTGTATCCCTCACGTCCTGTTTGAAGGCTGCTCTCTGTGTGTGTGTGTGTGTGTGTGTGTGTGTGTGTGTGTGCGTGCGGGAGTGAGTGTTGTGAGTGTGCGTCTGTGGATGCTGGTTGTACAGTCGACTCCTCACTGTCAGAATTTGTCTCTGGTTTTCTCACTCATGTTCTGATGGCAATAAAGGACTTTTCATTGTTTGGTATACAACTTTTTCAAAAGGGTTTCTTTTTTTTCTTTTCTTTTTTTTTTTACATGTATGTTGCTCTTAACACAGCAGCCACTAATAATACTAATAATAGACTGCAGCAAACTGCGGTATAACAAATGATGTTGGACGATCACCAGTGATGAATTAGTCTAAACTATTTTAAGTAGTATGTGTAGTCCAGCTTTTTGGCTTCATCCACATTGCCTTTGTCTGTGATTTGTTGGAATTAAACTTTTTTTTAGGTTTCCTTAAGGGTTGGACTCCACAATGGGTTCATTTAATAAACAATTAAACATCTGTTAACTCTTGATCAACAGACGAGGATAAAAACGGATTATTACTTTCATTATGTGACCGTTTTGCAACGAATTAAGTAGGAAAGCTGCAGAGTCCAGTTAAAAAGCAATAAGATGGCCATCCACTCAATGCCAGTGCTGCATTCAGTGCCACAGGTGATTCTCTTTAATATTGATTATTGAAATGGCGAGGTCATAGGTTAATTCCAACAAAACATGATACTGTTTTGCTTTCTGTTGAAAAGCTGAAGGGGAGCTCTGAAAGATGAGCCTGTGTCTCCCTCTGCTGGAAATGTAGTGCCACAGCCATATTCCGGAGACAAGTTGAAAAACATTATTCAGGTCGTCATTGAGGTATTCATCACATGGAGTCCTACTGCAGAGGTTTAAAACAGCTTTGTCTTTTATCACAAGGAGCAAATATCAAAGGTCAAGTTAATTCCTCCCCGGACAGCAAACCGTGAAATTAGTCTCATTTTATCCTTCCTCTTAGGCTCCAACCTGAAAAAGGTATTAATGCAAGAGCAGCTTGTTTTGAGCTCAAATGTGTATATCGACATGGAGAATTAGATGCGTGAATATTGGACTTTATTTTGTCAAGCTGCCAGAAAGGTGCTAAAATTGGTATCAAATACATTTAACATCTGACAGTCATAATCTGAATATAGTGAACACAAAGCCTGTAATTCAACAGGAAACATTGTTATTTTCCTTTTGCAGCAACCAAGCACTTAAAGCTTGCTTTATTTTCCTCTTATCTAGAATGTAATTAACAAAATCAACATCATGCCCTATTGAAGAGTACCTGAAAGCGATTGAGAGACATGAACTCCTCAGGAAAATATTTACATATATTATAAAACTTCACAAATCATACATGTGGGCTCCTTGCACTCATGAGTTTCTTTTTTTTAATCTGTATGATGCATAGTTTGTTTTAAAGTTCGTTTAATTCGTCCGAGTATTGCCTTTGAACAGTGAAAGGCAGTTCAAAGTCCAAATAATGCAAAACAACTTTTAAAGGGAAGCAATCAAATGTCAAAAACAAACAATTTGATTTCAGGTTTATTTTAAAAAAGACGAACGAAAGGCGGGTCTCCTTACTTCCCCCAATCATAGTCCGTATTTTTGAGGGACGTGTTCGTTGGCCAATCAGATTCTCGTCTTTACTCGCATCCTTAAGCCGGCATTTCCTGTTCGTCATCTTGGAGTATCGGCTTGGGGTTTCGTGTGGTTGCGCGTCGTCCACAAGAGGTTAGTATTTTTGGATTTATTGCCGCTTCCGCCACTCTTGATCGGTAATGTAGTTTTACACGTCTTCAAATTTAGTCGAAACAGTCGTTTAGTCTGAGTGACTGACGTT